>NW_013533657.1:1862671-2000516 GCF_000836235.2 Papilio xuthus
TCAGATGAAGAGTTCCACTGAATATATCACAGATGTACAAACACTTTTTTATACTCTGTGGACTGTAGTCATAGCAACGACTTCCGTCAAATTTCATTCGGAAAATTCCAAAATAAATATTTTTATTTAAGACATATTATAAATTACTTATAATAAAAAATAAAAAAAGGAAAATATTTTTTTTATACCTAAAATGACATAAATTTATGGCAGATCCATTTTTAAGGCTAAGATACTTTAAAGCTTTCAATTTTACTTCCGATTGCTTGCAATTGCTATTGTAAGATTATTACTTTTACTGTCGTAGATTTTTAGTAAATTTAGTTAATTATAAGAGTTAAAATCATATAGTCTAATTTTAATACAAATTCTTGTATACTGTACCTCCACTTGAAGTCTCATGCCCGGAATTTCTTTTCTTTGGTGATGTCTTCGACGGCGTCTTTTCACCCGGTTTTGTTGGACTGCAATTTAGATGGAAAAACAATTTTACTAATATTATAAATACGAATATTTGGATGGATGGATAATTTCTCCAGAACGGCTGCATAGATCTTGCTAAAATTTGGCATAGATGTAGTACATACTGTAGAAGAACACTACCAATTAAGTTTGCGGGCGACAGCTAGTATTCATATTCCACTTAGCACGTGAGCGCACGTGCATGTTCATACGTACACGTGTATAAGCACGTGTGTACATACCTATCTTCGTGGTGCATGTTGCCAGCAAGTAAGGTATCATCAGGTGGAGGTCGGCGCAGCGGCGCGTCGTCATCTGACCCTGAAGATGTCGCGGAGCCGTTGGCGAGCGGTGTTGAGGTGATCGGCTTGTTCTCCTTAGACTCTTCGTCCGTTATCGCCATACTCGTGTCTTTGAATGACTGCAAATTATTTATTTAGTAAATAAAATAACCTGAACAAAGGTTATCTTATTGTAGATCGATTATAAAAAACCTAAAAAATATATTACTGTAAAAATAGGGTAGATTTTAAGGAGTTTAACACAATTAACCATTGGTTTCTGACACCAAATTTTATGAATAAAACATACCGTCAACCCTGTCTTTGACAAAACAAACATAACAATATGTTTGAAACTAGGATTTTGGCCTCGGAAACCCACGGTAAGTAAAAGTGTAATTTTACCTTTTGCGATGTCCTCTGTCGCTTCACAACCAATCCTTTAGACCAAGCGTTCATCCTTCTTCGCTTCCGCTTCGCCGACTGAGATTCAGACTTCTCTCCGTTCTGCGGCGTTCGTAGATTCTTACTGTCATTTGCTGTTGAATCGAAACCCTCCGCTGTGAATACAATAAACATATTATTTAAAAAAGAAAACGACTAATACAGTGCTATCCAAACTTTACAGCAGCTTGCTTCGTATAAGACACTAGACTGACTATAAATGGGTCGTAAAGGAAAGAGAGAGAGGGAGAAAAAATAGTGGGGACCGGAAATGGGCAACAACTACAAGCAACCAACCACAATAAAGTTTGAATCTTATAATGTTGTATTTATTAACTTACGTAAATTAGATGCTGTATATATAAAGTCCGGTAAATCATTGTCTTCATGCAGGCCTTCCTCTCTTCGTTTTTTAGCTATATCCTGACATTCAAGTTCAAAGTCGCTGTCCATTTCAACATCGATGAGCGCATGCGCATGATCACGCAGCGAGCACGCCTCGTGACGTATCTGCTTGTCTGATGACGTCCTGTAATACAAACATACATACAACATACATACATACATATAATTTTTGTATGGAATAAAAGTTAATTTATAATCTTTGTGAGAAATATGCAAACTATTAATATAAGCGATACAATTTGAAAATTTGTATGGAACCTAAAAAAAATCTTGTTTGACTTCTATGATTTTTAAAACCTGATAGAGAAGAATAATATTGTTTATGATTATGCGTAAAACTTAAAATTATTTAATTGTATGATTTATGACTACGACTCAAAAGTACTTAATGTAATATTAAACATATATATATATATATATATATATATTTAAGATTCTTTAAGAATCTAACAGAATCGATTTTTTTATACTCTACATGTAAATATATTATATATATGTAAATACGGACAAAAGGTTAGAGGATGTAAATAAAGTACATACAATAGTTAAATTTTAAATTTAAAACATTTAAACTAATATTTACGTATATATTTCGAAGAACTACAACAAAATCCAAGTGTCCATACCTATACATTCCTCTAGCCCTTTGAATGGCACCGGGGAATGTGGAAAGAGAAAAGAAAATGATGAAACAAAACATTAGTACACACAAAATTAAATCATGAGAAAGATTGATTTCATAAAAAAAAACGAAAACATCCAAGACTCAATTAAATCTAAAAAGTATGAAAATATCTTACTAATAAAAAAATTATATTAAAAAAAATATAAACGAATTTTGTATAAGAAATTACTCAAATTGAACTTTTTTTTATATATCATAAGGTAGCAAACGAGCGAACGGCTACCTTAAATCGCTGAAATAGCGTAGTGACCGTTGCCCATAGACATACGCAACTGCATATGCGTTGCCTACCTTTAATCGACGGAGGAGAGGATGCACAGAAAGAAAATATTTTCCCTTCCCATGCATCCTCTCATCCGGAAAGTCCACTTCCACTTCCCATGCTTTCTTTATAAGAAAAAGGATGGGAAGGGAAAGAGGACTAAATTAGGCCTCTGGGACAACTACAAAATTAATGTTAACATATTAACAACAAATATTTCAAATACCAAAAGAAATTATACTTTTCAAAGATAAATTAAGCCTTAGTTATTAAAACCATGTATAAAAATAATCAAGTATCAATGAATAATGACGTCACTACAATACAACGCAAGCGCAGGAACGTATAATGGAACGAATGAAAGGGACAGCATGTGTCGTAGTCACTGACCTCTATAAATGTACTGGCTATAAGACGAATATTTTGTGACTATTTGATTTTCGTTACTTTGGCGATGATACAAACCAATACCGGTTCATAGCGGTGTTGTGGATTCGAACTAATAATATAGATAGAATTAACTGTCACGTAACATCAAAAAGCGCGTTTCAATTGGAACGAAGCAAAAGCTGTCATTCGCAAGCAATCGCCTATCCATTTATAGAGAGTCTTAGTACAGTTGTTACGAGAATATCGTTATCGCCGCAGCATTTTTTTTAAATATAAGGCATAAGTCTCACCTATCAGGGTTATACTCTAGTGCGTTTGCGCAAATAAGATCTATGTCGTCAAGAAACTCCTTGGCGCAGTTGTATTTGTGCATGTCCACTTTCGTCATCATCGTCTCCAGGTCCATCGGCTGCTTGACGATATCCAGGTAGTCTGTCACCTAGCACATAATAATCTAAATGAAAATGATTGATAATTTTAATTGCTGGATCATTGCAATAGATGGCACTGTATTCAATTGAGATTTTTTGTTCAAACCAAAGTATGCCTGGTTAGTTTAAAATGAGTTTTAAGTCAGTTGAATTTTATAAATTAATTGATTGGACCACTCTAAGTGATCCTTAAACTACATCTACACTAAGGGACACCCTTCATTCTTAGTCTCCCCGAGTACGACAAGAAAGGTATTGCTGCTTACCTCCTCAAGGTCAACAGGCTTAGTGAACTTGTAGAAGCGCCTGTTGGAGGCGAGCTTGCGGCATATGTCGCGCAAAAAGATGCGCAGTTCGCGCAACTTGTAGTCTTCTTTGCGCTTGCGCCGCGCAACTTCCTCGGCGGACTCGCGGGGCGGGGGCGGAGGAGGCGCTAAACATTTTTTTTATATTGTAGGATTCACAGGTAGATAAATTTGCCCGACCGATAGAAGGATGTTTTTACCCCAAATAACAGGATAGTAATGTTATAACAAATAAACAAATGGATAATTTTTCTGATTGAATCATGCGATTCATATTGTTCCATGAAGTGCATTAAGGAACAATAGATGGCGTTGTACTTATTTTTAATAAAGATCTAAACATTATCAAATATTACCTCTGGGTAATGGTGGTGGGGGTTCGTTGTTCTCAATGAGGGGCGGCTCCAGTGGTACTTCAGTTATAATCGGCTTAAGAAAACAGATAACTTCGGAAGCTGTAGGCTCTCGCATACGATACACGCAGTCTTTATACACCGGGAACAATTCTTGTAGCTGTATTTAAAAAAAAAAAACTAATTTTTAATAGATTAGAAATTTCGTACACGGAGGCCAATACGATATTCATTTTCTTTTTTAGTTATATTTGTCTGTGTGTATATCGTCCACAAGACCGCGTTTGTTCCGGGTATTCTCCGGAACAGATGAACCGATTTTGACGGGACCGATTTTCACAGGAAAGTAGCTAATGCACGCGGCATATTATAGGCTACGACTTTGATAATAATAGTTTCCGCGTAAAAATATGCACCTTTGTTTAAAATATTTTAACATTGTATTAAAAATGTTACCTCTTGGGGTAGTTCTTCATGCGGCACTGATGCAGTCGCGAGCATCATGGTATTATGTCCGGCGGCGCGCGTGCGCCACAGCTGCAGCAGCAGCGCGCCGCTGTTGCCTGCCCTCAGGACCGACCACACCGACGTCAGGTCGCGGATAAATAGCACACAGCCGCGGTCCGTGCGACGACACTCAGAGAATAACTGCAAAAGATTTCTCCATTAACTTTTTTCGATAGACATAACATTTTGTATAATTTCTTTATTTAATCTAACTTTGTTTTTTTTTATTTTTACCCTGATTATAACCACTGTTGTTCGCATAGCAACCAAATTATTAATCTAAATAGAAATATTAAATTATCCTATTATAGCAAGTTTACTCGCTTGGCTATAATCTACGTCAATAATACAAAAACATAACACTAACCGAAGTTCCCTAAGCGTAGATTAATATAGTCGTTAATGGGGCCCTTAGTGTACATTAAGAGCCCCATTAAGTGAGCAATTAACCAAGTTAGAGTGTTAACTAAGTTAACTAACAGAGATAAGCGCCTGTTCCTGTGTGAACGCGAGGGCGGAGTGCAGCGTGGCGAGGCTGAGCTCCCGCACCGCGCAGTGCTCCAGCTGCGCCAGCAGCGCCGGCGCCAGCTGCGTGTCCGCACACTCCCCGCTCACCAGCACCACGCCCCCGCACATGCCATCCTCTGACACCTTCGTAGTGCTGCATTACAAAATTGACATATATTATAAAGCACACCGCGGTTCAAGGTCACTTTGCATCTTGTTCTACGACTCGTACGACATCTATTTCATTTCAGTATACTTTTCCGTCGTGTAGCATCGATGACTCAGGGGTTAAACACTTGATTTGTAATCTGTAGAACCTGGGTTCAGATCCCGCCGTGTACCAATGTGATAATCGATTTATACATATTTACGAATAAATTCGAAGATATGTTTAAAGTTAGACAATGTTTAGTTATATAACCTGTCGCGCGGTGCGTGCATACGCAGCAACAGCGTTGCGGCACGTAGTTGTGGCGCGAGCAGTACGTGCTCGTGCGGAGTCAGACGGCGGGCGGGCGGCGGCGCGCTCCGGCTGCCCGCCGCCACCATACCCACCATACCCCGCTCCAGATCCTCCTGCTGCACTTCCACCTGGTATAAATTAGATATTTGATATTGTTTTTATTTATAACATTAGGTAGCAAACGAGCAAGTGGCCACCTGGATTCACCAAAATAGCGAAACGACCGCTGACCATAGATATCCGCAATTGCAGATGCGATGCCTTAAATGGAACGAGAGCGCACATAAATATTTCCACTTCCATCCCTCCACCATCAAATCATCTTCTCCTTCCCATCTTCTCTTTATAAGTAAAAATAATAAAATGTAGGCCTACAAAATATGACATAAACCAGAACTGCTACACTTAAGTCTACAAGTTTTTCAAGACATCTGCTGAATGCTGAAGTGTCCTAGGATCGAATATCGAACCTTCACTTAGTAAACGAGACTCCAATGTAGCACATGTCTGAGATACGTCAAGTTGTACACAGGTTAAAAAATTTCATGTCATTTAGAATTACAAAATAGAATTTTACTTACATTTTTAGGATCGATAATAAGTGCGTGTTCACTCTCGTACACTTGCGGATACACTCTCCTTAATGCTCGTAATACGGCTTCTGAACATAGCGCCTTTAAGTCGGAACCTGGAAACAGTGGCGATGTTAGGGCATGGCGTATGCAGCCAAAAGGAGTGTCACAGGTTTGCGAATTACTTAGCTCTGTTAACTAATTCTCTCCCCACTCAAGGGTACAAAAACAGGGCACTATCGAAATCTCGCCCGGGGCACTAAAGCTAGTATTACTATTGCTTGTAAAAATTGCTTCATAAGGAGACCATACATGTAACATAAGTTACCAATCTAACTAATTCTGGACAGAGGTGTGCGGACATATTTGAAACTTATTTCAATATTGAATATTTTTTTGATTTCGGGAAAATACCTTTCGGACTTAGTCAAATCGGCTAATTAAATCCATACAGTTTAAGGAAAACTTCTGTATACCTGCGTATCCATTGGTGATATCAGCTATATGATCCAGAGTGTCATCAGAGGGTCTGGGGTTCCATTCCTTGGTGTATATATCGAGTATGTTGCGTCGTGCGGCTGCGTGCGGGGGAGGGAAGTACAGCTCCTTGTCGAAGCGTCCCGCACGGCGCAGCGCCGGGTCCACCGCGTCCAAACGATTAGTCGCACCTATTATAATCACCTCGCCTCTGTATAAAACACATTTACTTATTTTTAATTACAAAGACATTAAAAATATCTTCAAATGTGATATTATGGCCGGTTTCTGAAGATTCGTCAAGTCATAATTCAACTTGTTGGTCAATCTCGTCGATATAAATGAGAATGTTTGAATGGATGGATATTCTGTTTTTATCATTTTGAATGGACAGTCACGGACAAAAGCTAGTAGTATATTATAATTTCTAGACCAATCAGCAACTGGGTTAAGTTTCAATACCTATCACAGAGTCCGTCCATTTCAGCGAGCAATGTTCCCACCACACTGGTGTGTACTTGTTCCTGCCGCACGCTGCGCACTGGCGCTAGTGCGTCTATCTCGTCGAAAAATATTATTGATGGCTTCATTTTATTCGCCTAAATAAAAAAAAACATCGATATATAATCGTTTGAAACACATATGAATAGTTTACGGACAGTTTACATTGCTTGTTTGTTACATATGAAGAAGTATTTATTATATTTCTACTCGAAACCTGACGATATCCCTCAATAATAAATTATTTTAATCTGATTTAATTATTTGTTTGAAAGTTTAGATGGATGGATGTTTGTTAGAAGATATCTCTGGAACGGCTCAAGGGATCTTGATGAAATTTGGCATGGAAGAACATGTAAGCTACTTGTTAAGGTTCCTTAACATTCGCACGGACGGAGTCTTGGGCGACAGCAAGTATCTATATAAACTTACTTGTTGAAACAACAATTTGAGATGTCTCTCACTTTCACCGACCCATTTCTTCAAGCAATCCGCTCCTTTCCTCATAAAGAAAGCGACTTTCCTTCCTCCAACAAGACTGCATTCATTCGCTAATGCTCTGGCTAACAATGTCTTGCCTGTACCCGGAGGTCCGTGGAACAAAACACCTTTTGCTGGTCGAGTTTTAAATTGGTTGAATAAATCTGGGTACATTAGTGGAAATAAGACCATTTCTCGTAAGCATTTTATATGTTCTTCTAAACCTCCCACCTGCAAAAATATATGTTATTATTAGAGTTAAATTGAAACAATTCAAGTGACTATATATCCATCGAGAAAAAAAAACATATTTTGTCAAAACGTATTTGATGATAACAAAATAAAAATAACAGTTTATTTTTGTCTGTATGTATGTCTGCAAAGCAGCGTTTGTTCCGAGTAATCTCTGCAACGGCTGGACTGATTTTGACGGTACTTTGACGAGAAGGTAACAAATGCACTGAGCATATTATAAATTTATTTTTTATAGTGCGCATACGAAGTCGCGGGCGACCGCTAGTAAAAATAACAAAGAATTAGAATGAGAATAAGACTTGTAGAATAACTCACTGAAGTAAATCGAACTTTTCCATCAAGTTCAACAGGTTGTATATCCCTCAGTGCTCTGTCAGTCTTCTTATCGTCCATAGATTTTGACTTTTGTCTGAAATCAACATTATTTCTATACAATAAGGTTCATTTTACCATGACGATGGTATATTTAGATGAAGGAACGTACCTGCCCTTTGTTTTGTTTTTCATAGAAACATTTAAATCCTCTTCTGTATCGGAACTGGATGTACTACTACTGCTACTGGTGGACGGTGATTGAGCTGCAAATAAAAAAAATCACTTTAAATTGTCCTTAATACAGCCCTAAAAACATTAATTAATTTAAAAAATCTATTAATAATGTTAAAAGATTCCGGGATACTCAAAACATATATGAACTGAAACTCACATCTAATTGTTTTTCTACGTAGAATTTTTGGTTTTCTCTCTCTTAAACTATATGGTTTTTTTCGTATTGTAAACGTTTTGCCTGAAAAAGATAAGACATTACATACAAACTTATACTTCCTAAAATCTATAGAACATCGGTGGCTCAGGAGTTAAGCAGTTGACTTGTAAACTGCAGATGCTGAGTTCGAGGCCCGATATTCAATTTACTTATGCATTATAATTATGTACATTTATCCGACGTTCTTACAATGAAGTAAAACATCTCAATGCAACATATGTACATATCTACAAATAAATTCAAAGATATACAAGTCAAACCGCACTGGGCTAGCATGGTTGAATAAGGCTTAGTCACCCCAGTCGTAGGGTAGGCCGTGCTCTTCAGTGGGGATGTTAAGCTGATGATGGTGAATTAAGTGTAACATCTTTACCTCTGCCCTTGGTCTCGCGAGGTGCGATCTGCACGAATGCCGGCTTGGGTTTTCTGGTGCGCTTGGAGCGACGCGGCTGCCGGCCCAGCGCTAACTCGCTCGACGATTCCGACGACGAGCTCTCTGAAGCTGCAACAATGTGTACCTTAAGTCATCATGTTACAGCCGCGACCACCACGCGACAACCACGCGTTGATGTTGGTAACTACGAGTAACAAACGTACAGTAGCTTCAAATATGTTGCTTCACTTCATCATCATCAACCTGCCCTTATCCCTATCGAGTGTCGGCACTGTATGTACTACTCCTCCATACATCTCTATCAGCCATCATATCCGAGTCTACCCCCTTATTACGCATATCCTCTTTCACACAGTCATTCCATACTTTTTTGGTCTTCCTATGTGTGATATGTGGCTTCACTTGTAGAAAAATAATTTATAACTACTAATATATTTCTACAAATCAAAATGAAAGCAAATCTATACAAATTTCCCCATTTTGCAGAATGCATCTTTTAATAAATTATAAAACCTTCCAGAAATTTTTCACAGCCAAAATACCGTCTGTTATCTTCAACCGCATGTTAACAAGAACTTAAATTGATTTCTCGCATACAAACATATAATTTTATAAGAAAAATATTAAAAACGAAAAGTAAACAATTCAAAAAATTCTGTCAAAAAGACAGCTGATATTGACATAGAATAATCCTCAAAATCTGACATTGACAGATGTAGTTCAAAAGAGGTTCAATTAAATATAAAAAAAATTTAATAACCTACCCCATAAAATTCAATGAGATTGTAACTGTATCATTTTATTCTAATATTAAATAGGTACAGAAAAACTATACAAAAATGGCTATAGAAACGAAAATAGCGTAAATTGTGGTTAAAAAAAAGTCTAGGTTTTACCTGTGTCATGTTGACTGTCTTCTTTCTTTTGCCTTCTCCTACCTCTACCTTTACCCCTTGTCGATCTTGCTGGTCCTTGATTGCTAGAAAAAATCAACTCTAATCTTACTAATATTATAAACGCGAATGTTTGGATGGATGGATGTATGTTTGAAGATATCTCGAGAACGGCAGGATGGATCTTGCTGAAATTTGGCATAGATGTTGAACACAGTCTGGAAGAACACATAGGCTACCAATTATTCTTGATACCACGCAGACGGAGTCGCGGGCAACAGCTAGTAACATAAATATCAAATATTGCTGATAACTGGCTGTCCCATGTCGATATACTTGTATAAAAACATATCAAATATCTTTGTTGCTTGGCTGTGTGTTTTAAATGATATTGAATTGATACGTCTTGTCTCTATTTTATTCAAAAAGAGTGAAAGGGATGACTATATATGACAATATAAATCTTACTACTTTTAAACAATAATAACTTGAGCAGCACCTTTCACTATCCTGATTTTGGTTGGATTGTTCCGGATCACTCTTATTTATCGTCTTTTTAACATCTTCCTTGTCATCTATATCTTTTTGTTCCTGTTTATTTTCCTGCTGAGGTTTCTTTTCGATCACAGTTTGATTGTTTTCATCTTCCGATTCCGACTCTGTTGCATCCTAAAACAAAATAATAAATATTTTATATGTACATTTTATCAATTCGCTTCAGTAGTTTTTTAGTTCATTTAAGACAAATAATGCCTCAAGTGAACTCAAAAACTACCAATACTTTTGCTGTGTCTTAACTTACAGTTTTTTTTTTTTCTTTAGAAACATACCTTTTTATTATTAAACCTTGCTGATGTTCTTCTTTGTCGTGATAATTGCGTGTCTTCATCTATATTGGTTGGTATATGATTTTGAGGCTGAAATTATAAAATTTCTAGCTACAGACCAAGTCTATGTTATAGGAATAATTTCAAAACTTTATATATAAACAAACTCTATATATCTAAAGCATACTTTTAAGCAGTCAAAAAAATTACATACCATTTTCTTATTGGTAACTACAGCCTCATCACCTGAACTGAACTCATCTGAGGAACTAGATCCATTGAAGCCGTAGAGGTCGGGATAGCCTTTCACCTTCAGCTCATTGGTGATCCAGCTCTCGTTGAAATTGTGGTGCAGGAGCTTGCGCTTGCGGCAGCTCCGTCTCACATCTGAGAAAGAACCTTTAAGCTCACACATTACACCTACAATAAATAGAAAACCAAAAATATACAATATAGCTTCACCACTTCTAAGTTGAAGTATTGTAAGAAACAATCTTACTTATATTATAAATAGTTAGTAAATATAATAAAGTTTAGATAGATTTTTGTTATTAGGTAACTTGAAAACTGTGAAACAGACCTTGATCGAGTGTGCACAGATGACAGTTTGAAATAGTGCAATAACTACGGACAAAAGCCACTTAATAATACAAATAATTAAGGTGCGTTAGTACCGAGCCAATTGGAGGATTCTGGTCTGCCTAACTCCTCAGGTATGAGTTACGTTAATGTTACGATGTAAATGTAATGTTGTTGTTGTATGGACACTTTTTTTTTATTTATAAACTTACTTAAGATGAAAACAGAATAATTCTTCTTGAAAATTTTAATGTAACATCAGTAAAAGGTTGCCGTTTACCCTATGCTATTATTATTGAAAAATCTTCGATATATTTTTTTTAATTACCAACTTACTTTGTTGTATTGGTTTATCTTCGCTATCTTCCATATAATTCTTCCTGGGTCCCCGATTGCGTCGAATTTGCATACTCCTGTTGCTGGACTCATTGTCATCCGCAAAGAAAACACGCACCTGACGGGACCTGGTTTAAAATTACCTTATAAATAGAATGAAAAATGCACACAAAACAGGTAAAGGAACAGATAAAATTCATTTTTAATAACCAAAAAGTTTTATTACAAATACTGCATAGTTTTTATGTCTTTCAACCAGGATGTACGATAATTGTTGCTTTGGCCAGTCTTATATTAAGAATAAACATTTTGAAACTTACCTTCGTGAATATTTCTCAGGTTCTGTATCACTTTCAGGAAATACTATTTGTGGCATCCTTATTCTTCTAAGTCTGTTCCGGCTATCTGTGTACAAAAATATTTTTTACGTTTACAAGGCATAAATTTTCATATAACCTTTGTAGTTATATTTATCATTTTTCATAACTTCAATGTTTAGTAATGTTAGGAAGAAAACCAGACACTGTGCTGGTGTACTAGCACAACACTAGCCTTACTAACATGTCGATATTTACTAATAATTCTGACACTTGACTTGGTAATTAAAGTGCACCATTTGTGCCAAAGGATAATAGAGATAATTATACTACTTATAGATTTGTAATTATTGAGTTAGATTCAATGATTCCTTTTATAAAAGAGAACTATTTTTAACATTATTTTATTTAAATATGTGTCTTATTAGACATTATTTCTGTCTATCCAAATTCACATAGTTCCATGACAAAAAACTTTACTGTTTTCCGATATAGGCTCAGTACATTTTTGAATTAATTTGATAAATTTAATTTAAATTACTTTTTATTATTTTAATGGCTCTTTATAGTATAAGTATTATTGCTTATATAATGACTCAATGTTTGTGTTTTAATGTGACTTATACTTACATTTTGTTGGCCAGTGTTGTATTTTTCTTTTAACTTTATACTGGCTACTTCTTAGCTCACGAGGAGACCAATTTGATGCCTAATTAAAAAACAAATTCACATAAAAATTGCAACCATTGACAAATGTTACATCATATTTTACTAGTACAGAACAAAAGTTTTTTCACTGTTACACTCATGCACTACACATCACCATGTAAGGAAGGCAAACTACATTGAAGAATATTTTGTTTGATGACATAATTACAATTTATAAAAATCTAGAAACCTAAACACTAATCATTTAGAGAGGCCCTAAGCAGAAAGCATTGAAATCCCATGCAATACAAGTTCAAGCAAACGCTTTATATGCTTTAACTCAGTAATTTATAAGTAACAGGAAGTTGATTTCTAAAGGGTCATCCTAACAAAGCAATCGTGCAAACCGCTCAATATCGAAACAAAATCATTTTATGGTGTTCACCTTCTCGTCAGAGACGCTGACAACGTCGTTTAATGTAAAATTCCCATCTTCTACCTCCCCATTCTCTCCATTACTGCGTCGGGTTTTCACCATAGCAGTGGTTTCTATTATGTCGTAAAAATACGATCAGGCCCTTAACAGACTTATGTAACAGACATAAATTGTAAGGTAAAATCCGAAATAAGAAGTTGAAATGACCAAACACTCATTTAAAAGCTCAGGCGACAAAGGGCGAACGTTATCGTCCGCACATGTCGCTACTGAACGCCATGTTAATCAGAAAGCCGTGTAGACCCTACAGTCATTATAATTTTGATGTAATTGAATTCAGCGTGATCATCATTTTGTTGTCGCTTACCTCACTTATTCTAAAACCAAGGTTTAACACAAGCAAAGAATTTTTAACTTAATGATCGATGATTTCAAAATGAATTCACAATCACTGTTTATTGACAAGTGTCAAAAATTCCCGCAAATTTGACATTTTTCCGAAGTCCGAACAGTTCCGATACACTTGTACAGCACACAAAAATTGGCCCAGATGAATAAAGCTATATATTATTTGTTGCTTAAGTTACTACAGCAAGATAATCATCACTTTCATAGTTTTTAACGTTTAGGTAAAAAAAAAGCCTCGATAATACGTTTTAAACAACATTTGCATTATTATCGTTTTGAGCTAATGTACAACCCAAAGAGTATATAAAATACAACCCTTATATCGATTACCGATGTTCGGCTGTCATCCAGTTGTCACTTGTCAAAATCTAAAAAAAAATCAAAACAAGTTTCAAAGTTTGTTGTTTTATTAAAGTCTTGGCTATTTTAAGTTTAAGAATTATTTACGTTTTTCACCGATTTTGTGTATATCAATATTAAATTATAATCATTACCGATCATGTCAGAAAGCCCGAGTGGTTCATTATCACCTTCACAGAATGAGAAAAACATAACCGATAACTCAATACAAAAACAAGGGGATGGAGACATGGACGAAGATATCTCAGCTCGTATGACAGCATCTTACAGTGAAATATCATTTAATTCTGATCATGGACAAGGAAGTGACGACCAAAAGATTGCTGGACCCTCAAGACCGTATGATTTACCATCTGAAAATCGTCGACAAGATAAACTTCCACTTGACATAGGTGGCCACGTACGTTACGAAGGTGATATGACACACTATGTTGCGGATGACCTTGAATTTAAAATCAAACTCTCTAGTCCTATTGCTAAAAGAGGAGAGACTCCAGTTTTTGGTAGTTCTAGTGTGTCCAGATCCAGTACCCCTTCTGGTAAATTATACCGCCAGATTTTAGCTCCTCAAATTGGCCAAATTGATATAACAGTATTAAATGACTTAGAATATGAAGCTCAAAAAATAGCTCAATCCGTTGACAATTTAATAGAAAATTTGTCAAATATATTGCATGCTAATTCATCACTTACTGCAGAGAATATGGATGTGTATAAAGATGCTGTTGGTAAAACATGTGATGCAATGGATAACAATATAAAAAGTATGTATACTATATTAGCAAAAGGTGAAGAAGTTTCTCAAGCTATGATTCCAGTTCAAGCACAGGCAGCAAGAATTGCAGAAATAAAAAGATTGCTGCAAACTTTTGAGAACAATTTTTAGGTATAAGTGGATAGTGTTTCCAGCTGAAATCTTAATTAAAATAAATTACTGATCCCTTTATCATGCCTGAAGCGGCTAAGAAGAAAAGTGATAAAAATATTTATTCTGATATTACTACTTCAAACATTCAAAATGTAGATGCTGCTTAGCACAGTGTTGTCAATAAGATAACATAATAACGTAATAAAATGGGTGACAGCATGCAATTTATAAATATTGTGCATAAAATAATTTGGAAATGTGGATGTGTTTGTAAATAAGGAGCAGTAACGTAAAATGATTATTTTTGTAGTAAGAGTTTATTGAATTGAAGTAAAGACTTGCATTTCTCACTTAGCTTTTATAACTCTAAAGTGATGAACATTGTTCTCACAGTGCAGTAATAGCAATTCAAATTAGAATCTAAGAAATTATTGATTCATAAGGCTTCTTTATATATTCTGCACCAATGTATAATATTATTATAACTTTTAATAAATGTTTTTAGCTGTTTTATTACACTATATCTTATGGCCATAAAATGGAACCTGTTCCATGACACTATAATCATTATACATGCTTAATGTTACAGTATTAAAAGTTAGGTTTGTGGAGTATTTGTAAATCAGATTGTTATACCCTTTATCTTGTCACTAATACTATCAAAAACTGTTTGTTTGCTAACTGAATGATTTTCTTATGTCCATGAGTTAGCAAATTGCAAAATTATTGTCTGTCGTCAGAAAATCGATTTTTTAAATCGATTTCTAAATGAAACTCCTGTGTTGCTAGATTCGCAAACTCTTGTCAATGCAGTCGCGCTCTGCCCGCACCCCGCTCACCGCTTATTTGATTTTTGATTTTGACAGTTCGCTTTCGCCTTTTGCCATGTATGGTGGGAAATCGTTTGGGGTGGTTGAAATATATTAGATTTCTTTAAAATGTGTTACAGAAAATTTAAGTATGAGTTACCAGCATGAATCTTAACATTATTTTAAGATTAAGCGTAATGTTATTGGTCTCATGACCATTTAACTTTTAACTCCTATCGCGTTAGTACGTAGGGCAAATGGGTGACGTTGTAAGCTTATTTTCTGTGATAATAATGAAATTTAAATCTAAGTTCAACCAGAGCAAAATTTATTTCCATTACGATGTACCATGGGAAAAACTAAAGTCAGTTAAATGGATGAACGAGCGAGCTTCTGCTAACAAGGCGTATGTACCGACGACGGTAAGTTATTTTTATATTTACATTATTCCATTATTAGAATGTTTTTTTACAAATGTTTTAACTATGACCAACTAAGAATTTATTTATTTTATTAAGTAATTAAATTTTAAAAATGAAAAATATGAAGAGCGTCAGTGGCTCAGGGATTAAAGCACTTGTCTTGTAATCCGCAGGTCCTAGGTTCGAATTAAAAATCGAAAAACACATTTGTACATACCAATGTGTTTTTCGATTTACATATGTACCTGATATTCTTATGGGGAAGGAAAACATTGTGACAGAGATCCTCAGTGGGGATAGAAGATGCTGATGAATGAAAAATAAAATTATAATGACAAATTTTGCTTCTCTTGATAAATGAATATATCTTTCATAAAATAATACTTTATCTTATGATATAACAATACCTATTACTATACAATATTAATCACTTTATGCTGCATGCTGTATGTTAATAAAAACAATTTGGAACTTTGGGAACATGAAAACAGACACTTTTACAGCATACAACTTTTTGAGGAAAAATAAAGACAAGTCCCCACTGAGGAGCTCAATGCCTATCCAAGTGAGTGATGACTAGGACTTAGTCAACCACATTGGCCCAGTGCTTTGGTTGACTTTTACATATCTCTGAACTTTTTCACCAACATGTGCTGGTTGGTTGCACCATGATATTTTCCTTGACTGTAAAAACATTGGATAACAATTTATCAATTTTTAGTAACTTAATTTTCTGCAAATGTAATAAATGTAAATACTAATATGTAAATGTAATACCCAGCTTTTATATATCCATTAAGTTCCTTAGCTTAACTTTTCAATGCAAACTTAAGTTTTTGGATTGTAATAAATTATTTTTCATTACTTTTAGCAAGGCGGCTATCGGCTCAGATTAACATACTGTTAACTTTCATGTATTTAGTAAATGTTGCAAAACATGTAATTTGACTCTCACATGTGCATCCGTAATGTTAACATGAAATTGAAGATATGCCATTTGTTACTTGCCACCTTATGCATTTGAAAGTTTACTTATTTTTGTCATGTTTAATTTAAACCAAACACAATATCTATATGTATACCCATACTGTTTTTTGTTGGTTTTAATATGAACAAATTGTTTGCCGGATAACCTAGACAAAGTGAGGAATGATAAAGAATTAAAAATAAATTAGTATCCCTAAAATTTTATTATTGATTTTGCCTCTATACAAAAGAAAATATAATAAATCACTTTAGTAATGTAACATTAGCTTGTATAGTATCAGGAAGAGCAATCGATTGTGACTTTAGGTAATAATTAAGGAGGTAATTAAAGAATTGTTTAAACTCATGAGTAAGAAGCAAGAAATCCATTTGTATCCTATACTTGGGTCTAATAACTACAGCATAATAACATGACGCATATCCAAGCATTGTATCCATTAAGAGTGTCAGAGTTCATATGTCGCTATGTAAACTTTAATCGATACTACTATATAATACTACCTAGCTTCAATCTAAATGCCTAATACCTTTTTAATCATAATAATCTGAGTTCTCACCATGAACAATAATTAAATGAATGTCTATGTAAATATTGTCAGACATCCGCGATTTCGATCAAATACACTCGAAATAGGTCTTGAATTATTTTTTTTACCACTTCGTCCGCGCGGAATTAAACAAAACTTAGTATGTTATGCAATCCTCTAGACAGTCTTCTACATCTGTATATACCTTTTAACATCCATCAAACTTTTCGCATTTTATTAGTGATATTTGTACCAAAAAAATATGCTAAAATTAGGTAAACGACCAGTGAATCGGCTTATATTAATTGATCCAACGTCCGCTTCCATTGCGCTAGAGGAACTGAGGATCTTGGCCTACATTAGTCATAAAACATTTACTATCAGATTAAATGTTTGTTGTTGATAAATAAATGATGTTCACAGGTGGAGAATGTAGCTAACGTTTGCACGCATGCTCTCTGCGTAGCGCCGGCATCGCTGGGCGCACGCGAACTCCTCACGCGGTCCGTAAACGCGCCGCAAGCGATCGCCGCGGTGGTGTACGGCCTGGCACTATGCCTGCTGTTCGCCGTCTCCACAACATTCCATTCAGTATGCTGCTGCCGATCTGATACGTAAGTTATTTGTAACCCCTGAAATATGGCATTTCAGAAGTCAACCTTAAATTATACATTTTGCTATTGTTAGGAAGAAAATCCGACAATGCCGGTGTATCGGCGCAACACTAGCCTTAATAAAATATCAATGTTATGTCCCCTCGCTAATAAATCTGCCAATTGACTGGGTAAGGAAAGCGCGCCATTTGGGCCAAAGGATAAATTAAGAATATCTCAAACTATAGAGTTGAAGTATCATTTATAAAAATTGTTTGAAGTGTTAAGACTGATCTACGATCTTCACAATTATATGATAGATGTGTTCAGTGAACCTCGCTAATGGAATAATAGATGATGTTTGCGACTCATGTGATCCAGCCATATCCTTGTTTATTCCATTTAGATCGCATGTAACTATATTTTGTCACCATTTGTACCGAAACAGCCAAGCGTATATATTGTTTATAGTCTGTACTTTTAAAATTAATTCATAAAAGAAGTATTTTCGATCACCACGTTTACATTACTAGGAAACTCTTTTATAATTTAATTTGTTATGTTTGATGAAAGAACCGATAAAATTCACTTAGTAACATCAATTCAACTTTCGATTATGTACTTCAATATTAAGCAGCATTTTAAATAAATAATTTATTTATGTAATTACATAATATATATACGTAATTCATGTTCTTAAAATGCATCATTTACGTAAGTTCACAGCCAATAATATATTGTTAATTAAATGTTCTAAAGCTAGAACCGTAAAATATTTGATTTTACGTAAAATAAATTTTAATTCACTTCGTAAACTTTTTAATTTGTATGGTCGTAATAAATTAAAAATTCCAGCCACCACTTGCCGTAATTTCTTATTCACTTTACCGTCTCTGGAGAGCTATGCAGTTTAACATCAATTTGTTGAGTGCCCCTCTCCAACTAATTGGCTTAATGTCAATTAAACTCTACTTACTATTTTTAATTGATTCAAGACTGGCGATTCTATTACTAACAAGTTTCTTAATGGTTTGTTTAGATAAAGATAAGTGTTATTTTATAGAAATCAACTATTTACAGTTAATATGAAGATCGATAAAGTTGTAGGATGTAGTTCTATGACCTTTATTTCTTATCATGTTAAGTGAAATGTGATAAAGGATAGTTCTTATGATCAGAGTCGGCGTTAGAGTAGGGCGCGTTTGGGCGATGGCCCAGGGCGCTGAAGAGAACGAAGCGCCAGATTACACAGTATCACATAACTCTGGTAACCCCCGCCCCACGGCTAAGGGACTTAGAAAACTCGCCCATAACGCAAGTAGAGCTAAAACGTTAATGATTATGACGACAGATTACTGCTGAATGATTTTTAAGTGGGAAGTGAATTCAATTCTTTAACTGAATAGGATGAAAATTGAAATAGACATCGGTCAGTATTTTTTGCATAGATTGTTTGAGTATGCAACAAAAAACATTTCAACAATGTTAGGTATATAATTTTATTGTAATGTTAACGATGTTATTTAATTTATGGCTAAAAATAAAATTGTTATGGAATAGTTCAATCTAGAAATAAACATAATCGCCATAGAAGCCTTAGAGTTCGCGCTGGCATTATCGCAAAGCTGAATAACAAGGTTATGTGCGGTTTATTGCGTAACATAAAAGAAAATAACTTAAATATAGCCTTCAATATAAACTACAGGGTGTTTGAACATGACACAACAAAGCAAGCATTATCATCCCTCGTCAGTAAAAAATAAAATGAAATTATTAGAAAAATGTATAGTAAAATGGATTAATAGTATCTCGTACGAAATTGAGAGCTGCTATAAAGTTTGGACGGCACTGTACCCATATCTGATAGAAAAATAAAATTGTTTAAATACCTATAAGACACTTTTACAATTCATCCTTAGTTTGTAATGATTGGATAAATATTAAACGAAAGTCGATAGCTAAAATCTGTACCAGAACTTTTAACTTTATTGGTACATTTATTTTCTAGAAAATATGTACCAATACCAGTTCTTCGTTCATTTATCGTTCTGAATTGTATATTTATATACAATGTTGCAATATAACTATTGTTCATTTAATTTATGATAATTAAATCGGCTTTTTCTCAATTCCTTTAGTTTAACAATGTAATTTTTTTCATGATGTATGTATTAGTGTGTGTACGTGTAAAATTACACATATTGTGAATGTCACAATAATATGTTTTTATTCTACTTCCTTGACAGTTGAAACCAAGTAATTACACGAACTCACAATCAGTCAACGTTTTTTTTTTAATTTTAAAATTTTTGAATCATCATGTACCTACACTGACAAAAAAAACAGAAAATGATGTTATAAGTAAACATAACTTTGTAAATTATTTTTTCAAGTTTGCCAAGTATAGCAAAGCAAAAGCAAAGCCGAGCAAGTAAGCATTTAACATATCAAAGCGTTGGTTTTAAAAGAGTCTTGGCCTAGTTAACGTTAGAGGGATCTGAACAGCTATTGTAAGCTTGTGACACTAGACTTCTATTGTCTTTGTTAGATGTTTGTTCAATTCATCAAAGTATGAGTATTCGCAGAATGGAATTACTAATGGCGTAAGCAATGTAGATACTTCGTATACAAGAATATTTTGAGGTTATTATAACCATGCATTTTTAACAGACGTAAAACAAATGACAAATATTTCAAAAATTATTTTACAGTAATGAAAGAAATATTAAATTATTCAAACTTTCGTGAGACATTATACCAAACTGATATATAAACACGGCTAAACACTCACGTATATTCGTCTGGTGGCGGCACCGACTAATTTCGAGCCCATCGGGGGGCCCTTCATCAGGATGAGTGGTCACTGCAGTGAGCGACGGGCCGCCTCCGCGAAATAATACCAGTACCACTCATCCTAATGAATGGTTTATATATCAGAAAGAAATATTCTTTATCTGTGGCATAGTAGTCTTTTCTTTAGTAATTAAGTATTTATTACCTTAATGTAGATACAGTAATAAAGACGTAATTATATCAACGTACACGGCAACATTTCAAGCCTCAAGGTGACCGGTGCGAACGCAGTGATGCGCATGTTTTAATATTGCAATTAATAACTCAAACGATATCTAGAAATTAGACAACGTATGTATTACGTAAAAAGTAGTTCTAATATCCATTTGTATATCAAATGAATTTGCGAGATGATGTCTTCACATTAGTAGGCAATATAGCACTTCATAATCTTCTTATATATAAAATTCTCGTGTCACAATTTTCGTTCCCATACTCCTCCTAAACGGCTTGACCGATTCTCATGAAATTTTGTGAGCATATTGAGTAGGTCTGAGAATCGGCCAACATTTATTTTTAATCCCGCGCGGATGGAGTCGCGGGCGACAGCTAGTTTAGTATATTACATTACTAACTGTGGGTTTCTGAGACCAAAATCCCCGACAAAAATCCACTGCTAATGATTTCTTAGTTGTTACGTATTGAATAAAAAGTCTAACACAGACGTATTTACACACATATACCATCTACCTGTCATTATAGAGCACAGAAATTGTCTAAAGCTTGCAACATGTTTACAGTAAAATGAAGCACTTCCTGCATCGCTTCGACCGAGCTATGATATACATCTTCATCGCGAGTTCCTACTTCCCCTGGCTGACGGTGGGCACGCTGTCCTGCTGGATGCTGCGTGAGCTGCGCTGGGCCATCTGGCTGCTGGCCGTGCTCGGCATCACCTACCAGCAGATCTTCCACGAGCGGTACAAGATGCTCGAACTCCTCCTCTACTTGGTCATGGGCTTGGGTCCGGCGGCCATCATTGTCACGTCAAATGTATGTCCACTGTTTGTTGCACGCTTGCTTTTTTTGGAGTAACACTTTCAGTGCCAATTCGCCTCACGAGTTGATATATGAAAATCATGGTGGCACTGAGTGTGTTAAGTATATTGCATGCTTTTCTAATTCTTCTTTGATTTTATTTATATATTATGTATTATTTATTTATTTATCAATATTTATTATTATATTTAAAAAAAAAATAGGTAGTGAATGTGGTGGGGAGGGGACGACAGATATCCTTTATATGTGTGTACCCACCTCCATTGATTAAAGATAGGCAACGCATTTGTGAATACGGATGTCTGGCCAGCAGTCATTTCTATTTTGGAGAATTACGCTGGCCTCTTGCTCGTTTGTCACCTTATAAAAAAAAGTTTGGCAAATGATAGAGTGTTGGTAGGTGATTTAACTATCGAGAATAAATTATAACATTTGTTTTAGAATTACGATAAATTAGTCCATTATCAAACAACTTCTCTTAGTAATATTGCTATTAGTCGTATGAATGATGCGGCATGCAATCTGTTTCTAAGCAATTGTATCCAATAGGAGTTGTATTTCTCATAATACGCTGTAATGCAATGCGTGTGTGCTTGTGTGTTGTGTTGAGTTTCTTAGTATTTTCATACGTCATCTTTGGTATAAAGTTTAGCGACTTTAAACCACCTAACCCAATGTTACGTACAATCTATTTACCTAAGATACCTGCACGTTTAAAGAAAAGTTTTATATTTATTATAGATACAATTATTTATACAACTAACATTCATGACTCAAACAAATATCTTTTCTTCTATGTGCCATGTAGAGATAGTGAAAGAGTCGATGAAATGATTCTTCTGTCTTTCTAACCGTGAGTTTCTGAGCTCGAAATCTTAATATAAAACATATCGTTTGTCATTATCGTTGACAAAACAGAGATAATTTCGAACAGGAATTTTGGTCTTAGAAACTCATGGTAATATATTAGATTTATTTCAAACAATAAAGTAGTTAGAAGCGCCAATAGAAGGTCGGAGGTTCAGATACCGCCATTCGACTATTGTCGTAAACCTTATCCTATCACAAGCTTAGAGCTTAGTTAGTATGGTACAAGAAATATTAGTAAATTTACACAAAATCTGCTTATATTTTTAATTAAAAAAATAAATATGTATGATTATTTTCCCTTCTGCTCGTTATTTCCATACGTTTGTCAGATATACGTCACGTTCTAGTGGCATAGTTATATTAAAAATGCAGCTTTCATTTATTTCAATGCACAATGTATAATGAAACGTAAACTCGGCTCTGGAATTCATAAATAAACAAGTGATAGCGCTCTACTCGCAACCCCGGAGATTACCCATCCTCAGCCCACCCCGTATAGTTAACAAGTTTGTATTTTTAAAATATAATATGAAATATGAAGAGCGGCGTTGGCTCAGGGGTCAAGCACTTGACTTGCAATCTACAGGTCCTGGGTTCGGATCCCGCTATGTACCGACGTTCTTACGGTGAAGGAAAACATCGTGATGCAACGTGCACATATCTGAGATGAAATTCAAAGATATGTGTGAAGTCAACCAACCCGCACTGGGCCAGCGTGGTTGACTATGGCCTAGTCACCCCTCACTTAGGGTAAGATCCGAGGCTCTCAGTGATGACGTATAGTGATCTGATGATGATGGTGATGATGATGATGATGAAAAAAAACTGAACATAAAATGATAATTGACAAATGAAAGTATGCAAAGTAGGCGATTATTTTTTTAAAGAGATTAGAGAAGAGAGAAGAGAGAAGATAAGTTAATCACAGATCATTATAAATGGATATGCTTTGAAATTACTGTTTTTGTTTATTATTAATTCGAATTCATATCACCGCTACAAACCGCTACCATTAGTACTAAAACGACGAAAATCAAATTGGTACAAAATATCACGTCTTTAGCCAGTCGATTTACAGAGGTTA
This sequence comes from Papilio xuthus, assembly GCF_000836235.2. Classification (NCBI taxonomy): domain Eukaryota; kingdom Metazoa; phylum Arthropoda; class Insecta; order Lepidoptera; family Papilionidae; genus Papilio; species Papilio xuthus. The sequence goes on from NW_013533657.1 coordinate 1,886,428, forward strand.
GTTGGGCAAACGAACTGCGGGTCTCATACAATGTTAATTGATATTGTATTCGTTCAATGTATAAAATATTTCCACTTAAATTTTGATGTACATTTATGTTCTTTTCCCTTCCAACGATATCATTTCAAATTCGCCTTTGTACATCTATTTGCGATTTCAATTGGCAAATTGGTTGGAGCAAAGGGAATCATGTTACAATTGAATGAATAGATTTATAGGTGACAGGATCTTCCAATATACTTTGTTAAAGTGTTAAGTATAAAATTCACACTTTGGAAAATAGATTTTAAAAAAAATCTTTGTGGATAAAAATCTCATTTATTGTTTTTAAGAACGATCCGAGAGATGAAAATGTTTGTAAGGAGATGTGTTAGAAGTTACAATCCACGGCTATAAATGTTTTATTAATACTAGCTGTCGCCCGCGACACCGTCCGCACAGAATTAATAACAAACTTAATAAATAGCCTATGTGTTCTTCCAGGCTGTTTTACATGCCAAATTTTAGCGAGATTTATGCTTCGGGTTCGGAGATATCTTCAACCAATCGTCCATCCATCTATTGAAACATTCACATTTATAATATTAATAAGATTAGTCAGATTTCGGGTTAACTAAACCTTATTTCGGCGTGTGATTGACAAAAAGTGATTTTTGAATCTATAAATTTATCTTATCATATCTTATATCTTTAAATGAGCAATTCTTGTATATATATAATTGTAATCTCGGAATCGGCTCTAACGATTTTCATAAAATTTAGTATATAGGGGGTTTAGGGTGCGACAAATCGATCTACCTAGAAATCATTTTTAGAAAATGTCATTTTAATCCTGTTTCATCGATAATCAACTTCAACATAAACTTAACTTTTTCTATCGGTAAGATCGAAATATATTATTCATTTTTCATCATTTTATTAGTAATTCGTACTTAAATATAATTTCCAAAAAACGCAATTAAAAAAAAAAGTCATCCAGGTACTAAATTTTAAAACGAACATACATAATCATACAATTATTACTTATATCGCACAATTATAAAACCTCCATTGAACATATAATAATATTGCAATTTTCACGAAACCCTGACCTGAACAATAAGATTAACAATCTATGTATTTACAAAAGCCATGATACACCGACCCAAACCTAACCTCTTTAGTGTATTCCATGTTACAAACTATTCCATAAATGCTCAATGTAATTATGTTAAATTATACTGACCCTGAAACAATTTCATTGTTGATTAATTTATTTGTAATTTAGCCGAAACAATAGCTTTGGTTAAGTAATCTTTTCATCTATTTGAGAGGATAACTAGAAAATCTAGGTGCCTAGCATGAATGTTTTCGAAAAAGTATTACTAACGTCATAGACAAAATTTGTGTAAGATTCCTTTGTGTACTTTACGCACGATTATTCACAAAACAAATTTTCTCGATGGTTTGTAGAATATTTACACGGAAATTTTCGTGCTAGACCCTCTATAGCATGCTTAATCGATTTTAAAGAGATATCTCTCGATTCATAATAATCACGGGAGTAAATTTTATTCAGGAAATTTTAATGGCTTTATAATATACCTAGTGTTCATGCTGAATCATAATCTAGTACAAATTTTGCGATAGATTTACAGTTTGATAATATTAATGATGTGTTCTTTGGGTCATTATAATTGCATTAAGATTCTATAAATATCATCAAATTGTTATCATTAAAAAACGCTTATTTTTGCGGGCATTTTTAATGTAGTTTAATGGCAAACAATTTATGGCCACCCTTAAAGTTCCACGAAGTTACTCTTACAAAGTCGAATCCGATAAATTATTTAAGTCGAATGGAATTTGAACTCTTGACCTTTGCGTATAGAACCAATCTCATGTGAAGGTGATCTAATTTTAAAAGAACAGCACGAAACTACATAGTGTTAGAAAGAAAATCCCACACTGTGCCGGGGTATCGGCGCAACACTAGCCTTATTAAAATATCAACGCTTATCTCCCCTCACTAATCAATCTGACACTTGACTTTGTAACAAAGCGCGCCATTCATACTAAAGGATTCTATCTAATAATATCATCATCAACTCACTATACGTCCCCACCATGGGGCTCGGAGCCTACCCTAAGTTAAGGGTGATTAGGGGTCAACCACGCTGGTCAAGTGCAGGTTGGTTAATTTCACATATATCTTAGAATTTCTTCGCAGATATGTGCAGCATTACGATATTTTCCTTCACCGTAAGAAAGTCGGATAAATGTACATATGTAAATCGGAAATCGAAAAAACACATTGGTACATGGCGGAATTCGAACCCAGGACCTGCAGATTGCAAGACAAGTGCTTGACCCCTGAACCACCGACGCTCTTCTATATATTTTAGAAATTAAATAATTTTACAATTTACATAAGCGAACATAATCTTATAAGTGAAAGGTCATTGTTATTATCTATTCTGGTCGTGTCGCATTACTTCTGCATAGTAACTATAGGTTAGATATTTATAACTTGCAACACTGACATTCATATATAATACGACCACTTATAAATTATTCTTGCAAAGTGGTAGAGCCCGCTTTAACATCTTCGCACGAATTGGCCCGGCTCACTCGGTGACGACGACGACACAGAAGATAAGCGTGAAGTGGAAGCAATTCCGCGTTTCGTCTAATTTAGTCCTCTTTCCTTTACCCACCCTTTTTCTTATAAGGGAAGGAGGGGAAGTGGAAGTGGACTTTCCCGATGAGAGGATACATGGAAAGGGAAAATATTTTCTTTCTGTGCATCCTCCCCTCCGTCGATTATAGATAGGCAACGCATATGCAATTGCGTGTGTCTATAGGCAACGGTCACTTTACTATTTCAGCGATTTCAGGTGGCTCGCTCATTTGCCCCCTTATTATATCATAATATATAGTTGCCAACCGCATCTCCGTCCGCGCGGAAAATAAAATTAATTAAATACCCTATGTCTCTTTCAGACTAGTAATTTAATCTAGACACAGCAAAGTTGGATCTTACTAAGATCAAACTTTGCTTGATCAAACTTGTCGGTTGTGCGCGACGTAGTTTAAGTTACAACATAATTGAGTTTCGGAACAGGTATCCGTCCTCGGTTGCTCGCGTCCTCGTCCCCATTCAACTTAGTTAAATGCTCTTTAACTTAAAAATAATTAAAGTTGCGCTAAGGACATATAACAAATATATGATTGCAAGTTTCAGATTTTCTTGTTTGGATTATTCAAAGTAAAATTTCCTACAATTTTCTCATATTAAATATAAGCTGGCAACTAAAGCGTTAGAATGAAAACGTATTATTTTTTTATTTACGATTTACAAATGTTTTTATTTACCTGAGCCTGCGATGTATCGTGTTTTATTTGACCTTGTGCATGCATGCGACTTATTTCTTATATTGTTTTTATACAAAACATGCTCAGATTATATTATACCATATTTTTTTATGCAATACTTTATGTGTGTTTTGCGTCTAAATCAATTGTTATGATAATTAACAATTATTGCATAAAATAACTGTTACTAAAGTACTATTAAGTAGATGGATGGCCATCTAACGCTACGATATCTTCCTATGTATCAATGGCCGTATACCCCTTAACACTTTCAATGCCACTGACTCGCCCTACGAGTTCACGTGAAAATTGCAGTAGCATTGAAAGTGTTATTCGCCTCTGACGCCTTGATGGCTTTTGTGATCTGATATTGAATGTAATGTTTATCTTCCAGCACCACTTCCCAGCGATGCACGACCTCAAGGTGGGCGGGATGCTGTACCTGGCCGGCGTGTTCTTCTTCAAATCTGACGGGCGCATACCCTTTGCTCACGCCATATGGCATATATTCGTGGCCCTCGCCGCTAGCGTGCACTATCTAGCAATACTCCGACATCTCTTCCCAGAACTAAAATCTCAATAAAGACTGCCCCATTAATCTATTCAAACTCGATTAACCGAGAGCGTTTTCTCAAGCTATTTTCGTATCGCGACTCAACAGCGAGGTCGCGTTTAACACACTTGACAGCTGCAAAATGTCAGACGTCAATTGAACTTGGCAGTAAATGGCGCACTTCCGCCACTAGGGCTTGACAGAAAAACTTCTCAACAATGTTGATGTATAATAGTATCCAATTCCATTATCTCGGCTAAGTATTTTGTAGTCATATAATCTGTATTGATGTCTGTTTCTGTAGTTTTTAATTTAGGTTGTCTGGACCGCAGGGTTTTTAGACTTTTGAACTCGTAGAAATCTGTTAGACGCACCTTTTTCGTCCACACGACGTTGTTAAAACTTGTACTACTTGTTTTTTTTTGACATTCCCATAGTAATGACTTCAAAACAATTGTTTTTAGTTAATTGTATTATAATTTAGTTGAATCTCTCTAGTACAATTTTATTGACTGGCCATATGGACATAAAAAAAAACTTGTGTTTAAAACAAAATATTCGCACGCAATGCGTTGTTTCCATGACTCATGTCTAATTGGCCTGACTTCCTTCGGACCTCGACCTTTTTGCCTCGAATTCAGTTCTGACATATCTAGATTGTCCAGTTGACCATTTTTATTATATAACCTATATTTATATATGATTCTAAGCGTTTAATTCAAGTTTTTTTTAATGAATTCCACGGACATATGATTTTGATTTTATCTGTTGGATATTTATTTATTTAAACAATAATTGTGTTATTTATTTTGTTATAACTAAAGAGTCTTATTTTAACAACACGGCGTGGACAGTCTTCGGCCAAATAGTTTAAATGGAATATTTAAATGTATGTATATTTTGTAAAATGAAATTGTTGAATCTTTCTACTATTGTTGTAGTGTTCTTAGTATTTCAAAATCTCGAGACCAATCCAATCCTTTTTAGATTGTTTAAAATGTATTGGAGTTTTTTATAGACGTTTATATATCTATACTTATACGTGTCCCGTTTTTCAGTGAGATCTTTTTATACATCTCAATGTAAGCTCTCCTTAGATTAACTATATTACAATGTAGAGTAGTTGTGTCGTGATGTGCAAATCTATTGTTAATTGTCGTACTAATACTCCCAATTGTCGTACTCTAATTCTTATCTGTCTCCATGTATGTATTCCATGTTAGTAACTTTTGCTCAATAAGAAAATTTGTCGTTTTGAATATTAAATGTAATATTTCAAATATATATTTTGGATACTTTATAATTTGAACAATAACATAACTCGCGACCATAACCCAGAGGGATAAGCAGTGACCACGGACTTCCATTTTGCGTGGTCTTGGTACCTCTCTCGCTTATTCAACATTCATACATCTACAAAAACATTGATTTTGGTTCTGGGCGCTGTTTATACCGCTCTATTTAAGGATTTCTTCAATCTAGACGGTACAAGTACTTCTGGGAAGGCCCCGACCGACACTACCACTCATTTTCGCGCCATAAATAAATTATATTTCAACTAGAACTAAAACTAAACATTTTGCAGATAAGTTCGCACTGCGATAATTTAAACATGTTATCTCTGTCTTCCTTTCCGAGGCAAATGAGACAGCATGTTTTATGTCAATTTTTTTTTAAATATTATATGTAATTTATGCGCATTTCAAAATAAAGTGTCATCTTCAAAGTTTCACAACAAAGCATTGTTAGCTGAATATCGCAATCAGATAGAAAACAATAGTTTGTCTGTGGTCAAAATTGGAGCAAACGATTGTTGGCGCGAAATGTCATCCAGTACAATGGCCGCTGTTTTATATTTTTTGTCTTCCGAAGGATCACACATGAATAACATGTACATAGCAAAAACGGATGAATACTTTGTTATTTTGACATTATTTAAAATTAATAAAAACTTTATTACGTTACTTTTAAAAGGATTGATGACAAATAGTAATGATAGCAAATAGTAGCATTGAATGTAAATCCAATTATTTTTAAATAATGTATGCAATTTGACATTAATATTTTTTTATATTAATTCCTTATATTACTCAATTTAATCGTTTTTGTTATTATTTATATATAATCAGTAACTGAAATACTCATTTTATAGTTAAAATTGCGATGTATCTTTTGTTTAAATATTTGTTTATTATAATATATGTCAACATATTAAAAAAATATAATTTTGATTGTATTCTTTCAAAAAAACTAATAATAGTGTTAACAAAATCTAGTCATAAATTTGCAGTAGTTTTGTGCAAATTAGTGATTGAATGAATGAATTATTTTTTCCCTTTTTTTACCAATTTAAATGTTCCTAGTTGGCTTTCATTGTTTAGAATAAACTATATTTCGCCCGCGACTTTGTCAGTGCAGTATAATTAAATATATGTATCGTAAAAAAATTCCCGCATATCTAAGATACCTTCACGTAAAAGTCCGGAAACATCGGTCCAGCCATTTCCCAGATTATCCGGAACATACGCTAATTACCGGACAGAGGAAAATTTTAAAAATGGAATAATTATTTTAATCAACGCAAATTTCTAATCAATATTAAATATAGACACAACAATTTTATTAACTGTATAGATATATGCAGACAAAACTTAGTGTAAGTTTTCACTACCAAAACCATTGTATAAAATGATATCTCGTTCTTTGAATGTTTATACAAATGTTTTTAAAGTGGAAATCAAATGATATATTTTACGTAATACATTTGCAGACTGTTGATCCGGTGAAAGCAAAGCTTATGTTCTATGAATATAATGTATGTTGTCCGTGTGCAATTTACATAAGTATTTTAAAATCGTAACATATCAGAGAATCTCAGAAATTTATGTAGTTTTCGGTTTTTTTTTACAATAGAAAAATAAAACCGGTTAGTCAAGGATAATCACAGGGTAAAAACCAATACGAAGACAGATTCAAGTTAAAGCAAAGAAGTTATTTTATCTTATACAAATAAAACGAAATGTTTTTTTGTCGTAATTTTTTCTTTTTACCAAATGACAGGCAAATTGGCGGCAACTTGATGGTGCTGAAAAAATAAGAAAAAATACATTTTCACTGTATAATTTACGTACGTCTCTATAACTAGCATGATTTTTTTTAATATTCTTTTGAAATACATAGTTGAATAAATTAGTAATATCATAATGATTTTAATTTACATATTTTTATAAAAATAGAATTATAGCAAATTTTATTATTATTGTTTGCAAAGAACATTTTTATTTACACTGAAGAAAGGAAAAATATATGATGTGTAGTTAATGTGTTCCTTGAATGTTTAAAGTATCAATAATCTCTATAAAATAGCAGTTAAAACAATGGGAGATTGACTTTGCTATAAAATATTTCAAATTAAAAAAAATCCTCAGTACAGGAATTGGGATTCTAGGATAGTCTATGGATTTGTGTCTTGGTGTAAAGAAAATTAGATGTAGTCTTGTGTATGAGATTTTCTATCTCATTATGTTTTCAGGGAAATATAGATTTGTGATTGTGATTTATTAATAGTCTCGTATAAATTGTATATTTAAATAGTAAATACTATAGTTAAAGTCGATTAAAATGACACATCCGTGAATATAATACCATAAACTTAATTTTTTTTTAAACTCTGCTATGAGTGAAAACAAAATATTATTGGATATGACCACTAAATATCTCTATTCCCTTTGATGGTATTGTGAATGATTTTGTCTATTATTTTTAGCTAAATAGATGTCAAATTGCTGTAATGTTTTGTAAATTTTGTCTGTATGTTTAGAATTATCAACATTATATTGAGGTAGAAAAATAAGGTATGTGTCATATGTAAATGTTTCTATGCCCAGTGTATAATATATATATAATTTTCTAACAGATTCATTATATAGATTTTTCGTAAATGTTATCTTTGATATCAGATCCAGGTATAGTTTTGTAGAGGTTTTTGGGAACTAAATAAAAAATTTACAATCCTTAATTTCGTTTTTTTATTAAAGGTTTTAAGGTCACACTTTGTTTATACACGGTAAAAATGGTAATAGTATTATATCAGAATATTACATTTTAGAAACTGTCTTGATACCTAAGATTTCAAGACATTTTTCCATAACTTTAGCTGTTACTTCACAAAGCATCAATCTTTCATAAGATATGTCAACAATATTTCCGCTCTTATCTTTTTGGATGCAGTAACATTTGTCATAGAATTCTGTGAAGGTGGATGAGATTTCATACAAATATTCACACAGACTATGTAAGTATAGATCATTTGTAACTTTTAGAATCACCTCAGGGAACCTCAAAAGTACTTTGCCTAATTTCCACTCTGTAATATGTTCAAGTTTGAAACCTGATTTTGTTGCTTCCTCTAATAACTTAGTTTCAGAAACCTGAGCATTCCTTGCAATAGATCTGATCCTTGTCACTGCATATAATAAATAAACTGCAGTATTGCCTTTATCATCCAACATTTTGTCAAAAGAGAAGACATAATCATTCACCCTGTTATGAGAGAGATCAGCATACTTAATACAACCATAAGCAACAGCTTCTTGAGCTTTCTTCAACTCCTCAGGAGTCAGGGCTTTGTCTCTGCCCTTTTCTACCAATTTATCAAGAGATCTCTTTAGACCCTCATCAAGTAATTCAATGAGTTTCACAGTATCACCAGACCGTGTTTTGAATTTTTTCTTGTCTTCACCAAGTACAACACCAAAACCAACATGCTCTATCTTTTGTGAGTTTTTCAGAATACCTGCACGTCTTGCACATGCATCAATTGTCACGAAATGTGTGTATTGACCAGCATCAGTTACATAAATAAATCTATCCCCCTTTTCTTCATCTACCCTCTGTTTTATTGCGGTTATATCTGAAGTATCATATGTGTAGCCTCCATCAGACTTCACAACTGTCAGAGGTATGCCTTCGTGTGTGTCAGGATCACCCCACATTATCAATCTACCTTCATCTTCTTCAAGAAAACCCTTGTCTTTGAGTTCTTTCACTACAGCATCCATCCTACTTTGATAGAAAGACTCCCCTCTATCTATGATACGAATGTCCAACCTGTCATAGATTTTCTGAAACTCCCTTCGTGACACTTCACATATAAGTTTCCATGCTGCAATATAATCAGGTTGGCCAGACTGCAGCTGTACAACACAAGAATATGCTCTCTTTTTAAATTCTTCATCCTCATCAAACCTTTTCTTTGATTCCTTATAAAAAGCTTGCAGATCAGAAATTGGTGGTGAACAAGTCTTATAATCTGGGAATTGCTCTTGCAGATGTGCAATCAACATTCCAAATTGTGTTCCCCAATCACCTAAATGATTCAAACGCAATACATCATGGTTCAAATACTCTAGAATTCGACAAATGCTATCACCTATTATGGTTGACCTTAAGTGACCTACATGCATTTCCTTAGCAATATTTGGTGATGAGAAATCCACTATTACTCTTTCCCTTTTAACAGGTGGTGGCCTAACACCATATTGGAGGATGCAGTTCAATACATGCTCAGCAAATTTCTTATTTAAATAGATATTCAGGAAACCAGCTCCTGCTACTTCAATTCTCTCTATAAGAGGTGATGTTGGTGTTTTATTAAGTATGTTGTTTGCTACTTCCCTCGGGTTTGTTGACACATTCATTGATTTCAGTAAATGAGAAATAGGCATAGCAGAGTTACACTGATAGTCGCCAAATTTAGGGTTATTGCCTGAAAGAGTCAGAACTACTGGCGGGTCTACCAAATTGGGGTAGGCAGATATAATTGCTATTTCAAATATGTTTTTAAGTTCATCCAATAAACATATGTTGCCTTCTACAGTACTAATATCTGTTATTAACTTTGGTCTTTTACGACTTTCCATTTTAGGCGATAGGTTAGACTCGGCTTTGATGGCATTTTCGATTATGGCAAGGCGATGCTTAAGTTTTTCATTTTCCTGTAATAACTGGTCCAAACGAGAGTCTACTGCCGAACTTAAGTCCCCATTCGTGAGTTTGTCCAGCTCCGCCTCGATGGATTTCGCTTCCAATTCAGCTTTACTAGTTCTCTCTAAAAGAGCTTTCTCGTCAAATTCCGACATATCAGATTCGTTGTAGAATTAATAAAATCGGTGATATAATTTAAAATTTCAGACTCACTTGACAGCGATAATAAGCTCTTTTATTTTGTAAAGTCTATACATTCAAATTACTATAAAACCCTAAAGATAAAGGTTATTTTGAAGAAACAGAACCATGACACTTACAACACATTGACACTTTGACATTGACAGTTCCACTATATTACATGGCAACATCTTTCTTTTATCGGTAAAATGGAACGTGTCGTTTTCGTTCACAAGAAAAAATCTATAATTAATTTGCAGACTTACAAAAATACCAAATATCTTGCCAAGAGCAAGAAAGTAATGTTAGCAAGTTAAAATTTCTTTGTTCTAAACCTAATATTAATATTTTTATGATTGACTAAAATTTGCACGCGTTGCTATAGCAACCAAGGTCAAACTCACTGCTTCAACATGGTTAAAAAAAAGTAAGTCAAATAAGGCTCAATTAATAACAGGTAGGAATTTAGATATTATATTATTGAATTACTACTGCCGACAGTAAACAAAATAATTTAATATTTTTTATAATACTAGCTACATTTTCAGATCTTTCTTTATCTTTACATAGAAAAACTGATTTGTTTGAACCATTATTGTAACAAATATTTAGTTTTAAATATGTAAAAGTTAACGTAAGAATGGCACTATCGAATGGATTTAAATATACGACCGACAGCGAGAACCCTCTTTGGCTAGAAGGTATTAACAAGTAAGTTTTGAACATTCATACTTAAGTATATTAATGCAAACTGTTATCAAATTATCAGACTTTATATTAAAACTTTATTTTTGGAATGTTTTTAAGAGATTTAAAGTCAAACAAACAGCTAACTTTAATGTTGCTGAACATTACCTACTCAGATAATAACATGTAAAGAAAAAGAGGTCTTTTTGCAGTAAATTTTGCTCCTACCTTGTTACGTTTTCACTTTAAATCTTTTTTAGGAAACTGAAAGAAACTCACATCAAAAATGGCAGTCGTATATCGTCTCCAAATTATGAAAAAACAACAAATTCTAGATTAGATAGCAGGTACTTAATAATATTGAGCTTGAATAATAAATGAACCATACTTTATACTAAGTGCTCTGATATGTACTTCGTGTAATTTCTAAACTCTCTGTTATTTCAAATAGATCAACGCGGCGGACATCATTAGACGCTGCTATCGACATTCAAAAGAAACAGAAAAAGCACCCAATCGCACATTCTGCAGGCACACTGCGACACAATCATGGTAATTTTTTAATATATATTGTTCATGGATAGCTAATAAAGAACCTTTATCGTTGTTTTCAATTTATAAATAAATATGCTACCTACAAAAATCTTATCAAATAATTTATAACCATTTATGTACATGAGAGTAAAATTTGGAAAAGGGCATGATTTACTTCCCATAGAGTGTTGTTTTCACAATAACACTACCCACTCCTGTAGCATAAGGGGTAGTGGGAAAGACAAAAGAATTGTACCAGACCGCACCAAATGCAAAACCGTAAATCTCTGCCTACCCCTCTGGGTTACGGTTTAAAATCATTAGTAGATTAATGGACTTTATATGAGATGAAAGTAGACAAATAACTTCTTTTTTAGCCCAAGATCGTGACAAAAACAAGAAGCCAAATGCGAGGCCCAATAAATTAGACTGGGGCGATTCCAGTGGCCGTAATGACGTCACCAATCATTTTCTATCCGACCTTCTCCCGCATTACGTCACTCCACGACACAGGCCCCTGAACGCAGACAATGATTTTAACGATGTTATTGTTGGACGCAGTAAGTATATTAACTTTTACTAACATATAGCAACTATTGAAAAAGATTTACTAGAAAACAATTATCCCTAATATTCCCAATTAGAGTTTGTAAGCCTATGCTTAGTAACCAAGAGGTTCTTATTGATAATGATAGTGCAATTTCAACAAACAAAACACAAAAAAGAGTTCTTATTTCAGGGCATGATACATTTAAACCAAATAAAACGGTTCCTGAAGAGTACAGAAGTATCGCACATCATACAAACAGACCAAAGAAATCTGTTGCTAAAAATTTTACAAAGAACACTTCTAAATTGACTCCAAAAGATATTGAAAAAGTTATGAACGATTTTGTGATACCGGAATTACCACAAGGAAGATTATTGGAGATAAAGATTTTCTCCAACTGGGGCGATAAATTTCTGGTCGGTTTGAATGGATTAGAAATTTTTGACGTACACGGTGAAGCGGTGAATATAGAAAAGGTATGTACTAACAAATATACCGCAATTTTTAATTCCTACATAAGTGTCGTAGCTGAAAATTGATGTAACATCAAAATAAAAAGTACAGGGCTGAATGTAGGACCTCCTAGCACTGTGCTTTTGGGGAGCGTCAGCCAATGATATGCGACTTTTAATAGTGGGGCCAAAGACAATTAAGACGGCCCCGGATGTGCTACAGTCGAAGCAAATTAACCACTTCAATCACATCAATCACCATGTTTTTTCCCTTGTTTGTAAGATTTCCATCATTGTACACTTTGTCTAGATATGGTCAGATTCAGAGAGTGGTGACTGTACGAGGTATGGTCGCACAGAGAGCATCATTGACGGCGTGGTGCGCACCACTGATGACCTGCACATCTGGAGCGCGCCCGTGCCCGCCAGCGCGCCCATCGCCCTCAGTGTGCTGCTGGCCAAGTGCACCACACTGGCGCTGCTCAGGTTGTGGGTGAGTGTGATCTAAAATATAGCTACATGTAACCGTTGTTAGTCATTTTATTTACCAAAGATACAGTAAAAGTCATGGTTCTAACTCGCCCAATTACTTCGGTTTATGGGATCTTTAAACAAAAGTTAAATTACTAGCATTTTTTTGCAATTGAACTTCTTATTTACAGAAGCAGAAATATAACGTCCTGTATTTGTTTCTACTACGTTTATTTTATTGTATTTTAATTTAAATTCCTTCACTAAGCTTGATAATTTGTAGAACTACAATAAGTCTCGTATATATTCGACGCGTGGTGTTCGTCTGGTACAAATCAAACTGGACGACCAAGTTATATTCCAAGGCGAAATAGCGAGGTCTAGTGGGGCGCTTAAAGGACACTTGCAGTCTTTTGGTGACGTAAGTATAGCTTAGATTTTAGATTTACTGCCGCATCGGAAGTAATTGGTCATTGAAAAATCTAGACTCTAGTGTAGATTTCAACTTAGGAAAACCACTTTACGGCTCTGATGCGGCAATTAGTTATTAAGATCGAAAATTTATAGCACATTAGGAGTCGTCCATTAGTCACGTGGTTCGAAAAGGGTCCCTGAAAAAACATTACGAGGTGAAAGCTGACTTAAATTTAATTAATAGTATAAAACCGAACTACATGCAACTAGAGGGGAAAAACGGTCAAAATGTTGCTAAAAAATCACGTGATTAATGTACCCTATGTAACAAATTTTCAGACAATCTTATTCACAAAAGACTCGTGCATATTAGAACGTATTCTGGTGAACGATAAAAATTTCCAAGAACTACTAAAAGAGAGCGACACTGGCAATGACTACGGAATTGTGGAGAAGCGTCCTCCCACCGCCAGCGAGAGTCGCGCCCCCAGCCCCGCCTCACACCACACCTCACAACTCACCGCACAAGATAACAACACCACCAAGTATGTCGCCAACGTCGTCAAAATTGTCTTGATGTCAAATTGGGGACAGAAACATATTATAGGACTCACGGGTAAGTCCTACCAAAATGTACTCTAAACATTTTATTATTCGTATGATTTTTATTACAGTACCAGAAAACTAAAATACTACAAACCATATTCCCACATCCTTTAATTTTTCTTTTGTTAAAAATAGTTTGATTATGGGATTTCTGGAAATCTCAGAGATGTAACTCTTCTCCTTGTGTAAGGGAACTCTGGAATGTAACCTTTTTTCGTAGAGTATGATCATATACTCAAACATGTTTGTAGGATATGAACAAGGAGAAGATATGAGATCTCATAAGAACTCAGAGATGCAACTCATATCAATAGGATATCTTTATTTCTCAATTGTTAGGTATAGAGATCCTTCGCCACAATAAGCCGGTGGCGGTGCAGCGTACGTACGCGTACACCGCGTACATCAGCGACGAGCGTATGGACGAGTGCGACAGCGTGGCAGACTGCCGTAGTCTCTTCAACGGCACCAACATCACCACACACTTCGAGAACATGTGGTGCACGAACTTTGCGCCCGGCACCAAATTCTGTCATATCGTTGCAGAGTTGCAAGAACCCACTGTTATAACTAGTACGTTACAACCTTCCTTGTCGTCATCAGCTTACTATACGTCCTCACTGATGGATTCGAAGCCTACCCTAAGTTAGGGATGATCTTTCTTGTCATTGGTAACTATTTCAGCAGTCAAAACAAATTGAGTATTCTTTTGCCTCACTCTCAAAATACTACGACTATTGCTGCTTTATTAAATTCCTTTTATAGGCCTAATAGGGTTAAAATGTTTGTCTAGAAAGACTGAATATTTTTTCGATTATTGTCGTTGTAATTAGGATTTTACATGGTATATCCGCTAGGTATAAGAATATGGAATTACAACGGCAGCCTGGAGCTGTCTTACATAGGCGCGAAGCACGCGCGCGTATACGTGGACGGAGGCGCGCTGCACTGCCGGCCGTTGCTGTTGCGTCGCGCGCCCGGCGATACAGCATACGACTACGTGCAGCACATCGACCTCGCGGACATTGACGACAGGTGTATAATACATACTGAAACATCAGCTCAGGGCTCGAAGTCTACCCTAAGTTACGTGGTTTGGCGCCAGTGCCAATAGTCGGCTGTCATCTGTCAAAGTTTTATAGCCATAGCTAGCTTGATTCTGTGCGACATCAAAATTAACAGGCGATGTTTTTTTCCACTTTAGATTTGAGGAATCTCCAGAGGAGAGTTACCGCAAGGAGTGTGCGGTATTCGGTAGTGGTGGGGGCGGAGGCGCGCCCACCGGCTTCGTGCTGCAGATCAGCATCTTCTCGACGTGGGGCGACCCTTACTATGTGGGTCTGACTGGAGTCGAACTGTACGGTCCCGATGGCAACCTGATACCGGTCACCGAAACTAGTACGTATGCAGCGACATCTGACTGACTGTTCAGGAAATGTTTGACTTAATTTCCATTCATTTTTATGCTACGTTCCTTTCCTTTAAGTCTTCTTATTGCCCCTTAGCGTCAAACACTTCGCCCTGTTATATAAAAAGGTTGCATTGTTATGTCAGACGTGTGCGCGCACCCGTCGAGTGTGAACGTGCTGTACGAGCAGGGCGGGGACGCGCGCACTCCTGCGCGTCTCGTGGACGGCTGCAACGCGCGCGCCGCACTCGCGCACCACTCCTGGCTCGCGCCCATACTCCCGCACACACTCAATAGGTAATCTATCTAGACGCCATAGACAACTTTGTGATCATTTGTGCTGTGTAAGCAGATAATGCGTAGAGTAAGATATGGCAGTGGCTGATAGAAAACAATTCCTGCTTTTAAATTTCATTTATTTACCGAGACAAAATTTTTATATCTATACGTCTGCTACTTTTTTAAGAAATAAAATTTCAGGGTATTCTTTGTGTTCGACGTGCCGGTTACAGTTTACGGAATGAAGATATGGAACTATGGTAAGACGCCGGCGCGAGGGGTTAAGGAGTTTGCGGTGAGTAACGTGGACCGTCATAGTTCGTTTGATTTAGCATATAGAAGTATTTGATATACATATGTTTGGGTGGTCAGATCCTAATGGACGATTTGCTGGTATACAACGGTTCGTTGGAGCGCGTCAAGGGCGAGGAGATCGCGCCGCAGTGGATATGTCTGCGCAACGACGACCCAGACAATTTACCCAGGTAATATGTAATACATATTTTAACTTAAATGAAATATTATGCCCCTTTCTCCCAATAACTTATTTAATTAAGAAATATAAGTATGTTATGTAATACAAAGTATGATGTACGTTACAGTCCATCGAACAGCAGTCGGAGGTCAACGACGAGCGGCTCGTACCACTCCGCGGACCCGCGCGCGCGCCCCCACACCAGCGTACTCGCTGACGTACACACATACAAATACTGATGCACACAGACAACATAAAACGTTCCACAAGTTTGTTCAATAAAGAGAATCAATCCGAATGGAATAAAGCTTAAATGGTCCCTAAAATCTTGGTCTTCAGTATAATCCAATTGTAACGTAATTTATTTTTCATTTCTATGCATTCTTATCGCCTTTTTTATCCTATAGCCGCCTATTATTGTGGCTGTTGACACTAATTAAATCTGACTTAGACAATATGTGTCAAAAATGTCACTGAGATGCAAATGTCAGTGAGAGCATGTGTGCAATGACATTTGTATTGACCACAGATAAAAGAAAGGGCATAAGATGTTAGTAACTTTTCTACTTAACCAAGATATATATTGCAAGTGAATGTGATGTAAAAATGTACGTAATGAACAATTTTAAAGCTTTAAAACTTTGCCCCATTTTTATACCGTTTTATGAAATGAGTTTGTTAATTTTTCAAAGAACAATTTTTACTATACGATTATAAAATAGTTTAAAATATAAGTTCGATTAAAAAATGATTTGTAGTCATTATTAAATATGTAGATTACAAATAATTAAAATGAGATTATTTTTGAAGATAAAAATTGCATCTATTAATTATATCTAATGTCTTATTTTCACTATATAATTTTAATAATAATCGTAAAGAATACATCAATGAATTATTTTTCCTTCAATTATTAAATTAACTATTCGAAACTGGCCGAAAATAGTTCGTAAATTTTGTATATGACATCTTTGGCGTCATCTCAACATTCTAAAAGTTTCTTCAAAAATAAAATTTGCAATCAAAAATGCAAAGAGGAAATTAATCAAAATTTCTTTATATATTAAAATATATAAGAATATAATAGTTATTTTGAATAAATTATGTGACTATATTTAATTCACTTCACGCAAACTTAGAATAACAAAGTAGACTGCACAACGCCAAAACCATTTTACCTATAAATTATTTTATATTATCTGTTACAATCTACAACAGTTAATAAAGTTTAGAATTTCTTACGTTAATGTTAATATTGATAAATAGAAATTATTCCAGACATTGTTCATTGTAAATGCACTTTTGTACGAGATTAAACATGATTATTCATGAAATACTGTTTTTTTTTTAAACCTGGGTTTTTAAAGATTTTTTAACATTTTTTTGGGCTATTTGTCCTTATCGGACATGTCAATCCAATAGTGCCTTTCCTTATGATTTAATAAACGAGCTGGCATAATCGTACCGACGCGATTGCGACTTAATTTGGGTTTAACTTTCAGCTCAGCGAACAGCAGCTCACGTTTTTAAAGTTATTACTTCATTTTTTGGGCTATTTTTACTAAATAAAACGAATAAATTGTTTCCACTTTTTTTTTTCTATATTAACAAATCACAGATTGTTTGTTATTCACACTACTCTAATCTACTTATGGTATACTGACAAGGAAGAACAAAAAGGGAAAATATAACAAAAACAAATGTGTCCCGTTCCAACTACATAAGCAATATGATTTCCACAATATCTAGTACAATGACGTCATAATTAGGAACATTTAACATTTAATTTATAACAAATTTGTTTACGGTTATGAAAATTATATTTGTGAATAAAAACGACAATTTTTAATGTTTTAAACACATTAAGTTTGGTAAATTAACAACTCAATAAGAAATCATATGTGTACCACACAGTGAACACTAAAAATGGACAAACATTTTTCATTTCATATTTTTTTATCAAAACCTTAGCCAAATATTATCGTCTACATTTCAGTCTATAAGTACAATACGAATTCAAAATTTACAATACGGTAAAGTAATTTTCAGCGAAAAGGATCCTTCAAAAGTTATTTTATAAAGAGCAAAAAATTTGAAAGGTTCCGACTCTCCTGCATCTTTTGAAAAATTCATTAAATAATGCAAAGTTACACTATCCTCGGATGATGCTGGCAATATTTATTACTAGATTTTTATAATTCCTCGCAGACGCAGACAACTGCTAGTATTAAACAATTAAAATTTGAAATACAAAAACACTGCCCTGATAGCTAGTTTTATCTTTGTCAAGAATTAATACCCCTTCATGTTCCATGCCAAAACATAATAAAAACTTTTCATCATAGTAAAAAAAGTTTTTGCATTAATAAAAACTCACATGTATGTAATTAATTCCAATAAGGGTTCCATTTTTTCCTATGAGGTACGGAACCCTAAAATTCACATATATGTAATTAATCAATGAAATGTTTATCATAGTTAATAAAACAATACCTTTGATGTCAAATATAAAAATATATACAATCTTAAGTAGACATTATTCGAGTGTATTGTTCAACTGAAGAAGTATACAGATTTGAGTACATTATTGATGTCGAAGTCCCCGCGCGGCGGCACACGACCCAGCACGCTGTTCACTCGCTTCTTATTCTCCGTACCTAAACCTTCACGTGTATCTATTTCACTGAAAATAAAAAAAAAACATTTTTATATTTTGAAAGTATCATAAAGGTTATTAAGGGTTTTTGTTTTCATATCGCAAAATGTATTTTACCTTTGCGAGTAGCTATACCGTTGCACGAGGAACTTGGAGAGGTCCTGCAGGATCGGCTGCGAGTGCAGCGCCACGAATTGCTCGCGGCAGATCTGATAAACAGACATAGAATTACTAATGGACCTATGTTTTGGAAATTATAAAGTCATTAAATTTTTATTTTAAGAAAGAAAGACGCTAATAAATGTGTATTTTATCGTACATTTAAAAAGAAATGTCAAGTATATTATACGGAGAACATTTTAAGTGGAAGCTGTGTGGAATATATAACTTGGTGAGAGTGTAGTGTGACTGTATACCGGAGGTGACGGCTTTGGTATTGTGTGACGGTATGTCGGCGTTGTGTGACGTCATGTCGGCGTAGTATGACGTCGAGTCGGCGTTATATGACGTCATATCAACATTATGTAACGGCATGTGGGTGTGTTCACCTTGTTCATGGTGTCGACGGTGTCGGGATGAGTCCAGTAGCAGTCGTGCACGGAGACGAAGGCGAGTCCGGCGGCGGCGCAATGCAGGCCGGTCGTCATCATATGCGTAGAGTCCAACGAGTGGATGAAGTTAGGCGGGAAAGCGTTGCGCTGCTTCATAGTACACGGACGTCTGGAATACAACGTAAAAAGTTTAATAAATAACAAAATTATAAAATAAAAATTAAGTTATTTAAGTTTGAAAGTAATTTATGTCTCAAATGCAAAACTATTATGGTAAAAGTTATTTTTACAGCGCCAGAAAATAACCTAAAATTTGCAGTTTTCAACATTCGCAATTTTTTCAATATGTCTGATAATAACCACAGCCGTTATAACATGGTATGTATTAGTATGTGGTACTAACTGGTGATGGTCGAGTGGTGCGGCTGCGTGCGCTGAGTTAGCACGCCGGTAGTACGGCTGCACGACAGGCAGACCTAGCGGTGTCACCCACTCCACACTCTCACCACACACCCCAGATATCAATCTGAAATATACAAATATATTCACATTAACACTAATAAAGAATAGAAAATGGATTGAAATATTTTTAAATACTATTAAAAATGCTTATTAGTATTGTTCATGTTTGAACTACATTAAGGCAAAAATATTGTTATGTAAGTTTTTAAGCGAAGAAGAAGAGAAAGGGGTGTGTCAGGACCGAGTCAAATGGAGGTGTGCGGTCTCTGCCTACTACTCTGGGTTACAAGCGTAAGATATGTTGTTTTTTTAAAGGAGTCACTTACTTGGCGCAGTCAGTGAACCAGTCCTGTATGAGCTTGGTGGAGGTGAACATCTCCCGCAGGCTGTCAAACGTCTTCGTAGTCAGGTACTGAGAGCATGACCACACTTGATCCTTGGGGAAGTCCTCGATATCTATATATAAAAATATTTATGTTATGGCCCGATCTATTAAAATTTGGTGTAATCTATCAACAGATAAATATATCAGTAAAAAAAAATTGAAGACTAGCTGTCGCCCACGACTCCATTCGCGCGGAATAAAAAAAACTTTATAAGTAGCCTTTGTACTCTTTTAGACTATGTTCTACATCTATGCCAAATATAATCGAGATCCGTTCAGCCGTTCTGAAGATACCTTCAAACAAACATCCATCCATCCATCTAAACATTTGCATTTATAATATTAGTAAGAAGATAAGATAAACCTTTCAATTGCTTGGCTATCTGCAATCTGGCGCCATGTTTGGTGACTCCATACACAGTGGTCATCACAGTCTGTTTGATAACTTTCCTTCGTACGAAGTTCTCCAGCACGAGCGCAGCGGGTACGCCGGCCGCCGCGTCGCGAGCACGCATCTCTTCCACCTGCACACGAAAATCAACCTTAACAGTATGAAAACAGAGTTCATTTTGTATAATATTGTTGCTGTTGCGTAAATTAGTAGAAATATTTCTAACTAGCAGTTGCCCGCGGCAAAAAAAATCTAGTCATAAATATAACCTATGACACCCGGAGATGGTGTAACTTTCCAACGGTCAAAGAATTTTTCAAAACGGTAGTTTCGGAACCTATTCAAAACACACAAGCAATCAAATATTTCCTCTTTATAACCGCGACTCTTTATCAGTAACCTATATGTTATTCCAGGAAAACCTTAATCAGTAGCCTATATGATATTCCAGACTATATTCTACAACCATGCCAAATTTCATCTAGACCCGTTCCAAAGATACTTTGACATCTATCCATCTAAACATACGCAGTTATAATATTAGTAAGAAGTAAGATTTGAGAGTGACCATTTTAGCGACAGTTGTGTAGACGTCCTGTGGGCGTGGCAGCGGGGCGAGGTTGACTGCGGCCGCGCCCGCCGCGTCCCCGCCCAGCGCCGCGTAGTGCTGCAGCCCGTTGCACGACCCGTCCTGGTGCACCGGGAATCCGCACTCGTACTCTGCACAATATACACAAAATTCAATTTTTTGAGACAAATGCAAGCAGTATTTTGTTACATAAATAAAAAAAAACAATTATAAATATATTACCTTCCGGGTTGGGAGATCTGACGGCGTTGGCGATCTCCATGCAGCAGGCGAGGGTCTGCCAGGGCTCTTCGGAGCGCTGCCACCAGCCCTCGCCGTCCAGCGGTTTGTCCGCTGAGTCTAGGATCTTGTCCATTATACTCTGTGCGTATTCATACCTAAGAAAAATTAAATTACGTTTTACAAAACGAAGATTTTGTCAAAAATAAGCTCATTGAATTCTGTCTCCTTATTCTAAGAACACGGTTAAAATATAAACTTCCGATGAATTTCTTTTAGATTTTTTTATAACAAAGCTATAATATTGAACGATTATATGAAGTTGTTACCTTTCGTCTAACGTGTTATTCTTCATAGTGCCGGTGAGGTTGACAGCGTGCAGCATCAGCCAGCGCAGGCCGCGCGGGCCGAGCGGGCGGCGCTGTGCGAGGCGGAGCAGTGCACGCGCTGCGTCCGCCCCCAGTGCGGACACGTGCGGCCCCACCGCGTACACACGACCACGGAAGTCCATGTTGTGTGGCAACCAGAACATACAGTCCCTGGCAATAAGCGCATATTTAAGGAATAGACAGCTAAATAAGCACCATGTACTCTTCCAAACATTATTATATTTTACATATATGCCAAATTTCAACGAGATCCAAACTCACATTTAACCATCCAACTATCTAATTTACATAATATACAAGATAATAGAAGATAGTCAAGCAACGTTCTGTAGTGGCTATTTTCTCTAACTGCAATAACCTAAATAAATAAACGTAGGTCTTACCTATAATGATTAGAGAGCGATAGTTTATACAGAGCGTCACACCACAGCGAATGCATGTCAGCGCGCGCTCGGTTGATCGCGAGCCGGCGTTTGTAGTTAGTAGCCGCGCTCACCCCGCCCCCAGCCCCGCCTCCGCTGCTAGCTCCGCCCCCTGCGAACTGGGACGCGTCCAGTGAAGACGCCGGGGATGGAATATCCAGCTTCTTATTACCACCTGACCTGTAATATTAATACGACACTAGTATTGAACTAGGTTTTACGTTGTTTTCTATGCGATAAATATTAACTTTCACTACCCCTCCATAGCTTCAAATTCTTCTTTACTCACTGTTAGGCCAACGTTACAACCATCCAAAATTTAATTCGTCCAATTATAGAGCACATAAAATTTATGTAAATACCTGAAAACTTTTATCTGCAGATCTAGGATAGGTTGATTGATGACCCATGGAACCTCTCCTAGCTGGTTGAGGCTGTCCAGCACTGGGTACAGCGCGTTCTGGGGAGACTCTTCTATCCGATTCATTTGATTTGACACGTAAAATGGCAACCTATTAAGAAATTCAACCTTTTACGACCTTTACTGAAAAAAGAATAACTTTTAATTTGTATTAAAAATACTAAACTTTACAACTACAGAGTTAAATGTACTGAAATTATTTGGGCATTTATAAAAAACTAAGTTACATTCGACTTTATACTAGCTATCGCCCGCGACTCCATCTGCGCGGAATTAAAAAAACAATTAGTAGCTTATGTGTTCTGCCAGACTATATTCTATATGCATGCCAAATTTCATCAAGATCCATTCTGCCGTTTTGAAGGTACCTTTACACAACTCCATCCATCCATCCAAACATTCGCATTTATAATATTAGTAAGATTATTTAGTGTTACCGTATGAGCGGTGTATCAGTGACGAGGTAGGCGCCGGCGGAGTGATGGCGCCAGGGCGCGGGTGGAGCGAGTGTGGGCGCGAGGGCGGCGCGCATGCGCAGTGATGGGCGCGCCGCCGCCGCCCACAGCCGCGCCACCACCGGATGCGGCTTCAGTTCCAGACGAACCAGCCAACCCCATGGACGGTGAACCTTGTATACTGCCGGTAACTTTTTCCTGCAAATTAAAAAAAAGTTACTATTTTTTCTCTACTCTCTTGCTCTACTCCACCCTACAAATCTTACTAATACTATAAATGCGACTGTTTAGATGGTTGGATGGATGTTTGTTTGAAGGTATCTCGAGAACGGCTTAATGGATCTTGATGAAATTTGGCATACATATAGAACAAATCTGGAAGAACACATAGGCTACTAATTATATATTTTTTAATTCCTCACGTACAGAGTCGCCGTCGATAGCTGTTAAAAATATTATTTCAAATCTACCCTTTTCTATGGATGAAAATCTCACACTTGTGTTTTATAAAATATTTTTCTATACTATACTTACTGCTTGGCTTTGGTTTTAAATATGTTGACATCTATTTTGACATCATTAATTATGATGTTATATAAAAACTTTCCGATATTCTGACGCATTTCCATTGGCCATGGCGTCTCATCCAAATCCTGTAAAAAAGTGACTCGTTTATATTTTTTTGCTTTTAATCTTTTGTTTTATAAACATTCAACAAACTTAAATTCATAACATTTTAATAACCAGCTCTTGTTGGCATAAAGTCAAAAAAGCCATAAAATCTTGACACATCTTATATATAAAGTTACAATGTTTACAATGTTAGTTACCATACTTCTCCGAAACCGATTTTTATAAAACTTTATATGCATAGTAATAGGTCTGAGAATCGGACGGAGTCGTGGGCGATAGTTAGTTTAAGTATAAAATAATATGCTTACCAAACTAGCACCATCTCTATTCTGATGTTCCAACATCTGCCACACTTGTCGGCCATTGTACGGCTGCTCAGAGCCATCTACCGAGTGACGATGTAAATACCACTCACAGTACTTCTCGTATATCTGCTCGATCTTCTGCAGCACGCCGTTACGTCGGTACTGTTCTATTTGATATCTAAAAGTATCACAATAATCTTACTAATATTATAAATTCGAATGTTTGTATGGATGGCTGGATGTTTGAAAATATCTCCGGAACGGAAAAACGGATTTCTATGAAATTTTCAACACATGTAGAAAATAGCCTGGAAGAACAAGAAGGAGCCGCGGGCGACAGCTAGTAGGTTAATAAAAATAATTAGTTTTGCTAAAAAACCGGAGTTCTGAAACTATCCAAACATTTTTTTAAATACTAGGTGATGCCAGCGACTTTGTCAGTGCAGAATTAAATAAAAAAAACTTAATTGTTTTTCTTTGACTATGTTCTACATCTATACCAAATTTTAATCAAGATCCCTTTAACGGTTCTGTAGATACTTACTAACAAACATCCATCTGAACATACGTATTTATAATATTAGTAATATTTTCTTTTTCCTCACATTCTCTTCGAAAGTACATTTTAAAACATGTTTTAATACAAGTATCACAACATTCGGATGTCACCATTGATATAATAAGTTACATTATAAAAGAGAAACCATATATTTTTAAGTACAAAGTAAGTAATACTAACTTATGATATACTTGAGTTCCGAGAGACCTCTGCAACAATTTGAGAGTAGGGCTGTAACTTTCACTGCCATCAACTAACTTGTAAATTTCACCCATCATTAATTCAACAAATTGATCAACCTGAGAAAAAGAAAACAAAATATAAATAATAACATAATAAATATGACAGAAATCTACATGGTCACTAAATCTTAATATGCGTTACCTCTAAAACTTTCAGATATGGGTACAATGTGATGGCGGAATGTGAAGCATTACTTTGTGACTTCAGAGTGCTTAAGTTGCGTAAAAATGCCTCTTTTATAATTGTACGCCATTCCTCTTCCGTTTCACGCAATTTTGTCCTCTGGAAAAAAAAATTGTTATAATAATAATATATCATATAATATTAATTTATAAATTTAATTTCATTGTAAAATATGTTCTTTATATATTTTCAAAATTGATTATTGTAGACAATTAGCTGTCGACCACGACTCCTGCATGACATTAAAAAAAAACTTAGTAGCCTATGTGTTATTCCAGGCTATGTTCTACATCTATGCCAAATTTCTGCAAGATCCATGCTGCCATACTGGTGATACCATTTAACAAACATCTATAGATCTTTATAATATTATCAAGATTTAAGTTAAAAATAACCATCATAACTTACATATAACTTCACACTGTCCGTTTCAACATCTTGTACAGCAATATTTTGAACTTCAATCTCTCCAGTAATCTCCATATCTAACTGCATTTGACCTTTCTTCTTCATATCTTCTAAACCGAGTAACCCTTCAGCTGGTGAAGTGAGCAAACCTTTTCTATTTGTTGTATCAGATAGTTTTAACTTTTCCAGTAAAGGGCAGTCATAATCGAGTACTGGTGGAGTGTATGAAGGTTCAAAATCAGGTTGCAACCTACGAATTGCGGTTAACACAACTTCACGCTGGTCATAGACAAATTTAGTTTTATCTAATAAATCATTTAATGTAATACCCTGTAAAAATAATGTTGATATAAATAAAAAAAAATTATAACTTTCTTTAATTATAGCTTGACCAAAAACTAATAAATAAGACAATAGAAATTTATTTAATTATAATAAAGATTGACGCTATAAGTCAGGTTTTTTTATATCCGTGGTCAGGCTATACAAGATACAAATTTTAAAAAGAATTATTTACCGTTTCTTGCATCTTTTGATTATAGAATTCTAATACTGATGACTTCTGTTTAATATTACTCCTTTCAATACATTCATATATCGCTGCAAATGTTTGAGCATTGGATATTACTCCATCTTCTTGCATAAACGACAAGAGTGCTTTGGTATTATCTATATTTCCCTAAAAATAAACAATTTTATTAATAACAAAAAAGATCTTTTGTTGTCACTATTTTTTTTAATTTTGCTTTATTTTGGAAGAAAATAAACTCTTGACAATGTAATTTTTAGTGTTCCATTCCACGAAAGGAAAAAAAACAGAACCCTAGTAGGATCACTTTGTTGTGTGTCCATCTGTCTGTCAAGACCCGATTTTATATAAAATTAGGTTTTTAATATTTATTACCTGTGATGCATATCCATGCAGCAATGTGTTGTAAACTTTGACATCCATAACTTTTGGATTATCAGGTGAATGTGTTTGCCTCTTTCTGTAATACTGTAAAACTTGCTGACCCTGCAAATGACAGAAACATAATGGTTTTGTTTTGTAAAATAATAAAATGGCAAAAAAAATCTATCGCACTCAAATAATGTCCATGCCAATGACCTCAAACAGTCAAAAATCTCTAGAAAATTCAGATTTTGATCAAAATTAATATAAATAAATTATAATGTTAAAAGTATAGATAAATAAAAATCTGTGTCATTTAAAATTTTATCAAATTCATATTTCTTTGCAGATATAAACATAGATAAGAATAACCAGACAAGTCACTGCCTTAAATGTAGGTTATCTAGATGCAGACAGATGGTGGAAAAATACAGTTTTATCCATTTCTCTAATACTACCACTCTGTTAGGTTAGGCTCCGAGCCCTTCAGTGGGGACATATAGTGAGCTGGTGATGGTGACGATGAAAAAGTGTTAGTTATTCCTTACCTCTTGTATCATATTAAGTGAGCACAACAGCT
The DNA here is from genome assembly GCF_000836235.2 of Papilio xuthus. Taxonomy (NCBI): domain Eukaryota; kingdom Metazoa; phylum Arthropoda; class Insecta; order Lepidoptera; family Papilionidae; genus Papilio; species Papilio xuthus. The sequence continues at coordinate 1,913,119 of NW_013533657.1, forward strand.
GCAAATGTGCTGTGAGCAGTTTGTGCAACGTTTGCTGCTTGCCTTGCTTCTCCAGCTCACGCATGTCCTGCTTCATGTTGATCTCTTGTGCCATTCTACGTTTCTCTTTCATTTTCTTCTTCTTTTGCTTTATCGCCTGCTGGCTGGAAAATATTTTTTTTTTACTAAAATCTGTTCATATTCTGGTCATTCTAAATTAACAAACTAAAATTCAAATTACACAATTAAATCAGAGCATCTTTCCCTCTCATATTATGGTCGTTGACACAAGAAAAAAAAACATAAAATGAGCTAAAATGTGTATTTGTGTAGATCTCTTGAGTATTATGAGCTTATTTAAATAAGGAAATAATACAGTTTATTTAAAAAAATATTCTTACGCTTTCTTTATGTTCAACTTTGTAACATTGAGAGATTCACTGGACCCATCCTCGTAATCATCTCTGGGTTCTATTTCATGATGAAATACAGATTCATCACAAACATCTAATGCAGGGTGTGCTATACCTTGTAATCTGAAATATGAATACAATTAATTAATAAAAAAGATTTCATATTTTTTTACTCAATAAGTATTAATATATATATTTATTAGAAACTTCTTTGACAACTAAGCTTTTCCAATTTTTTTTATTTGCCTCTCAATCTGATTTAAGCAAAGCTAGTCATTGCTAATATAAAAATAGCAAAAAGAGTAGTATATGATTGTTCTGTACTTACTGATAATTGGACATTTGATGCATGAATTCTCTATCATAATTCTCCAGTGGATTATCTACAAATAGCTCTTTGAAAACAGCATGGGGACTCTTTGGTAAAGCTTGAGGCTCAACATCTATATTATCTGGTTTCCTAATTGGTGACATTCCAAGGTCAAATTCCTGTGTCAGTCCCTCATTGATAGCATACCGTAAATCTTGTAAGCGCTGGTCATAGATAGTAGCCTTTCGAAAATTGTAATAACTCTCCTTTACCATATTAATATACTGGCTGGTTTTAAATCTTTCTTCAATTGAAGATATTTTATGATGTGTAAAAACCAAAGCACATTCGTCATCTTCTAATTTTATATCTCTATTAATCACTGGCATGGTTGTGTTCTTCTTTAAAATCTTCTCCTTAACACTTTGCAGTAGTTCTTGATCAACTTTTATGTCATCTTTTTTAGGAGTTTTTTTAGTGAGCTGATGAAGTTGACCAAGTGAAACAGAACTAGAGGCTAGTTTGGATAGGTGTGCAGCATGCAATTTACTGATTGACACTTTCATCTCTGTCATCGCAGTCTCTCCAACTAGAATTATAACAAAATTCTTTGTTTACGTTTGGAAACAAAAACATTCGGAGAGATATTAAAATAAACATTATACCTTCAAGTAGCTCTCCATATTTTTTGTAATTGCTATGTTTTAACTTCTTTTTATGCGATCTGACGCTGGCAGGTTTGGTTGACTGATGCCTGGTAAGAATGTTGAAGTCTAAAACGATGCCGAAAAGTTATGCAACACATAAAAAAGGTTATAAATAAAAACGCAGTGCTTATAAAACGCAGTCTATCTTATGAATTTAAGGTTATTTAACGCCCTTAAATACATTAATTCATTAGATACCTCGATTATGTGCTTGAAGAAAAACCTTTTGACAGAATGAACATTTTAAATCTGAAGCTCGAATAATTTTTAAAGTACAATGGGGTAAACCAATCCCATGAAAACTACTCGGGTAGAAATTCTTGGCTGAAATGAGACGATGCATATCACTTAAGAATAGAATTCACAAATATACAAAATTAAGCATGCCGAAAATAGGGCACTTTTACGAAAACCACGTGAAATTGAAGTTTGAAGTTTCAAAAAATTATCAAAATAATCACAGATAAGTTTGGATAAGTTATTCAGTTCAGAAATTTATTCATCAATGTCATGTGCAGAGACAGAGTATAGAAATATTATGCCAACCAAATTCTAAGTCAAAACGTTTATGGTTATGATTTGTGGCATAACGCCTGGCTTACATTATGCCAATACAGTAGGACAGTAGAGTTGGCCTGGCATGCTTTTCTAGGAAGTGTTTACAATTTGCCAGCGCTGATTTTATGCTGTACTATAATATTACTGGACTGGCATAGTGTAAACCAGAAATAATGGCACTCTGTCGTTAACTGTCAAACTGTCACGGATTTGATTGTTGTGAACTAGCTGTCAAATTTGACATTTAAAAAATCACTTAATAAACAAAATTACAAATATTTTTAATAATTATATTTATAGCTAAGAGAAACTATGTAAAAGTTGAATTTAACTAAGCATATTTTTCATTAATTAAATAGAACTGAGCCATAGTTTACCTAAAACAAACATGGAAGATAAAACTTTTGTTTGTAAGTAAAAATCCAGTTAAATTCTATTACTAGAATCCAATTTACGAACTGATTCGATAATATCTTTGTATATTTAGGGAATCCTGAGCTAGTTACCAAGTTTTTAGAGGCACGATTTGAAAACGAATGGTTATTTCAGAAAAAGAAACAACCATGGAAGTAAGTATGTTATATGCATAATATTAGTGTAATATTGCATTACAAACATAATGAAGTCCCTTATGGCCCAAAAGCCACTAAAATGGAGGGACTTGTAATTCAGAAATTCAATACATATGTAAACAATTCATATTATACATATAATTTAACTATCACTATTTTTGTTATTTAGGGAATTTCATAAAATACTTCTTGAGAATGGATTTCCACAAGAAATGACAATTGACCATGTTAGAAAGAAATGGTCATATACATATGATGTAAGTATGGTTAATAATTAAACTTTATTAAAACAAAACTTTTAGCAGTCATCATGGGATTGGTTACCATTTTTATGGCGTTACTTGATTTTGCAAAACTAAAATAGACAATTGGGAAGTCAAACTTAATGTGGCACTGGTTTATTGATATAAACAATCATGGTTGAATCTTGCAGATGTATAAAGTTTCCAAAAAAACTAAAAACAAAAGTTGGAAGTACTACAAATTATTTGAAAAGAACTTAGAAATATCCAAAGCTTTAGAGAAATATGCATCATGTAAGTATTTTAAGTAATAATTATAGCTTATACTATATATACTCAATGTAATATCCATTGCTCTGTTGAAAGGCCATCTTTTTTTTTTAATTTTACATTCCACTTATAAATAAGGTTAGTTTTTTATTATGAGCAATACTTTTTATGTGTAAAAAAATTATTATTTCTGTCATTATATAAAATTGTTAATTTTTTGGTGCAGGGAGTAATGAGTGGCGATTGAAATTAATATGTTCTATATCTGAGACTAAAAAATCTAAGATGGATTTCCATACAATGTGGAGGTAAATATACTTTTAAGTAATAATTAGCAATTAAACATATTTAAATACTAGCCGTCGCCCACGACTTTGTTCGCAAAAATTAAAAAAAAAAAGCCTTAAAGACTAGCTTATGCGTTCCATGTTTCATCACGATGGATTGACATATTCCGGAGATACCTTGACACACACATCCATCCATTTAAACATTAGCATTTATAATATTAGTAAGCAAAGATTTCATACATTTATTTGTTTCAGGATGGTAGAGAAATCATTGCGAATGGAAGGTTTACCTGAAGATTGTTACATACAGGATTTAAAAGGCTTGTGGCATCACATTAGAATGACATTTCAGGTTATTATCAAATAAATAATATATTAAAGTTTCATCGTAAAAACTGTCTTGTGTGAAGGTGGTTTGGGAGTTAAAAGTACTTGACTTGTAATCTGCAGATCCTGGGTTTAAATCCCAATAAGTACCAATGTGTTTTTCGATTTAAATATGTACATTTATCTGATGTTCTTACGGTGAAAGAAAAAATTGCAAGTTGCACATATCTCTGAAGAAATTCAAGGATGTGTGTGAAGTCAACCCGCACTGTGCAGGCTCCGAGCCCCTCAGTGGGGACACATATAGTGAGCAGATGATGAATATTCAACATCTAGTCCCGGACGACTGAATCATAATACTGGACAATTATTTATTTTTAATATAACTATGTATCAATTGATATATAATATTTATTTGTAGCGTAAACACAGAAGTAAATTAAGAAATGGCACCGGTGGTGCGGATGACTGGCCTCTATATGAACCCATGTTGACTTACTACCAGAAGTTTGAGCCAAGTTATCTATCTTGGATAGAATCGGATTCGCCGAGAAAATTCATCAATGAAAAGAAAAAGACAGACAAACAATTCCAGGGATTTAACAATGAAAGAAAAGAAAATTATACTGAAGAATTTCAATGTAAGTAACTCTCCAATGTCCTTACTTGTGAATTTGCTATCCTTGTCCTTCTCTTAGAAGGAAAGAGATAGCAATAATTTGCTAAAACAATTGAAATTTACTGTAATATAAGCATCAATGATCAAGGCAATCAGTAGGGCAAAGAGAAAAGACCTTATGTTTTATAAGTCTTACCGTAGGTTTCTGACTCCAAAAAAGGACATATCTCACATCTCTGTTTTGTCAAAAATAATGACAGGGATGACGATATGTTTTATACATTTTGTTTTTCGACTCAGAAATCAACGGTTAATGTGGGTCTCTACTGGTGAAACATCCACACGTGTCATAACACATACGAGGATTTCGGAGACATATCTCGCCAATGAAAATCCGCTTTTAAATGTGACGACAAAAAAAACAAACAGTTATCTTAAATACTCTAAAGAGAATTAATTAAATTCAATGAACTAAGAAATAAGAGACAATGGCCTTTGTATTGAACTATTTTTTTTCATTATGAATGAACTAGATTTCGTAACTATCAGCAAATCAATCTTGAATAATGTTAACAAAAATATTGGTCGTTTTACGACATTCCAATTAAAATCGCCAATCGAACACAACCTAATTGATTTTTTTTTATTTAGAAAACATTCCTTTAACATTTTTTACAAAAAATGATGTGACGTCACAAAACAATAATCATTACAATGGTTTTATGGAGGTCAATGGCTCGTGTGATATCATACATCAAACGTTAGTCACTTCTTAAAAATTTCATTTTGGTTAAAGGCAAAAAAATATGTTTTTGGATTGTTAAAATAAACATATTGTCGTCGAGAACTATTACCTATCATCTTTTATTAACATAGCTTCCAACTGGTTATTGTAAAGCAAATATTATAAACTGACTAGCTAAAAAAAAATATTAGTAGCCTACGTGTTCTTCCAAATCATGTTTTCTATATGTCCAATTACACCAAGATCTGTTGAGCCGTTCTACAGATACCTTCTATCAAACATCCATCGATCCATCCATTGACCATCAAACAAAAAAATAGATTTTTTATTATTTCCAGGGTCTAAAGATATTACCGAATCATTTATACAGATTCGTCTGCAGAACGATTGGTTATTTAGAGAAAGGAAATGGGCATGGAAGTAAGTATTATCGTTATTTTGAATCATGTGTTATATCTTAGTATATAAAAGATTTCTTTGTACAGCGAACTGAAGAAGATTATGGCAGAAGAGTATGATTTTCCAACTGTGTTAACAGGGAGGGAACTCTGCAAGAAATGGGCATCGACTTATTCTGTAAGTAACACTTTCAGTGCCACTGATTCGCATTGCGACGTCACTTTTGTACATTAAAATCTTAGTAGCATTCAACGTGTTAATACTATCACACCAGTAACATTTACAAAATTGTGTATAAATGTTTTTTCAAGTGAAATATTCCTTCCGAAAACCACCAAATTTATTTTATTTAAATCTTTTCACTACCCAAATGGACCCATACCATCCTTAAAGCCTTTGAAATCTCTGATATTTTGTACTGTTTAAGATTTTTTAAATTTATTTATACGTAGTCATTTATGACTTAGGAATACCAAAAGGCGAAAGCGACTAATAACAAAAGCTGGGTGTACTACACGCTGTTTGAACTATACCTGGGAGAGGGCAGTATGAATCCTATTATCGATTGTAAGTCACTTTGCAAACAACTTTAGCTTTAGTATAGATGTTTTCAGATATCTTGGCGGCTCTGAAGATCGCGCGAGTTGTGGATAACACAATTTTTGTGTTAGAATGTAATGGGATGTGGAGGGAGGATTGCACATGACCTTGAGCTGCCGATATATTTAATAAGAGTTATACTATAATTATGATAGTCAAAAGATTAAAGATACGAACTTAAGATTATGTGGTCGTAGGTTCGAATCCGACTCGACTATTATCGTGAACTAACACAAGTTAGAAATAATAGTAAATTTCAAATAATCGGCTACTAAAAATGCTTTTTCTAAAATATATTATGTTATATGATTTGTGTTTGCGGACAGGGCAGGAGGAATGGGTGTTTAACTTGATAAGTTCGCGGACAGATTTGCGTCATCTTTTCAGAAGTACTAAGGATCATATTAAAGGTTGGAGGTGAGTTATTCATTTGTTATCACGACATCTAATCTTATGTCATCAGCTCGCTATACGTCCCCACCGAAGGGCTCGGAGGCTACCCTAAGTTAAGGGTGATTAGGCCATAGTCAACCACGCTGGCCAAGTGCGGGTTGGTTGACTTCACACATATCTTTGAATTTCTTCTCAGATATGTGCAGGTTGCATCACGATGTTTTCCTTCACCGTAAGAACGTCGGATAAATGTACATATGTAAATCGGAAATCGAAAAAAACATTGTTACATGGCGGGATTCGAACCCAGGACCTGCAGATTGTCAGTCAAGTGCTTGACCACTGAGCCACCGACTCTCTCAATCGTATAACCTAACCTAACCTTATCTTACTAATATTATAATATAAATACGAATGTTTAGATGTATGGATGGATGTTTCTAGAAGATATCTCCAGAACTATTCCAAGGATCTTGCTGAAATTTAGCATAGATGTAGAACATAGTCTGGAGGAGCATATAGGCTACTAATTAAGTTTTTTTTTTTATTTCCGCGTGGATTGAGTCATGGGCGATAGCTAATTTAATGAACTCTTCAAATTTTTTACATGATTTTACATTTTAGAAGCTTAACTAATGATACTTTGTTGCAACATCAATGCATTGGTTTACATATTGCAGAAATAAAGAATATTGCTTTGGGAATGAGTTCGATTTACAAATTGTTGATTTTTTTCTAGCCAAATTACAAACAGGCGACAAATATTATTTGCCGGTGACAATATCGTACCAAACTTTACTACTCTATGGGTGATTTATTACTGGATAGGTTTAACTAAGTAGCTAGTAAAGTTCAAAGACAACTATTCTAGTAAGTCGTAAACTCGCTAACCAGATTTTTGCCTCAGCTTTTTATGGTCACTAACGACCACTAATGGCGTACAAACTCAAACCGGACCACACTTATATGCTAATATAATGCACTTAGTCCAAAAGCTATCGAGGATATTACCAAAGTATAAGTATATGACGTATGTAACATAAGTAAACTAGTTGCCGCCCGCGATTTCGTCCGAGCGGAATTAAAAAAAACTAATTAGTGGCTTACGTTCTTCCAGGCTTGTTCTACATTTATGCCAAATTTCAGCAAGATCCTTTAAACAAACATCCGTCCATCCATTTTGTTTATGTTTTCGGTTCGATCCTGTTAAAATCAAAAATTTGATGCGCAATTACGTTGATGCGATACAGTGTTATTAAAATTTATATTTTTCTTACCTTTTTATCGTCACAGCCCAAAAATAACGCGACAAAGAACAGGTTCTTCAAGTGCATGCATAAATCATTTTAGCCCTTTGTTTTGTTTGATACCTATAAGCCTCTTTGTTATCTTAAATAACTGAGCACACTCTTAGCTAAATACAGTATAGATATGACTACATAGATCGTTTTGTATCAAAGGAAGTGGTTCTCGCTTTGTCTATCTTTTACTTTCATCTTACTATGTGTCTTTAAAATCACGTGTAAAGGTAACATTGTCTTTAACGACTTTAAAAAAATTGATTCTCAATTCATCTGTATCTTATACCTTTTAATAGATTAAAACTTTATTAAATGGCTAAAAATTCTAAATAAAGCATCTTAGAGGACCCTGTTGAACTCTTTTCCATAAGCCGTTACGCCTTAACCCAGACGGGTAAGCAGAGATCGCGGTTTTTCGAAAATAGATGAATCAATTTACAATATACAGTTAATCTTAGTATTTAAAAACAAACTTTACTTTGTTCTTTATTTTATTATTACGTACTTTACACATTACATACAACAAAACAAAAATGTTCCGATCAACGTTAATAGCATTAAATGTTTACGATGTCGTTTTATTTGCTGTATAACAACTTCATGTATTTTATAATTATAATATGGTAATTAAGAAACAAAGCAGTAGCAAGCTAATTAAAATATTATTAATAATACGTTTTATTGCAAAAAAAACGCTCTTTAAAAATGAAACAATTTTTTTTTTATTGAAACTTGGTGTCCACCTACATTTCAGCTTGCGAATGAAAAGAATCGCTTCAAAATCGTTACTGTAGCATTCGTTGCGTTATGTTTGGCTCGTTCACGTACCGACACGTGTTGCCGGTCCAAAGGTCTGACATCGACCCCTCCTCTGTCCGGCATGTACTTATGACGTGTACCCTCGAGACAAACAACACTACATTTATGCATACGCTACATCTATGTTCCAAATATACTTAAAACTTTTAAAATAGCTTCTAGAATTATCACGCATAAGTTCTATATAATTCCGTATTAAAATGTTTTCCTTATTTTGCCCGTATCCAATTAATATACTAATGAGCCTTACGTTACATATAAAATAATGTGACTACATTGTTTCTTATTTATATTTTATAGTATATATTATAATGATAGCATTTAGAATGGCATATAGTAATAAACAATATTCGTTATGAATTAATATATAAATACGAATGTTTGGATGGATGGATGTTTGTTTGAAAGTATCTCCAGGACGGATGCAAAGATCACCCTAAGATTAGGCACGATGTGGAACATAATCTGGAAGAACACATGGGCTAGTAATTAAGTTTTTGTTCATTCCCCGTGGACGGAGTTGCGGGTTACAGTTAGTAGTTATATATACTTTTACGTTCATTTTTAATTCCGTTTAAACATCAAAATTAAACCGTATCACTCCATTGCAGAATTACTGGTACATTAATATATTCTCATCTTTCTCATTCTGCTTGAAAAAACTGAGATAGCAACATGTTTTTAAACTGGAGTTTCTGCAGCTAAAACCTACGATATGAGTCTTACAAAGTGTTTCTGTGACCAGTCTTCGTTTAAAACATATTGTTATGTCTGTTTTATCAAAGATAACGACAGGAATGACGATATGTTTTATATAGAGATTTAGACCTCAGAAACCAACCGTAAGGGCAATAGTTTTTTTTTTAATTAATGTTTCCCACTTGATTTAGAGAAGTCGAGAAGAAGTTGCGGAACATCGGTATGCCTATAGACCACAGTCTGTTGGATATATCAGAAATATGGACATACTTGTTGAAGACGTTTAAGGTAAGTTAAATAATAAAAATTGTAATAAAAATAAACAGCTAAATAACTTTCATATCAATTGTTTTGTAATTATCAGAATAATGTGAACTCCAAAAATTTGTTTTTATTTTACAACTTTAATTTCATTTTTTTATTTTTATTATTTTTTTATGATCACAGTAACAATTTTCTTAATGTATTTAGTATGGAAATAACATTTAACAATAGTAAGACTAACCCTCAAGCGTTACCCACAGTAAGGAATCTCCGGTATGCGGAACTCTGAGTGCGATTGTAAACCTCTTTTCCATCTTTTAACACATTCAGTGCCACCTAATTACGAATTAAATTTAATACGACAAAATTGTAGTAGCGTTGAAAACGTTAAACAAATAAACATAAGCATGAAATGTTAAAACTTTTTCATATACATTAGTAATATATTAATTCTCAGTGGAAACAGAAATTTGCTAAACAAGGTCTACTCAACGAGCAATGGCCGTACTATGACGCGATGTCGAGTTACTTTGAATTGGAACGGCAATACAACTTAGAGAAAAAGGACCATAGGGTAGAAGTAGAAGTTACGCCTTTAGAGGAGGATGAATACGAAGATGACATGAAACTACTGGACCTGAAACAGCTGCTGCAGGTGAAGCCGGAGCGCGAGTGTGCTGGACAATGCAGGTCCTGTTTCAATGAGCCAGGTTGTGTCAATGTGTTCCAGGAAAAAGATGAAGACGGCGTCGAATTGGCATACAAGTTGAAACTCATAGGAGGTATCCAGGTATTATGAATTACATCTTTTGACATCTTGTAGATTTTTTTTTCATATAAAGTGGCAAATTCGCAAGCGGCCACCTGATTACGTCGAATTAGCGAAGCAACCGATACGTATAGAGATACGCAATAGCAAACGCATTGACTACCTTTATTCGATGGAGGAATATTTCTCACTGCGCGCCCCCATCTGCCAAATCCACTTTCCCTTCATCATCTTATATATAAAATTCTCTTGTCTCAATTTTCGTTCCCATACTCCTCCGAAACGGCTTGACCGATTCTCATGAAATTTTGTGAGCATGTTGAGTAGGTCTGAGAATCGGCCAACATCTATTTTTAATCCCGCGCGGACGGAGTCGCGGCCGACAGCTAGTTTACTTATAAGAATGAGGTGGGAAAGGAAAGGTAACCAAAATTAGGCTTCCTGCAAGAATATCTTGTGGCATTATTAGTTGCATGTTTGAGCGTTTAATCAAAATGAAGTAATAATTTTCGATGATCTTCGTTCGAAGATTTTTAAGATAAAACTATGACACGATATAATGGTCGTGGAATTTCACAACACCCTTATTGTTTCAGTTAATTTTTACCACATTCATTGATATTTTCAATGAAATGTTATCAATATTGCGCAATTTAAGAAAGTACTAAAATATACAGACACACTTATCAAATTGTCAATACAATTTGGTTTACTGTATTACGTTAGAGTTATTGTTTTGTACTTCAGATGTATAGAAGAAATTCACATAATATCTTCTCTCGAATCTACTTCCAATAAAACTAAGAAATGAATATATTTTTAATAAATTTTTCAGGTGAATCAATCCGATAGTTTGCCTTCACAGATCTGTTTAAATTGTGCGAATCAATTAGAAAACGCTTACAAATTTCGACGGAAATGTCAAGAAATAGATCGTCAGTTACGAAATACTTGTGTAGGAGAAAAGATAAAAGTAGAACATATAGCTGAAACCAATGAAGGTGCGGGAGAAGTTTTGCACAATCGCGGGACTAATAATGATTTAATGGACACGTGTCCCAACGATTATCTTATGTCCATAGATAAGAAACCAAATGTAAAACAAGTTAGAACTAATAAACAAAATGCTATAAGGAAAAAGAGAACTCGCAAATTGATATATCGTTATTGGAAGGTTTGCGAAATATGTGGGAAGCATACGAGCAATCTGGTCGCCCATCTCGATATGCACACGGCTGACAAATCTTACTCGTGTGATTTGTGCGATAAAAAATTTAAATACAAGAGTGGTCTGTTGTTACATAAATCGTCACATAATACTACTCCTAGGAAGACTTGTGAAGTTTGCGGGAAGACATTCCATGTGATGGCTCAGTATAGAAGACATTTTGCGTATCATGCTAACGAGAGGAAATTCAGTTGTGACGTTTGCGGGAAACGGTTTAATTCAATGGAGATATTAAAAGTGCATCACAGGATACATACTGATGAGAGACCGTTCCCTTGTCCCGAATGTGGCAAGACATTCAGAACTGCGGGATGTGTTAGTAGACATAAACGAATTGTGCACAAAAGTTCAAAAACTAAGTAAAATTATTAATTTAATTGGTATAGGTGTTCTTATCAATGTATTATTCTGCAATAATAGCTATTTTGACAATATAATTGTGAATGTTATTGTTTGTTTATTTTATTTCCCTAATATATTGTTTAAGAATCGGGTGCTTTTATTCTATTTTTACGCTTAAATGAATATTTAATGCAAGTTTATTTTAGGCACACCCACGTCAAGATATTAATCTACAAAGTATGAATTACGTGAATAAAAGATTTTTAGTCCTCTCGCCTATTAGTAGTGGGCGAATTTAAAAGTAGGTAAAATGAAAGTAGTTCTATTGTGGATGAGCAAATTTGTGAAAACCAACTTTCAAAAATGATATCATTAGTAATACTCGAGGCATATAGGCGAGTCTCATAAAATGTAGATAGTCTTTGTTAACTTAACCGAAATCTTTGAAGAGCAACGTCCTGTCTTATCTGTTGCTGGCAGTTCTTTGTTTATATTTAAGAAAATTAATGACTTTATGGACAGCTGTTTAATGTTAGACTACCGAAAATAAGATGCTCATGGTAAAGAGTTATAGTGGGAACATTTACACTATTACGACACGACGGGAAGTCAAAGATTTTATCATAATATATTTTAACTTCGAAAAAACTTTACTAATAAAATGAAAAAGGTTTAAACACAGTCACCAAGAGGATTTTTTTTCAGCTAGAAAAATATAAGTGAAACGGTAAGTAACGATAAGTCTGATATAAAATTTTCACAAGTAGACCTAGCTTGTGTTAACAATTTTTTGTCGAGTTGAGTGTCAATGTTTATTTAGTATCTAGGATAAATTAATAAACGACTATTACTTTTGATAAGTTTCGTGGTAGCGTCCTGAAATCGTTATAGTGCCGTGAGGTCGTAACGATGTCGCGTACTGTAAAAGTTCTCGTCAAGGCGCTACAAGACAAGCACGCATTCGTTCACCCTGCATGCACCGGCGCCGGCGCAACCGCAAAGGTTCATCGTTCAGTTCGCGACGGACTGCGCGAGCGCGTAGTAGTGATACGCGCTTCTTGTTACAACGAAAAAAACTGATATCTAAAAATCGTGATTTTTTGGTTTGAATTTATATAAATTGCCGGCGTCGTCATGAAAAGTTTGGTAAGTGACTATTATGCAAACTTTATAATTGCATTAAAATTTAAATTTTTATTAAAATTTCATTAGGGATTTTAAACAGTGTTAAAGCTTTTAAATTGAATCAATAGACATGGGTTACAATAATACGATTTTATTAACAAAAAAAATACGATTGACAATCTTGTTCTGAGAATAACCGATAGGTTGGCAAATTTATTTTATTATTTATATTGTTTTCATCTTAATAGTTGAATAATAAATATTTGTAAGCACACTGTTATGCAGTCATTTATTGCAATTCCGATTAAATGGTTTTGCATAACTATTTAAATTCTTAATCGACGTATTAAAATAATGTTTACAAGATAAACGCATTGATTTGCAAATTAAATCGATCTAACACATAAATAACCATTCACTTTCAAAGGTTTACATACAGCACGTGTAGGTAACGACCTAAAAAAATCAAGTTTCGAAGGGCAGGAATTTCTAGAGTTGTCATTAATTCTCGTCTCATCAATAACACCTAGCCATCGATATGAAAGTTTATTGCCCCGAGCTGCCCTACCGTTTTCGCGCCTTCGTGACTGTCCAATTCATTGTTTTTTTTTTAATTTCTTGGAAAACGGAACGACAATACGCCTTTGTTTTTTTATATACCTTTAAAAGTGTAAGTATGTGACAAAGAGTAATAGAGATACAAAATCTTAATCTTATTTGCAATGTTGTTCAATTTCAAAAAATAAATCAAAAAAACAGATCAAATCACTCGTGCTGAATAGTAGAGTAATCGCTAATATTGAAGTCACTCATTTGACTAAGTAAAGTAGCACTAAGCAATCAACCATCATATAAATCTAAGCGTAAGTTTACGCAATTATCATTATCTAACTACTCTGAGATAAACAGATGAAATAGTAATCATAGTTATTCTATAAACTTATGCAATGTGTGGAAAAACTATTTTTTTAGTTAATTGTTGACTAGATGAATAAAGTTACCATTAGATTCAAACGCTAATCTTTGTCTTTGAGGTCGTTAAATAAAAAAGAAAACATAAAAATGAAATTAAAAATGTTTGGAGCCACCGTAAACAGAAGCATGTATCAATCTAACACGGACTATCAAACCGCACAACAAATTACATCTTTATTTTAAATCTTGCTGATTTTATTTCAATCGTGAGATTTGTTGGTGTAACTAAAAAATGTTTTTTTTATATATTTCAAATGTACATGTTTTCTATGTAAATAACATTGGGTCTACAATATACATTGTCAAAGCTGATTTTCAAAGTAAAGTCCGCGTAAGTCGTGCCCAGCTGCACAGTTTGCTCGTCTGGATTTCGGCCAAGGTCCACACTCAGCAATTCTGATCTCAGATTCCTTTCCCTTTGTCACTAACGTCATCTTTGGGAGATAATTTTAGATATTTGTCTAAATTTGCACATTTGCGAGCTACACTGTCGCGTGTGACTTGATTTTATAAGAGTTATTAGTCTTTGTTATATTCTGACAAATAGAACTGTAGTAGTCAGAAAGCTGCTGTAAAGCCATTGAAAAATTGGCTGTAAAATTAACAAAAATAATAAATCATATTTAAAATTTTGTGATGTTACTAATTTGCGTACGATAAAATTCCTCAAAGTAGATTTATGGATATTATGTGAGTTTCCAATGCAACCAGTAGGCATACAGCAAATGCGTAGGCGCATGAATACTTCTTTGTTTCTTATCATAAGCAAATAATTATGTATGTACGCTATTTAATAATACATAGTAACTAGGAAACGTTTTGCTTAGTTTCGCACGAACAACGAGTCTATTGTAAGCATCCATAGATTTTGCTCCTTAGAATGTATTTAGAACTACTTTTCTTTATTTAGAGTGACAAAAATCTTTAAAACACTGCAAACTGTAACACTTAAACCATGTTTGTTGTCCAAACACAACCTAGCCGTCTTATCTTTACAACTGCAAACATCGCAGACCCATATTTACAAGCGGTGCGGTTATCAAGTATCACCTTTGTTTTTAAATTTAAAAAATCATTGGACGTTTCCAGTTAAGGAAATAACGTATAAAGTTTTATTATATCGTCAATTTCTATTTATAGGAATTAAAGTAAAGTTGCTCCTAACGTCGTTCGCGCGGATTTAAGAAAAAATAGTAATTACTATAGCCTAGGTCACCCGGGGATAGTGTAACTTCCCAACAGTGGAAGAATTATTCAAATCAGTGCAGTAGTTTCGGAGCCTATTCAACGCAAACAATCAAATCTTTCCTCTTCATAAAATTAATATAAATTTATATTTTTTGGGACAGATAACTTCTCACACGTACAAAGAACTGGTAACCAAAGTTTGACTACTCTGGATTCGCGATCTAATCTAACTAAATAATTTTGACTCATTCATTGATTCGGTACAAGACTAGGCAGAGTTTATAGGTAGTGGTTTATTCCAGCTCAGATCAGGCGTGTGTTCCCGTTATAATCAAACTCCGTTATGCATTGCACTACGCTACTGCACCACCCAACCGCCATTTTGATGAACAGGAATATTTTATTCATAATCTGGTTTCCATCAAAAATATATAAACGTAAAACTAAGAAGTAATGTTAACGAACTTTATAGTTATTGAAGGGAAGATTATCTTAGACGCCTTTTTATCGAATCTATAATCTGATTATTTTTAATTAGGGTACGGTTTTCCTGGTTTTCTAATTCGATGTCAAATACTCACATAATAATCGCCCTTAAAGCTTTATTGGTGTATGATTCTTATTGTTTGCCGAGGTGTGTACCTGAAATATTTTCTACAAAATGTTTTTTGTAAATGTAAAATGCAAAAACTAATATTGTATATGTCTACTTAAAGATACTATGATCCAAAATCTTAAGCTTACGCATTTGTAGCTTAAGATATTGGATCTCTCAAGACATATAGAATGTAAATATACGCTCTTTAACTATCTCGTCGGTCGATGAAGCGAATTTCTATTAATACCGCTACCCTTCTTGTGGTGAATGACGTCATAATGTGTTCAAGTATCTCCCGCAATCTAATAGTGAATGCATTCAGATCATGGCAGACGTACCTAAGTTCAGACGTCACTTGGTACACTTCACAATGTCTATTTATGTAACAATATGTAGGTCTATTAGAAGATAACTTATTTCAAGAGGGTGATCTAGGATTTTTTGTTGCACAAAATCTATTTAGTAATGAAGTCCTTAATTTTTTCATCGTTTTTTACGATACATTTGTAATAACTCTATACCATATGACCAAGTATTTCCACATCTGGTCGTAGAAAATGTGTAAATTAAACTGATAAATTTTAGTTATAAAAATGAGATGTTAGACCTACTGTAGAATACAATCGCAGTTTTATCGAAGAGTACTAGTGTGGGAAATAGCTTTTCAAACATACACCTATTGTATCGAAGTTTTGTAATATTAAAAATATAACACCCGATCTGACGAACCATACCTTAACTAAAGGCTAGCGCGTGGTCAATGGAGTTAATTTAAATACACAACGTTAAGCCACTGCGGGCAGGTTTTATCTCGTAATAAGAATTCATTGCGTGCATACATTATTTACGTTACAACTTGCTACAAAGTTTTAGATATCATTAGTAAGAATTATTTAGAGCGAATGGCGCGCTTTCCTAACAAAGTCAAGTGTCAAAGTGATTAGGGACATAAGACATTTTAATAAGGCTAGTGTTGCGACGACACACCGGTACAGTGTCGGATTTTCTTCCTAACAAAACAAACATTTTATAGAAATCAACAACAACAGTTGGCCAGTAACGCGTTGTGATAGCCGACTAAGATCTACAGACGAAAAAATATGAGGAATAAGAAAATAATAGCCTGCTACGATGCTCGTTTATTTATTCATATGAAAAGCGCAGTTAAATTGAACAAGAGCAGTACAAAAGACGACACGAAGTAAAATTCATTTATTATTTAGTATCACAGCGCATAAATTTCTCTTAACATGTGGCCTAGATCAAAACGATTAGGTGAAAACTAGGTATAGGTTAAATGGGTAACAATAGGGTTTGGCCAAGTATAATAAATATATTTGTTCCGGCTAAACTTTAGTCATTTCTTCGGTAATAATAAAGTGTCACTTTTCTTCAAAACCTTTGTGAAGTTAAATACGCTTGTACCATTTAATCCTTGTAAGCAGATAATATTAAGATATATGTTTAATTTGTGTCCTTAGTTGGGCGGATCTCTTTAAACATAATACAAAATGTCCTAAACAAATAGAACATTACAATTTGTAACAATCCGATGAAACGGACAGAAACAATATTTTAACAATATGAATATAGGAGATAAAAATCACGACATTTATCTAAAATATTCAATCTTTATTTACTTTTTAATACCAGTTAATCTTGTACTATAAATCTAAATTTATAGTTGTAACGACGATGTGATGTCTCTCTAACCACTTCGTTATAAATAGTTACGTTAACCGCGACTTCGGGATTACGACGCTTTTCAATTTACTGCCCGTAAAACAGTCACTACGAAATAAGAGAGTGTAACACAGTGGTATTCATGTTTATTAGTTACGAAGTCGTAAAATATTAATGTTTAATAGCTTCCTATCAAACATTATGAAGACGAACGACAATGAACTCTATAAGACACTTGGAATATTTTTCTTTGAAGAAGTAACGCGATTTTAGACTTCTATTTCTCTTTTCTTTTGTATAAAATTCTTGTCTATGTTCCCATAAACAATGGTGTACAGTGAATGGTTGTTTTAAAAATCTATGGTTGTTAAACATGACCCTGCGACTGTGACGTATTAAAATAGCACGTCCTTGCAGTATTTTCTTTAATGTCATAACTTTACGATAACTATTAAGTTATGTTACGTTGGTTTGTGTATAATACTACTAATATAATGAAAACATTCTTACAAGTAACATCAGTTTAAGTTTTATTATATCATATTTACTGGTAACTCGTAACTATAAAATGCACTTACAATTTTGTCGTTTTGTTAAGCTCAGCACATCAGGGTATCAAGGAAATCTTTCATGACAGTTCGAAGTCTACCGCTAATAATTAGAACTATTAATATACCCTTTTAGACTACGATAAGTATGTGTTCAGAAGAAAAATAATATGAAGTAACTAACAAGAAGGTATATAAAACAAAATAAACAACATTTGACAAACAACAGACAGGCGATAGTAATTCTAAATACCTTTAGATAGTTCTCATTTTCCTCTGGCAGGTGCTCTTTGGCTAAATTAAATGGGAGCGCATGATGAACATGTAGTTAAAACTGACAAATTATTTTTAGAAGCTGTCTCTCGACTCTCCGCGACAACCACGACACCGGGCTACTAACACTTCTTGACAGTTTACATGGTATCCATAATAAAACAACCGGACATGTTATATCAAATTTTATGGTTAAGTGAAGTGAAGCCTATAACCAGACTAGGGCTTCAGAGATCAAATAAAACAGATTAGGTATAGAAATGATTTTGGAATTTGTGTTTGTAAGATTTTTATTGTTGGGTTAGATGATAATGAAAGACATACTTATTATAAATTACTATATAGTGTATGTGTAACCGTAGGTTTCCATTGCCGAAACAACTATACGGTAACATATTCTTATCTCACGATGACTATATGTTTTTATGTGAGGTGGAATCCCACTGTAAAATTACATGACTGATATTCATTTGTTTATAGGTGTAAAAAATAAATCATTTCAACGTATAACAGTAGTTATAAGTTTGCGACGTCAATATTGAATGGAATCGTAACATTGAATGATTAGAGGTGGGATCATGCGATAACCCGACCCGCTTATCTAGTTCCCCCTGGACATTAACATTAGCTGTTTATTATTTATGAACACTTGTAGACATGTATCAAAATAATACAAGAATAAAGATACAATCGTAAATGTTATTATATATAAGGTATACAAATAAACAATGAATTTTGATGAAAATCGACTCTGAAATATGAAGACGATTTTATTAGCATATTACCATACTAAATTTCATGTACATTGATGTAGATTTTAAACTGATACGATATAGAATACTTTCAAAACAGGTTTACTACTTTCCTGGTCAGGATATACATTTTACTTTCTTTCCAGAGGTTATGGTGGTGCGTTGCGGCCATACTACTTGTATGCAGTCCGCCGGCGCGATGTCGGAATGTCACGTGAGTATATTTTGCTATATTGTTTACTAGCTGCCGCCGTCGACTCCTTTCGCATGGTATTAAAAAAAACTTAATAAGTAGCCTATGTTCTAAATCTACGCCAAATTTCAGCGATATCCGTTCAGCCGTTCTGGAGATACCTTCAAACACGAGTAAGATATAGTAAGATCAAACAAGTTTCATATATATATATATCGAAGAAGTCAACTCCAAAAAAGACGAAAATGGTATTAATTAAAAGCAGACATAGCGGAGAGACCTATAATATCAAAATAGCATAAAAGCAAACGGATGCTGTGACCCTAAGTGGACTGACTTCCATCAGTGAGCGGTAGTAACCAATAAATAACTTTACAAACTGTTTTATCTCCCTCTAAATCATTGGTTAATAGAATGTAATAAATCTCCATTGAACGGCTAATGTATACCGATAACATACGTGCATCCATACATTTCTCTTCTCTGTGGTTAATTCTATGAATAGAAACTCCAATGGATTATTTAAATGTTAACCATTGATCTTTTTATGTAAGATTTTATTACTGCGTAGGCGTAAAAAAATTTGATTACATCGTTAACGGTCCAATGTTAAAGGGAAAATGTAATAAAAATATCAAACTCTCTCGTGAACGTGTAATGAAATCAATGTGGTCATAACAAACACCCTGTGAATCTAATTCTCGCTTTATTTAATTATTAAAATAACTAGCTGCCGCCCGTGATTCCGCGCGGAATAAAAAAAAAACTTATTATAATTAGTAAACTATGTGTTCTACCAGACTGCATTCTACATCTATGCCAAATTTCAGCGAGATCCATGCAGCCGTACTGAGGATATCTTCTAACAAACATCCATCCATACGAACATTCGCATTTATAATGTTAGTACGATTGAAAAGGCTGAATTTCACGTATAAAAGACACAGTTTATGTCTTATTTCGAACTATAAATACATATATTAAGAATGACAAATAAATAATTATTATTTAAAAACTGTAATATCGAATTAAAACAAAACAATCGTAAGATGACATAACTTGATTGAGCATTTGGCATCACAAAAGTATTTATAAATATAAAACAATAAACTACATAAGAATTTCGTTTGGTGATCATATGTAGAGAGGAATCTCTCTATCATAAAAAAGCGTCAATAGTCCAATGGGTACGGATTTCCGAGCACGAGGTCGAGGGTTCGAATTCCGCCATTCGACTATCGTCGTAAACCATATCCTAGCACAAGCCTAGATCTTAGTTGGAATAGTTAAAGAAATATTACAAGTTTACAAAAAAATCTGCTAATATTTTAAATTTAAAAAAAAATAATTTAAATTAATAAAAAAACATGAAAAAGATTTACTTTTATACTTTTTTTTTATATCATAAGGTGGCAAACGAGCGAGCGGCCACTTGAAATCGCTGAAGTAGCGAAGTGACCGTTGCCCATAGACATACACAATTGCATATGCCTTGCCTACCTTAAATCGACGGAGGAGAGGATGCACAGAAAGAAAATATTTTCCCTTCCCATGCATACTCTCATCCGGAAAGTCCACTTCCACTTCCCATCCTTTCCTTATAAGAAAAAGGGTAGGAAGGGACAAAGGACTAAATCAGGCCTCCGGGACGCACACTCATCAGACGAAACGCGGAATTGCTTCCACTTGACGCCTGTCTTCTGTGTGGTACTAAACGTATAAGTTTATAGCACTATCTAACTATATCAACGTCTTGTTAGCAATCAATGTATCGATTTTGTCCGAGCCGTGAACTAATTTATAAATACATGTAGGCGATGTATCTCTCTTGTTTTTATTTTCGACATCCATTGCATAAGTTGTTTAGTGATGTGTTAGATCAAATTCATTTTGTACCATTTAGCGGTTACTCTTGCGTAACGCGTCACCTTTCTCCCCGCGTACGGCTCATTGTTTAAATCTTAGGGCTATTATGTAACACGTAAGTACTTCATTGCATAAGTATTCTATTGATTCATAATTGTATCTCGAATTATGAAATACCAGTGGTCCAAGACTAGTGTGACTACCCTACTCCACAATGTATTGGAATACTGTAAGGGCTACTTAATAAAAAATAGACATAATTAAATTTACAGACTTCAACCCAATTAAATTACTCCGTTATATTGTAGCACTTTACACCATTTTCTTTTTTCAGTCTATTCTAAAGCTTAATGTCATTAAAAACCTACCTTATGAACGACATACGTGATCGTACGATAGTCTGATACGATAAACTTAAGAACTGTTTAACTGAAGTTTGGAAAACCCGCGGCAAAATCTTTGTTTTATGACACTTAGTACTTACGTGGTTTGTACAAGAGTCATACAGATCATCGCCCTCTCGTCAAATAAATTTGAATAAAAGACAAAACGAGCTTTTCTTAATGTATTGCGTTTACCGAACAAAACATGGCGTAACTAACGTTTTAAAACCTAAAGTGTTTAGTTAAACTTATAAGTCATTTGACTTCGAAAGGGGCTGATAAGGAAATCCCGTTAGCAGAAAAGTGCTTAGACGTTATTAACTCATAAATCATACAGTTTTACTATTTTCAACTTCTTGTGCTGCAGATAACGACTTTTTTTAATAAGAGGAAGCAAACAAGCAATCAGAACACACCTCCAACCTTTATAAAATACTAGTTGTCGCCCGCGACACCGTCCGCGTAGAATTAAAAAAAAACTTAATTGGTAGCCTATGTGTTTCAGTCGGATCTGTTCAGCTCTACTTGAGATACCTTCAAACATCGATCCATCCATCTAAACATTCGCATTAATAATATATACTAAGGTAAAATTAACCATGTGTGAAATAAGAAGTGAAAATCAAATGTTATTCTATCGCCTGCACTAAACTACTTTTGTTCTAAAGTTCTCGAATATACTTTAATTAAAAAGCGAAAGCGTAATTAAGCTTTCATTTCTTACTTATTATAGCACTGAAGATATACGAGACGCGATGCTATCCTTAATCCACATGTTCCGGGTATCTGAGGACAAGCTGGAGCGACACGAGTTCAGAGAGCGGACATTTGGGGAACAGCTGAAGAAAATGGTAGCAGGTTTGGAGAAGCGGCATCGTGCCCTCGAACCCATAAAGGGAATCGTTTCTAGATTAGATGAGAGATTATCCAATGTTGAGACGATACTGTTCCAGGTATGTATGTTTAACTAAATCATCCATTAACGTTAAAAGTTAAGTGTATCTATATTTTTCTACCAAGAGACTTAATATCTCTCTTTATTACATAAAATGCTTCTTGCAATTACATATTAAATTTGTTTTAAAGATAAAAATTGCTAATTAAAACAGTTTAATTTTCAAATCAGAAAGAAGAGAGAGAAAAAGAACAGCGTAAGAAGACGGAAGATACTCTAGAAGAAATAAAGAAGTCTATCCAAGCACTAACGGAGACCGTGAAGAACGTTAAACCTCAGCCTGAGACTGCACCAGCTGAGAACAACTTGACTACCAAAAAGGATCCAGTGGCTACGAGACTCGACGGCACTGACCAGAAACTAGACGCCATTCAGAAAGAAGTGGAAGACCTTAAAAAGAGTTTGACCAAGGTGAGTTTTATTTTACCACCTAATTTTCAAACCGCAAATTTCTAAAGTGCAGAACGGATGTCAATTTCTTTTGCAACTTGGTGTACACTATAGGATCTCCGGACAAATATATTTATTGGTCGATTTCAAAATTTCCATTATTTAGTTCTATATTTGTTTGCATAAAATGTCTTGGCTGTTTTCCTATAATGTAATTTGCGTATTATTTGGCAATCGAACAAATACGTTGACTTTTAATATTGATCATGTTGACATTGTAAACATAAGCGTCTTTTTCCTTCCTCAAATTCTTATCTTAACATTTTGACCCTGCTGGAACAAAACAATATTGCTGTGTAGAAATATTACATTATTTTATCGTCGTAATATTGTAAACAGGCTGAAATATTCCAATGACATTAAATGAAAAAAACAAAACCATTGAAATGATCGTGATGAATGTAATAAGTTCAGTTCGGTTTTAATGAAATAGGTTGAATTATCATTTGAACTGAACAAAGGAAAACGTCTGTAGTGCGCTTGATATTTACATCATCGTCAGACTTTTCGACCAATAGCGACTGTCGAATCCGATTTCACAAAATCTACACTAAAATAAAATAGTAGATAGCTTCGATTTATTTACAACATGTGCAATCCATTCGATATACAGGAATCATTGCAACTGATGTGCTCAAGCATAGCGTCCGCATCAAATCCGTTCGAGCGCCACATCTCTGAGGCGGAGAAGTTGCTCAACAAATACGAGCTGAAACTGAACGAGTACAACGGCACCGCCAGCAAGGTGATGACGGACTTTGTGCCTCTCAACGAGGTCGCGCTTGCGGACGACGCCTGGCACAATAAGATGACCACTGGTACGTATACAGACTATTGTTATGTCTTTGTGTGCCCTTACAAAGAGATGCGCGCGAGAGGACGATGTTCTTTGGATACGTCACATGTTTTTATCTATTCATAAAAGGTAAAACAACAACTTAATATAAACATAGAAAACAATCAACCCATTTTTTAATATATAATGGAATGGAAAATAAACACAGACCTAGACGAATGAGGAAAATAATAACAATCGCATTTGAAGAGTAATTAAAGATCAAAAAATGAAATGACCTTAGTACGTTGAATTTAGAAACAAGATATACGAGGGTTTTAACAACCCTCAGAAATAATTTAAGCTAATGTCTTAAGCTAAGAATAATAATATTTCACTTATAAAGGAAAATCATTTTTTTTTGCTTATGTATGGTAATCTTCGAAACGGCCGGACTTAATTTGACGTGTCTTTTAATGGAAAATAGCTATATATGTGGGAGTAACATAGTCTTAATAAATTTGCCACATTTTCCATGTAGTAATGGAGCGTCAGGAAGGAGAGATAAAGAAGATCCAACAGCTGCTGTCTGAGGCGGAGAGCACGTGGAAAGAACTGCCGCGACGTGCTGACACCCAGCTCGCTCTCAACATCACTCTGGAGAGCATCGAGAGCATTCGACACAACATCACCGATGACAGTGATAACAGTAAGGACGTCAAAGAAATAAATTTTCTTCTCTCTTAAGTTCGAATATCATACAAAAAACTGCCAGCATTTGAGGTATAATTTATATGTTATTACACACCCAGAGTAGTTACAATGTCATAATGGAGAAAGAAATGGACACTAAAGAACTACTTAAGTAATCATTACGAGACTCTAAATAGTTAGTACGTGAACGTTTAGTGTCTGCACTAGTCTACATATTAGAAAACCAATCTATCAGAAATTTTGAAATATCCACCAAATTACAGTTTTTTTATCTATTCTTCGCTGCGACAGCACAAAATTCTTCCCAATATCATACGAGTTGGTGGCTTGACTTAACTTGCAAAGCTATAAATTGATTCTTTCTTTTTCTTTTGCAGCTGTTGAGAAGATATCGACGAAGCTTCGAGAAATGAGCGACCGTTTGGCGACAACTAACGGCGACATACAGAACAGTCTCACGCAGAGCAACACGATGAGCGAACGCGCTTACAACGACATCTCGCGGAGCTACGCCACGCTGCTCAAGGAGGTTTGTCCATACATGTATAATCTATGGATGGAGATTTACATATAAGCTTCACGTCTAATGGAGAATGTTCAAGTCATTTTGTATTGAAAATAACAACACTTAGGAAATTTATCGTAAAACTTCATTCAATTATTTCCCCAATGTACGCGTAATTTTGACTACTATAAATAGAACAATTCAAACGAACGAGTAATGTTCACGCAAAAACTATCGACTTGCGCACAAATCGGCGAACAACAGGTTGCTGTTGACAGAACCGAACTATTATTATATCATGTAAATAAACAAAGGAGGCATTATAGAGTGAATATTTTTGTCATACTAATTAAAGAAAAGAAATATTTTGTTACTTTAATTTCTACAACAAATATTTAGGGTATCACCCTAAGGTCCATTCAACTTTTTCGACGTGTTCCTTAGAATCGTCAGAATCTTTCATGTTACACTCCAATTTTAACACAGTACAAACACCCTGTCTTCCCCCAAATAGCAGATTTTCTTTAGTAGCCCCGTCCCCTCTTATACTAACAATTAATAGTTACTTTTCGGTGTATTATATAAAAAAATATTTGCTTATTATGGTCTGGCAGGTGCAAGCTCTATCAAAGAACGAGCACGTGATGCTGCAGACGGCGGACAACGTGATCGCGAACAAGAAGCGCATAGACCACGGCATGCATCAGATACTGCTCGAGATGAGGGAGCTGGTCAAAGCGCAGACCATGCATCTTAACAATACTCTTGTCAACAGGTCAGTTAATACACAACAATCAATAGCCGCCATTCAAATGTCATCGTTGATGACATTTTCAAAAAGAATGAAAAAAATACTGTGTTTAAATGAGATTTTATTGAAAATAAGTGTAATTTTCAGAATACTTAAGATTATTTGATCGAGCCCTTATTGTGACTAATTAAATATCCAGCTATTAATAAATCATTTTGTTCATAAATTAATAAATTGAGTACCCGAAGCCGTTATTGACTATATTGAAGAACACGATCCCAGAAACGTTTAACCTACTTTGTTAAATAGTGATTTGTAAGGGTACCACAATTTGTTGCGGAGCACGAACTGTCAATTTGAATTAAGGCTAATAAAACAATTTAAATGTTTTTGATGGCTGTACCATTAGTGAGTCAATGTGAAAGTATAGATGCTAAATAATGGGAACGAAATCTTTTAGGAATAGTTTTATAGTTTAATAAACATCGTCTTTCAAAATTCTGAGATATAACCTATATTTGGGCAATGTAAACATACGTTAACTAGACTTTATTCTTTGTTTAGCATCAACGCGACTGAAGCATCAATAGTTAACAGTCAAATGAACGCGATGATGTCTTTAACGGCTAAGATCGAGTCAGAGATGACGCAGGTGTGGCGGCAGATCGGCAGCATGTACCAGCAACTCTCAGCCAGCAAGGCCGCAATAGATAAACTTACGGTTAGATCGTTTTTATAATTGTCACAATCTTAAAAGTACAGGAATGCAAACAAGCCGGCGGGATCGGAGGTCTGATGTTGCTTATGTATGTATGAGAATGCACACTATACGCATTATTTCCTGGCTACGAGTTAAATTGCGTTAAAAATAAGAATATGCAACCCACGCCATATTGTGACGTCATAACTGTCAAATTAAAAAAAAAGGTGGGGTGTACCTTAACAAAAAGTCGTGTTTTTTATTTTCAAAACCATTAAACATTCAATTATAATGAAACAAGGACACGCCTGTATATAATGTGAGTTAGCAAACAGGAACGTTACAATATCAAATATTTAATGTAGCTTGGACAATAATAATTCCCACAGGGAATAGCATTACCCACGTAAAGTATCAAAACATTCTCGGTATAATGTAGTTCATTTAAGTGATTATGTTCTTTATAACGCGCTTTTACGTGGGTTTTTCTCGTCCCCTCGTGCCATTTCAAGTATTGTAATGTAATTAAAAACCCTATCACATATTAAATGGTGATTTACTTCGTATACATTTACAGGGACAGACGGAACAATACGTGAACGGCAGCGCCGCGACTATGCAGAGCATGAAGGAAAAAGTAAGTAGGAATTTGACTCTTATTTCAATGGAAATACGGGTGTAAGTGAAGCTAATTAATTTAATCGTTTCTATTCCCAGGTGACTCTGATCACGACACGCATGGCGGAAGTGGACGATAACTTGAATTATTTACTTGGAAGGCTGTCCCTTGTGACACAAGAGTTTAGTCAGATTAAGACCGGCCTGGGGGAGGCGCTCGACAAAGCAAAGTCCAATCTGCTTACTGTGCAATCGAAATTAAACAGTAAGACTTAATGATTACTCAAATACAAATAATGTCAAAAAAATTGCTCCGAATTAGTCAATCTAGTAAGATAGATGTTTAAAAAGACCACAATGCAGATGTGACACAAACTTGGCAATCATTCTATATTTGAAATCTTTCCTAATTAATTTTAAACAAATTGATTGAATAAAATAAATGTATTTAGGTCAAAATGATTAATTAATTACATTTTTCAATATCTTCAGTTGTTTCGTAATAGAATGAAGGGAAACTATACAAGCAACTTTTTAGGATGATTTTACGATATTGATTTACATTGTTTTTGTTTCTTAAACATAATCAATGTCGGCAACAGGTAATGTTGGTAATAAAATGTTTCCTTTGCAGCCAACAGCGCGGGCCCCCATGAGATCGACAGCGAGGAGAAAGCGACCAACTGATGCAACATAAATACGTACCAAATAATGTAGATCTAATTAACAGTGTAAGTTAAAGTGCAAAGTGGTCTTGCTTTGTATTGACTGATTTAGGATGAGGTGAGAAACAGTAAAATAAAACTTTAGAACAACTTTTGCAAATATTTAATTCTCTTTTATAATCGTGGGATCTATAATATTTTATATTGTACAAGTTATATGATACATTTGAATTTTTACTTTGACATCCAGCTGTCACTTCATGCGGAACTGTCAAACTGACAACTTGACAACTGAGAGAACATGACATGGTTTGAATTTTATATTCTGTACATACAATCATACAATGATACCATATTTTTTATTGTTCTTAAACAATATTACACACAAATTATTTGTCTCACAGATTGGTTATTTTATTTAAACCTGTTTTACAACCTCAATTTCCTATGTGCAATATTAATAAATCAATATTTCTTACGTTGGTAAATTATTACAGTAAAATTCGTGCACATTTCCATATTTTTTAATACAGAAAACATTTTTATCAATACAACATTGCTTTTAAAGTATTCGATATTTAATCGACATAAAAAAGAAAAACCGTTTTAAAAAAAAATATAAAAGTTGCATTATATTGAATCCTGTATGTATATTTTTTTATAAAACAGCAATTAATATTACAATTTCATTTGTTTATTATTCAATACTTATATTATGTAATTTTCAAAAACAATACAACAATTATTACAACCACTGAAAAGTTTCGATTTAAAAAAATGATGTCTCCAATGGATAATTCAATTGAAAATATTCAACCAATCACAGTCAAGATTGATGAATGCAGAGATTTCCAGAATAGTTTTATCGTAAATAATTAATCAAAAATTGGTGCAGTGTGTGCTATACTTATCAATAAATTTGATATCCAGTGTTAGTAAATTTTACCTATATGCATTTATTCTATAAAAAGTATCACACTTTCTTAAGCTACCAAATATTTAGGTAGTTCAAGTATATTGGTGTTTTTGTTAATGAAAAAAAGTACATACATGGTTGTGATTAAAAAAAATTCACAAAAAACAAAATAAATGATTCCAGATTGTACATAGGTTAAGGTTGTACAACATCTAAAAACATTTTGTTGAAAACGTTGACTTAAAGGTTAATTTCTAGACACATTCGTTGTTAAAAAACAGCCTAAAATGGGCCAGTACTTAGTATTCACAGGCTGAATAAAAACCTTCCACAAAATAAATCTTATCAAGCGTCCACATTTGATTGAATTAAAAGATAAACCATAAAATATAGAATAAAAAAATTATAAGTTTGATAAACATTTTAAACAAAAATCAAAAATGTCGAAAACTTTTTTTTTATTTTATGGGAAATAAATATGAGTATATAGAATGTACTTCATAATTTTGACCCTGATATAACAGGGCATTACAAACTAAAAATTATCAATGCCCGTGGACACTAAGGAATGTATGGATAAATGTATGTATAAAAAGGAATGTTAGATAAATCTAAGCGAACCAGTCGCTACAGCCATTTCACTTTGGAAAACTTACTATTTACCTATACCTACATATATATTTATAAGGTAGTGACTTAATAAAAAAACATCGAATTGACAATAACATGCCAAAATAATATTCATACTCAATATAATATTGTATAGAGGCAAATTTGTTTATGGCAGTGGCATTACACCCATACACAAACAGCACTCAACATCTTTTATACATGAATAAATATTATTTACATGAATATTGTTGTACATACATGTTATTTTATTGCAAAAAATATATACAAACCTTAAATATTGTTAAAAAGCACTTATCAAACCAGCTCCGACCCACATCCAAAAATCCTATCCAAAAGACAAAATGTGAAATATTACCAAGGCGATCTAAGTGAAAAATTAATTGTTAATTTGTGCTTAATTATTACGAACTTGTATTGATAAGCATACATAGATATATATCGAATATATTGTTGATGCAAACAAGATCATTATGAAAACTTAATATGACATTGGGTATACAAGAAAAACAAAAGTTTTAATATGAAGATGAGACAAAGATTAAAATGGTCGGCGGGAAAACGAATCATGTCTGTGTCATCTACTCTTTGTACAATGCAGTATCAAAAGAATAATTACGCGTCTGCGGCCTGCCCTCTTTGTGCGTGTATAAATTGTCCCCGGATGGGCAATACAAGAGATCCCAGTCACTCCCGCAGACAATGCAATGAACTACCTAACCCATATTGTACTATTTATATTTCTTTAAAACCTATTTCCTCAGTTACATTGTGCAATAAAAGCAATGACAATGGATTCAAAATTTCAAACTGAAAATATTGATTGAATAATAACTATTGCATTTCAATATAAAGCTCTTGTCAATGTAATTTCAGGAAACAAGAAAATTCAAACATCCGTCATAATAAGAATATAATGATTTTACAAACATATTTTTGACTCGTTAAGAAACGTCACAATATATTCTACATTTCGATTCGTATAAAAACGACATTTGCTATTGGTTAATCCATTTTACTCTTCTATATTAACACCTATACTCGTCTAAGCCACCAATGATTTGGTACTGAAGCTTCCTATCATAATATTGTTACAGCCTAAATTATATTGTGGCCGGATATAGAGGTGTTGCCATACCCTAATACCGTTCACATATTTCAGTAACTTTATCTCCATAATTACACTAATCTGGATCTTATTTGATGAACTTACATAGGAAGACGTACAACTATACATATATATGCTTTCAATGTGCAACACAAAACAACCGACATTGTTAAACATGATTGATAAATATTATCATACCTTTAAAAGTGATTATTACTGAACATAACAAGTTAAAACAACATACAATTATTGCATTTACATATATATGTATACGGAAAGGAATCAGTCCATCAATTCAATTTCCAACATATCCAAAGTGCATGAAACATGTCTGCAAATGAACACGTGACCACCCCAAAGGACTCGAGGCACTTAAATGATCTTATCAAATAATGATATTACTACTATATACTAATTGGTGATTTTTCCTCACTCCCAATCATCATGCAGATGACCCGTTGATACAACGAGTGCGACACATTTAAAGCTATGGACATGTTTCATGTTCTATATATTAATATCTAACCTAAAAATGAAGAAAGAAAGGTTTTAGATGCACTTAACTAAATAGCTATTTATATGCACCTTATAAACTTACATGAACAATTAACCAGTGCCATTACAGACAAAGTTTGTGTAATAAAATCAGTGTCAGATGTAAAAAGTGTTACATTGTGTTTTGACAAAAGAAACATAGTGTACCTCCGAAGTGGGCTTTTTGAAAATTTAAACAAGTGCATGGTGGAAATAGACAATTCATTCAAATTAATTAATTTTGACAACCATACATACACATTGCACTTATTTATATTCAAAAATATGTCACATCAAACTGTTTAACAACCGAACCTACAAAGCGGAATGTTACAATGTCCACGCGTGATCTATGTACATTATCGACAAGTTGCAATAACAAAACAACAATTTAATTTCTTCATGTATACTTTAAAATTGTCGTACATTATACTTATGTACAAACAGGTTCAGCTCATGTTAAATGAACATAACATTAATAGGGCTTTATACATTGCATGGCAATTTGGCAGTGAGGCGGAATAATACTACATTGGAATTGTAGTTTAGCAATAATAAATTCAAATATATATGAGGATGTTAAGGATTATAATGCATCGGATTAAATAAAAATATTTTGACCGTTAAAGCACAGATGAAGGAAGAGGCCCATGCAAACTGCCATGCAAAGCGTTACATAATATTTATCTTATGTACATATTGTCATTTTAAGGTAAGAATAAGGACTAATATCTAGTTTATGTGTGGGATATAAAAGGTGTTACGCGGGGTTTACCTCCGCGTGCTCTTGGAGGAGGGGCGCGAGTGAGAGTGCGTGTGGGGGGTCGCGCCCCCCCCCCTTTCCTAACTGGAGCAAGAGGCGGCGGACACCGGCGACAGGGGGGAGTCGCGTGGACAACCAGACAGGGTTACCACAACCTGCAGGAGGACAACAAATCGTTTCTTATACTTATATATTACACAACACTGTTGATCATTACCCTAAGAAGTATTTATGAAGGAAACAATAATATTATAATAATTTTATATAGAATGCTCGGCTACATATAAAACTCTGATCATTTCTTTGATAAACTTGACCTTAATAGAGGAAAGAAACTTTTCCATATCAAAAATTGAATATTCAACATCAAATAATAAAATTAAAGTTACCTTTCGGCTGCCAGCGTGATTCCGATGTTCACATAACCAAACTCCTTGCCATGTTCCAAGATTTAACTTGCCGTCTGTGATTGGGATAGTTAGAGATGATCCTAAGAAACATGCCTTCACATGTGCTGGCTGTTGATAAAACATTTAAAATTAATCTTAGCTTGTCTATTATCTAAATCTTTATAACACTTTATAACATGTAAAAAGTTTATAGCTCAATAAAAATATCATCCATTTAAGACTGCTCAGCATGAATTCATTTATAATGTGTAACCAGCATTAAAACATTGTATGGTCTAATGAGCCTTGAAATGAGAAAGACATATCATACCTCTGTTCAAATAATGTCATAAGTCACGAAAACTAAACTTAATTTTAATGAATTTAGAATAAAACATTCTTGAGCGAGTTAGAATTATTCTTGATGAACATATTGAATCATATGAATGCTATAGTAAAATTAATTCAAACTTATTCTTATTTTGATACTGTTTGAGCATGTGTGTGCCATAAAAAACAACCTGATTGCAAAAATAATATGTTATAAAATCCCTTCTCCTTTTTTCTCATACACTTATAAGAATTATTAAAAGTTTCAATTCACAAATTCAAAGGATATATTCATGTTTCAAAACAATGATTTATAACACTATTGTTATTTACATCTTCATTATTATTTTCCATCATTTGATTACAATGTAAGTAACATAGAAACTTTATATAATAAAATTATTGTTATAATGTGACCTTCATAACTGCAAATGTGATTAATTACTTCACTGATTAGCAATCCTCTGATAACAAACAGGGGTCATTGAGTAAGGACAAAATCAATTATTATTACTATGTAAAAACATGATACTTATGTTTAAGTTTTATCTATTTATGATATATATTGTATAATATTTTAATTATTATGTTAAACAAAAAAACTTGTGTATTTTTCCATTAAGAATTGTTGACAAACACAAAAAAACATTCCAAATTCATAATTATTAGACAAATAGGATAATATACAATGCTATTATATTAGTAACTTACCATATCATCAGGTCCTTCACAAGAGTGACGATAAGGAAGGCCTTCTGGTACTATTTTGTTAAGCATCATCTCCATGTCGTCTCTAACATCAGGATCCCAACTTTCATTGAGTGCCAAACTTGCTGAAGTATGCATTACTGTAAATAGTCAAAGTTTACCATCAGCTAGTTGGTACTTTATGATAACTTCATAAAAATATGGAATGCAGTGTCCAAATGTTTAATTTTTTTACATTATAATGAACACATCGACAATTCGCGGGGAATTAAATTCAAAAACTATTAATGTGACTGTAAGAGGGGATACAGATCGGCGGCAAGAACGCTGTCTTCGCTAATACTCACTTTGGATATGGCAAAGTCCAACCGCAAACTGAGACAGCTCGGGCACCTGCTTGAGGATTTCCTCGGTAACAAGGTGCACGCCTCGGTGTTGCGGTCTTAAGTTTAGCTTCCGTTGAAACCACGCGGATCCAATCTGAATTCCACGGTTCGAGGCCATGTTTAATTTTTAAAAATGCTACAGAATGACCGCAAGAACACGGTTGATCTTACACAACATCACTTAGAACAACCTTCGCACAAATAAAATCACAATTATCATAAGAAATACATCTTCGATCTTTAAGTAGTAATAAATATAACGGAGGTTATAAGACAGATTCGACACCCTATTTTCTGCGGGAAGATGAAACAGTCTTCAGTTCAAATGAAAGAGAAAAACGATCGAATATATGTTGTCATTGTATAAAATAATTTTTACAACCATTTAGCTCGAAATTAAGATTAAATCGTTAAGTTTTTCATTTGTTTTAATCTAAATGTTATAGAATAAAGTAGAAAGTCAATTTACTAATTACTACATTTTATGTTACACTTTGCTCGATTGAATTTTTGTAAACAGTAGCTTTTTAATTATTGTTAATGATTTTTGCATTTGCTTAATAAAATTTTAGTTGTTAAGAATGTTTATAAAAATTAATAAATTAATTTGAATTAAAGAAATTAATTATGAAGTAATAGTAGTGATCGTGTAATGGAATCACGCGGAAACGGAGTCGGAGGGAAATTCAATTCAGTACAATACGAGCTGTAAATATTTTCACTAAAACTTGTTCGCAAATATATTATAATTATTGGTACAAGATAAAGGAATAATCAACGGTTAAAATAATTACAATATTAGTAAATACAAATGGAGTAAGCATGGGGAAGGCGCGACTCCAAATGAAATAGTAAGGGTGTGCCGAGGGTTGATAATGTAGGCGCGGCTATTAACCACTCCTCGGAATTGAAACAATTAGTTTTTACATCTACAGAAGTAGCCCGTGGACGTGTCGTTAGTTACCGACTTATTTTTATTAAACATGGATCCTATTATAGACGCTATTAAAAATTCTGGTGAACCAGAATGGCTCGAGAAAACAGTCATAGGTGGTTTACGAGTTTGGCAAATTATTTTTTTATGTTTAGCTGGAATAACTTCTTTTGGTAAGCGATAATGATAATTAGTTATAAGTACCATGAAGTTAAAAAAATGGAACGGACCTTTTTTTTAATCCATCTCGAAATGGCGTAGCACCGTGAGCAGTCGATAGAAAAAAAGAGACATCGTCCATCTTCTACTTTTTACGATTCAAATTACTGAACACCACGTTTATGTTCCTTGAATTCTAGTATTTTGCAAACTAGCACGGACCGCCTTACCTCCACCACTACTGGTTTCAAATCACATTTCTGGTCATAATTTAAATAATGAAGAATGCCACGACAAAACCATGTTGCTCAGTATGGTATAAAGTACTTAATCATAGTGTAGGTCTCTAATAAAGGTATATTTTTTTTATCCCAGTTGTGATGCTATGCTGCTGTTTCCGTTTCCGCATACCACGAACGAAGCAGCAAATCGAAGCGGACTACCAACGTCGCATAATTACTAACAAGTTTCGACAACAACTTGAAACGATACAGGATTCAAAGATGGACGCCATGTCTTTACAAGACGGTATTCAGTTTTTCTCAGAACTTTCCTTGCTTAGTGTGGTTTTCAAAACACTTGTAAAAACTTATTATCATCCTTCCCATTATGTTATAAAATACAGAGATAAAATGATTTTTCAAAAAGTATTCAGCAATTAAACCAACAGGTACAACAAGGTATAGCACTTTTCAAATATCTTTGCGGCATAAGGTCTTAGGCGCGCTGCACATTGCCCTCCCCTCGCTACACCTAAAATTGTGTTCTGTGCAGCTACTCGCGCGAAGTTAAGAGCCGCTAAGATATCAGAAAACTATAATACATGTGTAACGCATTATTTCGTTATTTATTTTGTTGTGTTTGACAAAGGAAATGAAATCTTGTCAGATTTGTTTGTTGTTTATTTATTGATAAGATAGTATGTTAGAGATCATGTGATATATTACTCTGTCTCGGACGCTCGCCAGCCTTGGAACTGCTGCACGAAAAAACACATTCCATGGAAGACAACCAGCAAGGATCCCAGCCCAGTTCCATCATGTCGCCCCAACAGAGTAAGAAAACATACGACTTTACTTAATTATAGGTAAAACTTATGAATAGTAATAATATCGGCTGATGCGTTTAAGTACTATTGCTATGAGTAAACATTAAAATAAATAATTGTTCATAAAATTTACGTATTTAAGGTTATTTGCAGTTGGCAATATAAACTTATTACGTTACGTTTTTAAATCATCTGCTTTTTTGTGTTAGCTACAAGACGTGAAACTAAAAGTTAAACCTACAAAACATTGCTGACTCTGGTTCTTATAAGTGAAATTTAATGTTTCCAGGTTCTCTGGACGCGTCCTTCCAGCCCGAGAACAGCCAGAAGCCGGAGCCGCAGGTGTCCGGAGCGAACTTCGTCAAGCTCGCGACCAAAGTGGCGCATCTGTCAAAACTCGGACAGCCCAAATCGCCCACCTCACCGACCACGGATAATAAAATGGAATTTTAATTATTTCAAAAAAATATGAATAAGTTAAGAATCTCTATTTACATATTGTAGAAGTAAACCGGTTACTGGAAATATATTAATAAAGATGTAATAAATAAAAAATTCTTAGTATTTTTTTTCATCAAAATTCTGCTTGTGTCAACACCATTTTATTTAGATTAAAAAAAAATAGATCAAAGAAATACAAGGATCACGGAACGGGACAACGGGAAATCGCGAACCTTTTATTATATATATAATGAGATAAACTCTTGTCATGGGTTTTGTTTCTAAATCTATGAATTGGAAGGAACTGTCTGGTATTAGATGTCACAAATAAAAACAATGCTTGTAATGTGTACCTGTATTAAGAGTCAAATAATTAATATTTTGTTGCAGTAAAATGTCTTCTTTAATCTAGAAAATAAAAAAAAACACAGTATAAACGGATTTTAGATCACAAGAATAATTAATTACATATTCACATATAACGTTCACATTTGCACAGTTCGCATAATATCGCATTAAAAACTGTCAGTAAAAACAATGATCAAATTGTAAGCAATAACTTTAAAGCAACATTTTAACTTACATTTTATAATACATAAATAATACATCTTGCAAATAAAAATTACATAAAATTCAAGTTAGCTACATTTTTTTTAAATAATTGATACTACTTGATGTAATGTTTCATATTAAAAACATAAAATTGTTTTTTTTTTCGATTGTGTCATGACATTTTATTGATTCAATTACACCTAATTAATATGAATGACTTAGTGAATTTTATCCATTGAACTTCCAAACAAATCTCTTGATATTCTAAAACCCTCAGTCCATGACTTTCTAGTTTAGTCGCAATCTCATCGGTGTAAAAAAAGACACCACACCCATTTATTTGAAATAAAAAAGAATATTTTCTAAATCAAATTTACTATAAATTCTTCTACTTAAAATGAATCATTTAATTTTATTAAGACCTGGTGCCAAATCTGTTAGAATCACCATATGGCAAGGTGTGAGCTCTTTGCAATACACCGGACAAAGGTTACGTGACTTAGTACGCCGAGAAACTGTTCAGCTTTAAATATTTAACAATGCAAAAACTTTTGGAGCAAACAATCTATATAGTCCAAAATTATAATAAATGCAAATTGGAATCGAAATATATAGTGAATGATAAAAACAGTTAAATATTAGATACGCAGCGTACCTCGGGCTAAACTAGCGATACTACCGGACTCAGCCGCTAACGGCTCCCACAAACCAACAAACTGATCTCTTTAAATAAGGCCATTATGATTCACTCCGACTCTCTGTCTATGGAAGTTATCTATTGGGAATTATTTATACACTTTCCGCTTACATTAATAATTGAATGGGGCCTACCTAGAAACATAATATAAACGTTTTACAATAATTATTGTTCACATTATTGCATAAAGCAATGAAACGAGAGGTGTACAGTGCAGTTTAACATAACCATTGAGTAATTCGTAAGTTTGTGCATGATAACCTGTCTCGCCTCCCATACATCAACAACGTAGTAAATGGAAACAGTATAGGCTACATTTTATAATACACTTTTAGTCTACATGAGGATCGGTATTGCGTAACTTACATCAACAAAATTACGTAAATAAACTAATAGAAAGGTCCACTCGTGACGGCCGCTACAGTGGTCTATGCATTTATATGACAGAGTGTACACAATAGATTTAGGAACCCGAATCACGAAGGACGCAGTGCCATCATTATAAATAGAACTCTCATTAATAATAATAATAAAGCATAATTTTGTTTATCAACAAATACTACGGCAACATTATTGACTTCACTAGGCTAGGCTCGAGAGCGCATCGACAATAAATATCTGCATATACAATGTGCACATTCCGTCCCGCGTCCGCAACATAATCTAACGATATATTGAGCATATCCAATATTTGGCAAACAGTTTTCGAATATGAATATTGGCAAATACATTTGTAAGTACTTTGTGACGAATATAATTTTCAATAAATAGACAAAAATCAACACGAAGTACACGATAATGACGGTTACATGTTAGGTAGGAGAGATACGCACATTGCGGGCCTCGAGGGTGGGATAGCGCGTCCACTCCAACAATAACTCTATGGTGTGAGAGGAAACTGATTCTTATGTCGACAGGTATAAGGAGGAGTATCGTCTGCAGTGAACACGAGGCGGCGCCGGAGCGGTCACGTGCGGACAGCGCGCCTACGTCCCGCGCCCGATCAACACTCAGTCTCGCCTTATAAACGTTCTCCCCCTGAAAAATAAGCAAAACATTACATTATTACAAAAATATACGTCAATATATGAAGTGCCTGCCACTTTGTGAGGGGCAACAGCTTAAGATCAAAATCTTAGGAATTTTATTAATTCGTGTTTCAATCTGTTTACTGATAACTCGCTCATCATCTTCCCTTTTGACAAAAATTTGTTTTATTTTATAGTTAAATCTTACTGACTTTTACCAAAGACTTCTATAACCAGATTCTAAATTTGAAGAGATTTCTGAGGTGGTTGTACATACGTGATGGTCTTGCGTTCGTTGGGGCGAGAGGTGGGCTGCGGACGCGCGCGGTTGAGCACCTTCAGCAGATCGCCGGCCTTGGCGCGCATGCGCGAGTGCACGTACACCTTGCTGCACTTGATGTGGTAGTGCAGGTAGTCGCGGAACATGTGCAGCAGGTCTATGGTGTTGTCCCGCGCCGCCGCGCACGTGTGCCGCGGGAATAGCACTATACGTAGAAACAACCAGCTTATTTACCATGGAATATCAACACAACTCATTCCTTTAACTCAGAGGGGTAGACAGAGACCAGAGATCTCCATTTGGCGCGGTCCTGACGCCTCTCTTGCTACTTCAACATTCATACATTTTACCTATATGTGCACGTCAGTTTCTGGTGACAACTTGGACTCTGACAAATGGTGTTACAGAATATTAAATAGCGCGGTAAAAAACAGTTTAACTCGGTTGTCATGTAGTATTGGAATGTATTAGAATGTTAAGTAAATAAAACAGAGCAGCATGTATAAAATTATATGACATACTCACCAAATGTAACATAACTTATATTTTCACCAACTTTCGCATCGGTATCAAGAAGTTCTAGCGGCGGCTCCTTGTGTGAAAATAGAACCTGCAAATAAATTATAATGTCTATAACGAACATTGAACTTTTTATAATTTTATTTCAGTTAACAGTTGATGTCACTTTATGACCCTTTTACAATCTATAAAATATATATGGAACAGTAACTCTTTTATATTTTGATGGTTTAGCTACCTGTGGCGCTGTGTGAGACGCTCTTCTGCCTTCCTTCAGTTCCTGCATAAACACCTTTCCAATGACCATATCATCCTCATGACGGAATACTGTGGAGAACACAACTGTCACTCGGTCTTCTTGAGCTTCCACATACCTGAAACATAGCAGTAATACATATATTAAAAATATAGATAAAAATAAGATTTGTAATATTGAACAGTTTGTAATGTAAACTTAATCTTGTAAACTATCTTCAATCAATGTTTCTAATTAAGTTTAGTTCCTTTATTATATGCTTTTATATTTGACATGTTACGAACTAGTGCATACTTCTGTATGTGTTTTTGCTGTTACTTTATTAATTAATTTAAATAAAACTCTCAATCAAACACAACGTGAATATGAAACAACAAAAATAAGATAAAACTTAATAAAAATAAAAACAAAAGATAAAAAGTAATATTACAATGTTTCATCCTGGCGATAGTTGATAACGGCTCGCTTGTGGCTGATGTCCCCATCTTCCTGCAGGCGGAAGTAGCGCTCGAACACGGACGCGAAGCAGTTCCTCTTCAACAGACCAACTTTCTTCACAATCTCCTCCCAGTCATCAGGGATGTTTTCCATATCCAGTAGCACTGACACATTGTAGCCTGTGTAACATTTTTATTAAATTTTACTTATAATATTATAAATGTGAATGTTTGGATGGATGGATGTTTGAAAGTATCTCAAAAAAGGCTGTATGGATCTCGCTGAAATTTGGCATACATGTAGAACATAGTCTGGAAGAACACATAGGCTAATTAAGTTTTTTTTCCTACTGCACGGACGGAGCCGCGGGCAACCGTTAGTCATCTTACTTAGAGGTAGTGTTATGAATGAATGTGCTTATTTAATTGTTTCTCAAAACATAACTTGAAATGACATTTTAAACATCTGTGAGATACAACTCATATCATAGTTTCCATAACATACATTTTTTGAAGAATGAGTCATGAAATTTAAACATAAAACAATTTATATTAAAATCTTGTATCAAAATTTAAAGCCATAGATTACCAATTTATCTTATCACATAACAGATATAGCCTCGATACTGGTAAATATACTAAAAACTATGTACTGAACTCAACATTCTTTACATAATAATATTAAAAACAACATACTGAAATTATATTATAAAGAGGAAAGATTGTTTATTTGTTTGCATTAAATAGGCTCTAAAACTACTGAACCAATAAAGTTGACATAGGTTGTGGGTAAATACTAGTTTAAACATATTTTTGTTGAAAACACAATGATATTATGAAAAATAATAAAAAGATAGTTTTTTCTTCAATCATTCTGAAACTTCACTATAAAAGAGGCTTATAAATTTAAGTGATTGTCTAACCTTTAAATTAGCGAAAATGAAAGTAATAATCATTAATTATGTTCAATGAGGTGTGGTAATGATTAGTAAAAAGTAGGTTAGAATAATTTATGAACCATAACATGGACGCTTTGTTAAACATTTCGTATAATCCAATAACACAGAAATTGATTACTTCAAAAAATTAATTTTACACCTAACATATTGGTCCATGATTACTATACTATTTCTACAGCTTACAGATTTATGTATTGAACAAAATCTAACCTGTTAGTAGTCATACAAAATTATTTAACAAGTTTGTATCAATTTTCATATAAACTTGAATGCGGTACAAGTCTCTACCCCTCACATATCACTAATACATTAAAAGTTTGTTAGATGGAAAGCAGGGTGAAATTTGGCACCGATAGAATTTCTCAAACAACCCATTTTTTAATTTCATTTGGTCAAAGTTGTAGGCGGTAACTAGTTAAACAATATTTAATATTGTTACCTGATTCCGTTTCAGTGAGGAGAGGTCCATATACTCTTTTGAGCAGTTCATCGGCACCATGTTCTTCTAACTGCTTGTAAAACTTTAATGATATACTAACCTGAAACATAAGTAATGAATAACTTTAGTTTATATAATTTATAATATTTAATATTCATCAAACAAATGATTTACATAAAACATGATTTATATTTATGTAAAATATGAAATCAAACTTATCAAAGATCTGGGAGAGTTGGTAATTATATTATTCATTGACAGTAGTTACAATGGACTATTATAACATAAATAGAGGTAATTTCAATAATAATTTAAAAAATATTTGACAATACATAAAATATTTTGATCACACAACTTGACTTTTAGCTTTATATTAGAAGTAACACTTTTTTTTAAATACTATAATGAATTTTGTATTGGTGACTACAAAAGTTATTATGCCTTTACAACTTTAGTACAATATTTATTTGTGCAAAAAAGAAATTGAAATTATACAGTAAGGCAATCACAACTTATTAAGTTTTTCCATTACAGAAATATATATACACTTACATGTACTACCATTCCCATGATTCATAAATATTTTGTAATCTATCTTTCATAAAAATGTAAGCATGCACATTTAGAATATATATATTATAATATTATCTGCTAAAATAACCAATATTATTAGTATATCTCTTATAATTTTTCACATAGCTAAAAATATTCCCTAGCTTCATCTGTTTCCCTTTTGCTCTAAGATCTTCAAAATTATATGTTACGAGGAAAAACATATCATATATCATTTGCTTTTAAATTAATAAATAAGTGTTACTCACCCTAACTTTGGTTTTATCTCCATTAACATTAGATATATGAAAGAGCACTCCATCGAAGTCCGCAACAGTCACATCAATTGATTCAGGTTTTAAGCTAAAAAAAGTTTATTTGATATTAAAAAACAAAAACAACACCCATTTAAATGATTACTCATATCCTGACATTACAAAACAATTTATCTGCATCCCCTCATTGTTGTTTCGGTGTATCAGTGTCACATATCAAATTTAGTGTACATTGTTTACACCTAATGGAATCCGAAAACACTTTATGGGACGTTTCCGCACTCCCCGCGAGTACGTACAAACAACCTATATGACTCATCCATGCCGATATGGACTGTATCACGTCATACTCATACACTGTGTTAAGGAAAATACTTATTTATATGCCGTAAATTTATGTAGTTGAACAATATTTCTTACAAGGCGGCCAACGTGGGCCCACCCTGGAGAGATGGTATTTGACACTTGTCAAGATCAAGACACTCATAAAAAGGGGTTATAAGAAAATTTCAATATGACACTGTAACCCATTTGAAAAAAACACTGTATTCCATTTGAAATGGTAACGTTATGATAAGTATGAACACTATACACGTAACGATTATAAAAACAGGTAAACTTTCTAAGCGTAACGTACTCACCGCGCCAGTGCATTTTTATATTTAACTGTTAGAGTCTCTTCTATAATTCTATTATTGATCTCCAGCAAGATCATTATTTAACAATATATAACCTACAGCCTTTTCATAAAAATAACACTTATAGCACCTTCATTTAATAATTTATACGGATATCTTTAACGATGACCGCCCGTACACAGGTATCTATACGACAGAATAGAGAAAGAAAAGGAAGCTTCAAATTAATGAAAAATCGGCCATGTAACCATAGACACATAAATTTAAAATTCAAGAATCGTAAAATAAGATTA
The DNA here is from genome assembly GCF_000836235.2 of Papilio xuthus. Lineage (NCBI taxonomy): Eukaryota > Metazoa > Arthropoda > Insecta > Lepidoptera > Papilionidae > Papilio > Papilio xuthus. The sequence goes on from NW_013533657.1 coordinate 1,955,953, forward strand.
AAATTATAAGATATTAAATAGAACCTGAGTATAACGAGTGAAAGAATTTAAATTTCAGTAAAATAATAATTGAATATATATACTATATACACTGGTAAAATAATATTTCATTTGAAATAAAACATTTCTTGCAGTATACCTTGCGATGAAATGAGCATTAATTAGAAGAATAGCTTTGATTTAATGTTTTTGAAAATGGTCAGAATGATAACGAAAAGTTGATGTTAAAATTTTAAAAAACAAATTAAATTTGTAGACATGAAAGGGAAACAAAATTAAGTCATAACCTGTGGCTCTTAATTTTATTGTCTATTAAATTCTGTCAAACAAGCTGTCAAATTATTTTTTCTTATTTCTACAGATAGTAAAATCACAAACACAAGAAAAACGTGATTGTTTATTGCGTTGCCTTGTGTCAACTTGGATGTAAAGCTTGGTTGAAAATATTGGTTTATTATTTGAGTATTTAGTATTGTTGAAATCTAATTTAGGGAATATGGAAAGCCAACTATTAATTTTAGATGTTGTGAGTTAGCTTATTATTGAAGTATTCTTATCATGTCAAATCAAGTTACACAATTTGTAGCGGGTTTAAAGTCCCGCAATGTCGATATACAAACTAAAACAGCTCGGGAGCTTTATCATTATGCAAAAACAGAATTACGTGAAGTTCCACAAGAGGAACTTACCCAATTCCTCGATGAATTTAACCATCAAATATTTGAAATGGTCTCAAGCAATGATGTTCATGAAAAGAAAGGAGGAGTGCTGGCTATCGGTTGGTATATAGTTATAAACAAAAACACATGTAAGATAGATCAATATACTTATTGACACTTGAAATTTCACACTACACTTGAAATTGCAGTTTTTGTCAACTTCAACTAAACACTTCACTTTAAAAAAGATATGCTCCTCAAGAGTCAAAAATTATATTGTTATCTTAGCAACATCAAGTCACACTGGGCCAGCATAGTTGACTAAGGCCTAGTCACTACTAACATGGTAGGCTTCTAGTCCCTTGGGGGAGATGTATATGTGCTGATAACACTTAGAAAAATGGTATAACTTACAATGACAATAGTCACTTACAATCTTCCTTCATTTTTTTTCAGTGTGTCTCATTGGTGGGGACTGTGATACAACCAAAACTCGAATTACAAGGTTTGCAAATTACTTGAGAAATCTACTTCCTTCCTCCGATGTTGGTGTAATGGAATTAGCTGCAAAAACAGTTGGACGATTAGCAACAGTATCTGGTGTGAAACGAGCTGAATATGTTGAATTTGAAGTGAAAAGAGCCTTTGAGTGGTTGTCAGAAGAAAGAAATGAGGGTAGGCGACATTCTGCTGTTTTACTGCTTAAAGAATTAGCTATCGCTATGCCAACATATTTCTATCAACAAGTTTCTGGTTTCTTTGATCACATATTGGTAGCATTAAAGGATCCAAAGCAACAAATAAGAGAAGCAGCAGCCAAGGCTCTTAGAGCTGGACTTGTAGTCACCGCTCAAAGGGAAACTGCCAAGCAGTCAACAGCAAAGCCACAATGGTATTTGCAGTGCTATGAAGAGGCTATGGTGTCTTTTGAAGACATTCCTTTTAAAGAAAAAGGTATTACTAAGGAGGATAAAGTACACGGAGGTCTTCTTATTCTGAATGAACTCTTGAGATGTTCTAATGCAGAATGGGAGAAAAAGTACACATATTTAATGCAAAGTTTAGACACACAAAGAGATATAACTGTGTCTGATGATATTATTTTTATAAGTTCAAAGTTACACAGTCCTTCAGTGAAAAGAGGCTACCTTTGTGATGGTTTTAAGACGGAGAATGTTCAGTATCCTGTACCAATATATGAGTCTGATGTTTGTAAAAAGCTACTAACTGAAGAGTATGATAGAATTTGTCAAGGTAAGGTGAGAGTGAAAACTGTATATTGTTAAACATTTATTTAAACAACTAGTTGTCGCCCATAACTCTTTCTGAGCGGAATTAAAAAAATAACAAAGCCATTAAAAGTAAAAAGTTTTACTTGTTTTTAGATCTTTTCATGTTTCAATATATTTTTTGCTTCATTTGAATTCAGAATAGTAATCATTGAATAATTTTCAATTAACTGTATTATTTTTTCTAGATGTGATGAACCAGAGACTTTTTAAGACCCAAGGAGTTCCACAAATTCTTCTAATTATTATACCAAGGCTTGCTGCATTTAACAAAGAACTATTCCTAAAGAAATACCTTAACTCTACTATGCATTATTTGTTAACATCACTTAGAAGTAGGGAGAAGGATAAGAACATGGCATTTACTACACTCGGCTTAATGGCTGCAGCAATAGAAGGTGATATTAAAAACTACATACGCACTATAATGGATTTCATAAAGCAAGCTTTACCAGTTAGGGATTCCCAGACCAAAAAACGAATATGGATTGATCCTTCCATTTTTGCATGTATCACTTTACTGGGAAGTGCTGTAAAGGATTTGGTGATCAGTGACATTAAAGAACTTCTGGATGCAATGTTTGCAACTGGTCTAAGTCCATCACTGACCATTTGCCTTAAGGAGTTGAGTGAAAATCTTCCATCACTTAGAGAAGAAATATCAGAAGGTTTGCTTAATATGTTGTCACTAGTTTTGAGGAATAAACCATTCCTTCATCCTGGTGTTCCCAGAAGTATGGAACAACAGAGTAGTATGAGTCTAGTCATCGAGCCACATGACACGGCAATTATCGTTTTGGCTTTACGAACATTAGGTACATTTCAATTTGAAGGCCAACATAGTTTGCTTACATTCGTGAGGCGATGCGCCGATCACTTTTTACAAAGTGAGCAACAAGAAATTAGATTGGAAGCAGTCAAAACTGCTGCTAAATTATTGGCCGATGCTACTGCCAGGACAAAGAATAATCCTTCTAGAACCCTCACCATGCTGACTGCTGAAGTCGTGGGCAAAATGTTAGTCGTATCCGTCACAGATCCGGAGTATGAAGTGCGCTACTGGGTATTAGAATCATTGACCGAAATATTCAACACACATTTAGCACAAATAGAAAATCTTAGCTTCCTATTTATAGCTATGAACGACGAGCATTTGGAAATACGTGAACTAGCTATTTGTACCATAGGCCGACTGAGCACCGTCAACCCAGCGTACATAATGCCAGGCCTTCGGAAGACTTTGATACAATTTTTGACTGAGTTGGAACATTCTGGAATGAGTAGAAACAAGGAGCAGGCGGCTAGAATGCTCGATAATTTAATATTGCACGCCCCGAAACTAGTTAAACCTTATATGGAGACAATTCTTAACGTTTTAGTACCAAAGCTCAAAGAGTCTGACTCTAATCCAGGCGTTGTTATTAGCGTTTTAAAGGCAATTGGGGACTTAGCCGATGTTCACGGGGATAGCAGCGGCCTTAAGAAATGTCTGCCTGAGTTATTAAGCATTCTTCTGGAGCTTCTTTCCGATGCTAGTGCGACAGATAAGCGAAGTGTTGCTCTGTGGGCATTCGGTCAATTGATCAGTGCTACGGGTTACGTTGTCACTCCTTACACAGAATATCCTAATCTAATGGATGTCCTATTAAATTTCCTGAAAACGGAGCAACAACCTAAAGATCGAAGGGAAACTATACGAGTCCTAGGTTTATTGGGAGCCCTAGATCCTTACAAACATAAACTGACGAGGGGTTTAATTGATGGGCAGCCGGATTCCAGTCTTGTCCCAGTCGCCGATAGTAAAGCTGAAGAAAACAACTTCGATATGACAACGAGTGAAATGTTGGTGAATATGTCATCGACACTCTTGGACGAGTATTATCCTGCTATCGTCATATCAACACTGATGCGAATACTTCGCGATCCTACGTTACAACAGCACCACACGAGTGTGGTACAAGCTGTCACTTTCATATTCCAATCCTTGGGTATTAAATGCGTTCCCTACATATCTCGAGTAACTCCTAGTCTTTTGTACGTAGCTCGGTCGACAGATAGTAATAATTTTCGAGAATTCTTATTTACGCAACTCGCTAAACTAATTGCAATAGTAAAGCAGCACATTCGTAATTATTTGGATAAAATTTTCGACTTGATCAAGGAATTTTGGTCGCCGAACAGCGCTTTGCAACCGACATTGATATTGTTAGTGGAACATATAGCTGTTGCTCTTGGCTCTGAATTCAAAGTTTATCTGCCGCAGCTGATGCCGCATATTTTACGTGTTCTCGCACATGATACCAGTAAAGACAGATTTGTGACGGAAAAACTCTTGTACGCTTTGCAAAAGTTTGAGGACAATCTCGATGATTATATGCATTTAATTATACCTTCAATAGTAAAGTTGTTCGATGCGACGGACTGTCCCATTCCCGTGGCGAAAGTAGCCATGGAGACTGTCGACTATCTATCAGATTCCTTGAATTACAGTGAGCTAGTTTCTAGAATTATCCATCCGTTGGTTAGAAGCTTAGACACATGTCCTGCACTACGCGCAACAGCAATGGATACTTTATGCGCATTGGTTATCCAGCTTGGTAGAAAATACACGGACTTTATACCTTTAGTGCAGAAAGTTATAGTAAAGCATAAAATACAACATCAAAACTACGAGCTTCTGCTAACGAAAATTCAATCTACTACAACATTAGGAGTGGATGAAGGCTTACAAAGTACTCGAAGGAAACCGAGAAATAATAACCAAGAGGTAAAATATCTATAAAATGAATTCACTTATTACTAAGTTTGCATATATTTGTTGAATTAAATACAATTTAAATTGACAGGCTCGCATAGTATTCGCGGATACTTCGCAGTCTATACGCAAGCTGTTTGTGAACGCGCACAATTTGAAAGTGGCGTGGACAGTCAGCAGCCGCGTGTCCAAAGACGACTGGCTGGAGTGGCTGCGTCGCTTCAGTATAGGACTCCTTACCGAATCTCATAGTCCTGCTCTTAGGTACTATTGAATTACTGGTGTAATACAACTATTTGTTTAAATCTTTAGCTCTTGTGAAGATTCATAAATGTGATTCTACGTAATCGGTTCGAGTTGTTTGGACTCGTGTTACCCCAATTTTAGGCGACATCATTCGTCTTTATTTAAAGAAACTATATTGATTTATTACAGAGCATGTTTAGCGTTAGCTCACAACTACTCCCAACTGCTTCGAGATCTCTTCAACGCGGCGTTTGTATCGTGCTGGACTGAGTTAGAGGCACCAGCCCGGGCTGATCTGTCCAGTGCTCTGGAACAAGCGCTGACAGCGCCCGATGCACCAGAACTTGCGCATACCGTGCTGAACCTCGCAGAATTTATGGAGCACTGTGAGGGAGGAGCCTTACCCATAACGACCAGTACGCTCGGCGAACGTGCTATGCGCTGTAGGGCGTATGCCAAAGCTCTTCATTATAAGGTACGGGCGAAAAATATTGATAATTTTACTTTGGTGTTATTGATTTTTACGTTTTTAGGCTTCTGTACCTCGAAAGGAATAAAACGAAATCCTTATAGGATCACTTTGTTCTCCGTCCGTCTTTCTGTCAAGACCCTTTTTTCTATTTGTATGAGAAATTTATTACGTGTTTATTTTTTAGGAGGAAGAATTCAGAAGTGGCGCTACATCTCAAGTAGTAGAAGCCCTTATACATATAAATAATAAATTACAACAGAAAGAAGCTGCCGAGGGCTTGTTGGAGAGGGTGATGGCACAGCGTGAAGCGGGCGACGCAGACCTGCAGGTCCAGATACGATGGTATGAGAAATTACATAATTGGGAGAAAGCACTAAATTTGTATGACGATGCGTTAACCACTGACCCCGAGAATATGGAAGCGTGTTTGGGCGAATTGAGATGTTTCGAAGCCCTGGGCGAATGGGTCAAGTTATACACGACCGTCTCCAAGCAATGGCCCAATATGTGCGACGACGAAAAGTTCCAAGCGGCCAAGCTTGCCGCCGCCGCCTCTTGGGGAATGAGCGAATGGGAGTCTATGGCGAACTACGTCAGCTTTCTTCCAGAAAACACTCAAGACGGTGCCTTCTACAGAGCAGTTCTAAATATTCATAAAGGCGATTACAATGTATCAAAATTGTATATCGACCAAGCTAGAACGTTGTTAGACTCAGAACTAACAGCCGTAGCTGGTGAGAGCTACCAGCGGGCGTATGGTGCTTTAGTCAGTGCTCAACTTCTTGCCGAATTAGAAGAAGTTATCAATTATAAATTGGTAGTGGAAAGAAGGGAATCTATAAGACAGGCGTGGTGGACAAGACTTCAAGGCGGTCAGAGATTAGTTGAAGATTGGCGCAAGATCCTACAAGTGCGTAGCTTGGTGTTGACGCCTCAAGAAGATATGGCGACGTGGCTCAAATTTGCCTCGCTTTGTAGAAAGAGTGGGGCTCCGAGACAAGCTCATAGGACTTTGGTGATGTTGTTGGGCATAGATCCGAGTAAGAATCGCGATTTGCCGTTGCCCACGCACGAGCCTAGATTGACACTAGCATATGCAAAACATTTATGGGTAGCTGGAGACAAACAGTTAGCTTACGACCAACTGCAACGCTACGTCAATACGGTTGAAACGGGCGATGCCGAACATTGCAGGCTTTTAGCTCGTTGTCATCTAAAACTTGGATCTTGGTGCGAATCACTCTTGGGCATAAATGAGCTCTCTATCCCAGAAATACTACGCAATTATGCGGCGGCGACCAATCTATCCTCTGATTGGTACAAAGCTTGGCACGCCTGGGCTTATATGAATTTTGAAACTGTTCTATTCTACAAACATCAAGAAACTAATAATGATAATTCTGAAACCAAAAAGACAACTCCGGAGTTTATACAACAGCATACTGTTCCAGCCGTGGAGGGTTTCTTCAAATCTATCAATCTATCACACGGAAGTTCGTTGCAAGATACATTGCGTTTACTAACATTGTGGTTCGATTACGGACACCATCCTGCCGTTCACGAGGCTTTGGTAGAAGGGATTAGGACTATCGAAATAAATGTATGGCTTCAAGTGATCCCGCAGTTAATTGCGCGGATAGATACACCTAGAGCTTTAGTTGGTAAATTAATTCACTCCCTATTAATTGATATCGGCAAGTCTCATCCGCAAGCATTGGTGTACCCACTCACAGTAGCTTCTAAATCATCTTTCGTGGCTCGAAAGAACGCCGCGAATCAAGTTTTAAAATCAATGTGTACTCATTCAAGTAATTTAGTGAATCAGGCAGCCATGATTTCCGAGGAGCTTATCAGAGTGGCTATACTCTGGCACGAACAGTGGCACGAGGCTCTGGAGGAAGCTTCTAGATTATATTTCAGTGAACATGATGTCAAGGCAATGTTCAAGACTTTGGAACCACTGCATGCGATGCTCGAGAGAGGTCCGAATACATCCAAAGAGGCGTCCTTCACTCAGGCTTACGGAAGAGATCTGAATGAGGCACAAGAATGGTGCAACCGATACAAGGTATTTACCAAAAATAACCTTATTATACTCACAATCGATGTAGATCATTGGTCCTACGTAGATAATAATACGTTTGTTTGATAGGAATCAGGTCAGGTGCGCGACTTGAACCAGGCTTGGGACCTGTACTACCATGTGTTCCGGCGCATCAGCCGACAACTACCACAGTTGACCACGTTGGAGCTGCAGTACGTCAGCCCACGTCTACTCAGCTGTCGTGAACTCGAGCTGGCCGTCCCCGGCTCCTATGTGCCCGACTCGGATCTTATCCGTATTGCCCATATACAGAGTAGCTTGCAGGTCAGTGCTGATTAATTCTCAGTTTAGTTGTATTACATGAATCATTTTTTGACGCTCCTAATTTCAAATGTAACAATTTCTAGGTGATAACATCAAAACAAAGACCTCGTCGGCTCTGTATTCGTGGCTCGAACGGCAAAGACTACATGTTCTTGTTGAAAGGACACGAGGATTTACGTCAGGATGAACGGGTGATGCAGCTCTTTGGTCTAGTCAATACGTTACTTCAAGCAGACCCTGACACTTTCCGAAGAGATTTGGCCATACAACGATACGCAGTTATACCACTGTCGACTAACTCGGGACTTATCGGTTGGGTACCTCACTGCGACACCTTACATTCTCTGATCAGAGATTACAGAGATAAAAGAAAAATTTTACTGAACATAGAGCATAGAATAATGCAAAGAATGGCTTCCGATTTAGAAAAGTTAATGCTAATGCAAAAGGTAAGTGGATTATGTTTGTTCTATGGATATATCTAGCTTCCGAAAGATGGCGCTGCAATCAATACTTAATTGAAAATGTTCTCAGTCGTTGGTTGTGAGAGTAGTTTATGTGACTCTATTTTAATTAAGATACATATGACTACAAGACAATATGCGAAATACATTTTTTTTCAGGTTGAAGTATTCGAACATGCTCTAGAGCACACGGCAGGTGATGATTTAGCCAAATTACTCTGGCTGAAGAGTCCCTCATCTGAAGTGTGGTTCGAGCGACGCACCAACTACACGCGGTCGCTGGCGGTGATGAGCATGGTGGGATACATCCTCGGTCTCGGTGACAGGCACCCCTCCAATATCATGCTGGATAGAGTCACCGGAAAGTTCCTGCATATTGACTTTGGTGACTGCTTCGAAGTGGCAGTCACCAGAGAAAAGTTCCCAGAGAAGATACCATTCAGGTTGACTAGAATGCTAATCAATGCTATGGAGGTAGGGTACATTCGAATTTTGAAATCTATCATTTTTTTTATTATAAAATTTTAAATCGTATTTTTTTTAAAGGTAACTGGTATTGAAGGTACGTATCGTAGAACCTGCGAATCAGTAATGGAAGTGCTGCACAGACACAAGGACAGTGTGATGGCGGTGCTCGAGGCATTTGTATATGATCCACTCCTCAACTGGCGGCTGATAGACGCCGGGAGACGTTCCAGAGGCGACGGTGATGCATCCGAAGTACCCACATCACCGATAACATTCAAAACAAGACCACAAATCGGAGTAAACGATACTCTAGACCAGCCAGCGGAGACTAATCTCAATAAAAGAGCCTTAGTCATAGTTAATCGAGTTAGGGACAAACTGACAGGTCGAGATTTTACTCATATAGATGATTTATCTTGCATTTCAGTACAGAAACAAGTTGAACTGTTGATACAACAGGCAACTAGTAATGAAAATCTCTGCCAATGTTATGTTGGATGGTGTCCATTCTGGTAAAATAAATCCAATGATTTGCTGAATACATACCGATATATTTGACATGTTAAATATTTTATTGAAATTTGCTTTTATATTCATTTCGTCTATTTATTGTAAAATTAATGCTTTCGTTTAACTCAATCTTAATTTGTTGATCGGCTAATGCATAAATGAAACAGCGACTATTGTAAAACAGTCCTAGATATTTTTATTTCTTTAAACTGTGTGAATTTATCATCTCCTTGGTCTTTTCCTATGTGTTGTCTGCCCAAATTCTGTAAAATATTTACCTAAAATATATAAGCAGATTTTGATAATTAAATACAAGATCATTTTATATACTTATGCATTTTATATATGCAATTATATAAATAATTTTTGATTATAAATATATGAAGCATTGACAAACTGCCAAAGAAATCACGAATGGGTGTTAAGTTCATAATTATATTACTTTTGCTTATGTTTTTATTATCTGTTTAGTATATAAACATAAATAATTCCTAATGTAAACACGGAAACCAGACATTTTCCTTTATATATCAATAAAAAAATCATGTTATTAGATTTTTTTTATATTTTTTACTAACAGAGACATCTTTGTAAGTCTTATCGGGAGTTAGCGCTGTCATATTTTCTCGTAGTTTTTTCTCTCTTCCTGAAAGAAAGAGACCACAATACGTAGTGCTTTTTCATAATTACGCGCGTCGGCAATATTTCAAACATATGGTGTATGTTAACCATTAAGGGGCGCATATAGGCAGTGTGAATTTACAACAAATTGTTTAAATTGGGACTGTTGTATAAAAATATCTATGAATAAGATGTTACAATTCGTAGATGAATGTTTAATATAATCTTGATATTAAAACCTAATTGTTGCTATGTGTAAATTAAGAACGCTAATTGCGATCCGATGCGAGCGATTGTATGGAACTGACGCGCGACAATTACGTGACTTATCGAAAGTACTTGTCAATTCCATACATTATTGAAGTTCGCTATGGTATCGCTTCGTAGCGAATACACTTTGTTTAACCCCCCTGTAGGGAATCCGTTTACCTCGTCTGTTTGCAGTCCCGAAATACTTGTTTAGAAAAAATTGTTGTCCCTCTTATTCTCTTTAAAAAATGTGAGATAGCAAGACATTTTGCAGAGATGTTAGTGTAGTGGTACCAACATTATCAAATTTTCATATGGACGAAAGATCGAAATTTTTTGTTAGATTTTTGTGATTAAAATTCTCGTGATAATTGTATTGTAATCGATTTAAGTTTAGCATTTCTGTATAGGTAAGCCGTACCTATTTTGATTTATAGCAACTTATTTTTTCTTTAATAAAAAAATCTTGGAATTAATTTTTTTTTATATTTCCATCACATTTGAAGGTCAGATACCGCTCTAAAATTAACGATCCCATGTTCCAATATTTTCTCAAGTTTCAGGATTTGAACAGTCCCAAGTTTTAAGACATAACTGGTATCCTGGAATGTTTCAGATCGAGAAAAATGCTGATTTAATGCACATTAATTCAATTAACATCAAATTGTAATGGAACTTAAATAGGTATTCAAGATATAGACCGATAATTTATTAAACGGTAAATAGAATCTTGTTCATTACCTCGTTACCTTGACTTTCACGTACATGTGCAATATAAGTATTTTCCAGGTAATTCTCTCAATGTCTACAGTTAAAGCACAAGGAGAAGTAGGGCTGTCACCCTAAGTTGTTTTTTTTTGCCGCCAGAATTCTATTTTATATTATTTAAAAGTTGGCAGCTCTAAATTTAAAAGAGCATTCTCTTTATTGATGTTAGTGGACTTTTTTTATTAATCAAATGTATTGTAATTTTACGCGATAATAATTATGTTCAAACAATTTCAAAATAAATTATACCTACAAAATCACGCTTGTATCATATTTTTTAAGAATTTTCACCTGCATAGTAAATTTATTTTATAATCAAATGTTACATATTAATAAGAGATATAACTAAAAAGTTGTTTTAAGTAAAGTTTTAATTTCATTTGTTGCTATCCGATTGTAGCGATGTTATCTCAATGTTAATTTATTTGATAACTAATGTTCTAGCAATTTTTTTTTATCAAAACACGACCATTGTTTCATGTCCCTTTGATAAATAAATAGATATGTGAAACAATTTTCGATTACAATAACGTTTAAGGTCAATTTTTTTCATTCAAATTTTACATTATACTAAAAACGTTATTGAATAAATCGGTTTTTAAATCTTATTTGAGTTTATAAAGTTACATACTGTGTACAGTTTTATGATTATCATTCAATTATAATACGACGGCCTTCACTTAAACTCGCAATTGAGCGTAGCGTGAAACAACAAAAAAAATGTGATACAATTGTTCCAGCGGCACTTTCAAACGGCAGTCACATCACAAGGGACGTTCAATCATAAAGCAAGATATAATCAACGATCGTTTGCTTTAATCAGTTGGACGCTGACCGCTCCCAATATCGCACGGCCCCGTACTTTCACGATATCATATTACGAAACATTCGTGGCCTTATGGATAATTATGAAATTATCGACTTTAAAACTTTAAGTAAGTACTATATATATTCAATATTTTTATGACAAACTTATTACTTTTATATTCCTAGACAAAATATGAATTAGATATGTTAAGAATTTAACAAAGATAACTTTTCAAAATTATAATCACACGAAATGCAATGATCTTGAGCACAATTCTATTTTTGCACATACAAATACGCGACGACCTAATTTTTGTGCGACGTCGTAAATAAATGTGTTTAGCATAAACATAAACGTGAACACACAAATCGCTTTATTCAAGTTATCATGAACGAATAGAAACATCATTCATTAAATCATAATCGAACATAAATTTAATCATTATCATGTTAACGATTAATTTAGATTAAACCTTACTTCATATAATATTGTAACTAAATCAAATGCAAAATAAGAAAATGAACCTTACTTTTAATCCATTACGTATATCAACTAATTATCTTGTTTTATTATATTTCCAGATGAAACAGTACAAGATTTAATACGGCAAGCTACGAAAGTCCGAAAATTTGCATACTGTCCATACTCGAACTTCGCAGTGGGCGCTGCGATATTAACAGAAAAGGACTCTAAAGTGTACACAGGCTGTAATATAGAGAGTGCTACGTTTTCTCCATGCATATGCGCTGAAAGGGCAGCAATACCGAAAGCTATATGCGATGGTTACTTGAAGATTAAAATAGTGGCAGTCGTCGCACACCAGAAAAGCGGTTTCACTGCGCCGTGCGGTGTCTGCAGACAGACATTAAGCGAGTTTCGAAGCAGTGACGGTGACATAGAAATATACTTAAGCAAGCCCGCAATGGACAAAGTATTGCGTACTAAGTTATCCAAGTTATTACCGCTCGCGTTTGTAAGTTACATCACAGACAATGTCATTGAGGATAATGATAATAGTTAGCTATAAAATATATGTAAAATAACTAGTACTAGGAAAATAATAAATGACAAATAAGACGGTCTTAATTAATTCCATATTTGGTTATAAATTATACGTATTTTTAATATAAAATTCTTAGTCCAAAATACCAAGTGAGTTTAAATCGACCCGTAACTTTCACTCTTACGGAATATCTACATTACGTGTAGGCAGTGCTGATTTTAACGAGAACATTACAGCGCCTGCTTTTTAACATGTCTCTGAGGGTTCAAGATGGTTACCTGAGAGTGTGTAAATTACAGATCTGTGTCGTCTCTTTCTGCCCAGCATCATGGACGGTCGCCCAACCGCGCACTACCATCACTGAATAGGTAAAAATTAAAAAAAAAACTTAAAAAACCAGACTAAATATAGGAAGATTTTTTGAAGTTATATTTATTGAAGCAATGAAAACATACCTTTATGCAATTATTTATTATTCCATTGTGTCCCACGGTCACGTCTTTTTGACAACAAGTATTGTCTTCGCGGGGAAGTCCTGTTATCGAATATATTGTGGGGTATAGTCATTCTACCTGCAATTATTGATGCAAGGGTGACAGAAATATTATTGTTTCAAAATAAACGCACTATTCAACAATCAATAGAAATGAGAACGAGATAAAGGTTAAATTGTACCTCCTTATCTAAATAACGCCAAATATTCTGGGAATCAGTAATTGAGATCCGACCTCGTTAGCAATTGATTCATTGCCGCTGCGAATCTTGATGCTTTGGAGTAAATGTTATTTGACAAATGTATCTTACTTTTTCCATTTATGAAATCCTGCAGTGCGACTTCATCTCTGCAACTATGTACTTTTCCTAATAAGAGTGGTTTATATTATGCTTAACAAAAAGACAATATTAATATTTTTAACATCGTTTAATACCATTTTACAAACTCACCACTCGTAGTACCCATGTTTTCAGTCGAAGGTTTTTTTCATAAAATCCTGAAGGATGTGGTGACTTATTTTTCGACCGTAGAAACTTACGGTAACAATGCTTTTACTTATTTATTGTATTAAAATGTAAATAATAACACTGACCTCTAATAAATGGACGGGCTATAAACCGTGATGTTTTGTGCTTGTTTGATTTTCGCCATTTTGGCGCTGATAGTTACGGTTGCTAGTGGCGAGGATTGGAACTAATAATAGAAATTAAGCAAAACTGTCATTTCCATTTATAGAGATCAGTGAAACAATATTATTAATTGTTTTTGGTTTATCGTTTTTACCAAAAAAGATAGGTTAACAGTAATTACATACATAATATTCTAAGTATTATATATAGTAGAATAACATAAAGAGTTACAAATAAATACATTATGTACTATGTTATATGTACAATATTTTAATAGAATAGCAACTACAAACATGGGTTAGAAAAGCAAAATTTGCTTTATATTTGCAGAATCAAGTCTGAACTTAAACAAAATGTTTCGTTAAAACATAAAAACTATAAACCAGTCAACCGTATATACGATATAAGAATCAATACCGTAGGTAAAGATAATTTTAGTTTTTAGCAATATTAGAAAACATTATAATGTATATAAACATGCTTCAAAAGCAAATATATACAATGTCTTATATACTTGGTTAGATTACCAAAACGGACACCATCCAATATAACATTGACATAAATTCTCATTATTAGTTGCAATTTTAATCAACATATCGACTTGTTTCGGTACACTCACAACCGCTTCTATTTGTGGGAAGTCCCGTCCTGTCAGTTTGTCCCTAATACGATTCAATATGGAGAGAGCTCGCTTATTAAGACTCGCTTCTGGTGGTATTTCTATTGATTCGTAATGCAAATGGTTTCTACTCCTGCTGGGGAGCGAATACGAGTCGTCGATGTCTGATGAGAAGGTGGATTCCGTGATGGAATGACGATCGTTGTCTATCAGCCGCCAGTTGAGGAGTGGATCGTATACAAAAGCCTCGAGCACCGCCATCACACTGTCGCGATGTTTGTGCAACACGTGCATCACTGACTCGCATGTAAAACGATATGTGCCCTCGATACCGGTCACCTAGAAAAACATAGACTTAAAATATTATTTATATAACATTGCCTGTATTAACCTTGTATTCGTAGTCAACCGGTAGTATAAATTATATAAAAAAAATCCAAATAAGCCTTACCTCCATAGCATTAATCAACATTCGAGTCAATCTAAACGGTATTTTTTCGGGAAATTTCTCCCTAGTTTGAGTGACTTCGAAGCAGTCTCCGAAATCTATATGCAGGACTTTTCCTGAGACTCTGTGCAGCATGATGTTAGAGGGATGCCTGTCTCCGAGGCCGAGGATGTATCCCACCATGCTCATGACGGCCAGCGACCGCGTGTAGTTGGTGCGTCGCTCGAACCACGCCTCCGCTGACGGACTCTTCAGCCAGAGAAGTCTTGCCAAATCATTCCCGGGAGTTTGCGATAGTGTGTACTCGAATATTTCCACCTGAGAAGAAAACCGATGCATATTAAAAAAAATACTTAAATTTAAATCTTACTTCTTACTAATATTACAAATGCGAAATTTTAGATGGATAAATGGATGTTTGTTTGAAGGTATTACCAGAACAACTGAAAGGATCCAACTAAAATTTGACATAGATGTAAACATAGTCTACTAATTAAGTGTTTTTGTAATTCCACGCAGACGGGGTCGCGGACTACAGCTAGTTATATTTAAAATTGAGAACAACGCCATCTAGTCACTGACCTTGTGTTTCAACATAAGCTTCTGATAATCAGATGCCATTCGTTGCATGATCTGTTGCTCCGTGTTCAGAGCTAGTTTATTAGATTTCTTATCTCTGTAATCGCTGATAAGATTGTAGAGTGTATCGCACTGGGGTACCCAGCCTATGAGGCCGGAGTTAGGGGATAGGGGTATGACCGCATACCGCTGTATTGCTAGGTCGTGGCGGTAGGTATTAGTGTCTGACTGTAGCAGGGTATTGACCAGTCCGAATAGTTGCATAACCCGCTCATCCTGCCTCAGATCCTCGTGACCTTTGAGTAGGAACATGTACTCTTTGCCATCAGATCCTTGGATTGTAAGACGACGCGGTCTTTGCTTCGATTTGATCACCTGGGAAGAACAGTTAATAGTAAGTAACAGACGAAAACTATATTTAAACAAATTGAATATGATTCTATGAAAAAGTTGCCCGATCTTAACAGCATACGTATGCTTCTGTAGAAAATACTATAAAGAAGTAACGCACCTGCAATTGGCTTTTAATATGTGATATCCTGATAACATTCTGATCTGGCACGTATGAGCCGGGGACTGCGAGCTCAAAGTCCCTGCAGGCGTGCAGGCGCTCGCTCACGTACTGCAGCTCCAGTGACGTCAGCGAACGGAACTGTGCTGACAGTCGCCGGAACACGTGGTAGTAAAGATCCCAAGCCTCGTTTAGGTAACGCTCCTCGCTCGTCTCCTGGAGGAATAAAAAAAAGGGTCTTGACAGACAGACGGACGGACATGAAAGTAGTAGTAGTATAAGGGTTCCGATTTTTCCTATGAGTTACGGAACCCTAAAAATACGTAAAAATATTAAAGAAAAAAAATAAAATTACAAATCTTATATTGTATCAAACTTCTTCCCACCTTATAAAGTTCGCACCATCTCTGTGCCTCTTGTAAATCTCTTCCATACATTTGTAAGAAAGATACTTCTTTCAATGTTTCCGGAGGTCGTTCCAGCATTGTGTGCATTTTGTCCAGTGTTCTAAACATTCCTCTGTAGTCTTTTTCACTGAAATACAATCTGAAAACGGACAAAAATTAAAAAAAAAACTTTCTAAAAAAGAACCAATATCAACAATTTGTGATAATAAAGGAAAAATAATTACTAATTTAAAATTAGAATGAAATGTATTCTTACCTAGAAGCCTCATCGAGCGCTATAAAGACCTGTTCATGCCACAAAATGGCTACTTTAATCAATTCTTCTGATATCAAAGCCGCATCGTTTACAAGATTCTGAGAGTGACTGCACATCGTTTTCAATATATAATTGGCGGCAGTTTTTCTCGTAACGAATGAAGATTTCGTGGCTACAGTTAAAGGATAAACTAAAGCCTGAGGATGGGATTTACTAATATCAATTAATAAAATGTGAACTAATTTTGCTACCAAACTTCTCGGTGAATCGATTCTAGCTATAAGCTGAGGTATCACTTGGAGCCATATTTTGATATCAATCTGTCGTATTCCTTCAAATAATGCATCGTATATAGCTGGATGATGGCCGTGGTCGAACCACAAAGTAAGAAGTCTCAAAGTATCTTGAAGGGAATTGCCATTTGCCAAGCTGATAGATTTGAAGAACCCTTCGATAGCTGGTATTGTATGTGTATTTATAAAATCAGCTCTGGACACTTTTTTCTCTCCCGAACCGCCGGCGAGACTGCTTTCAGATATATTATCTTGCTGCTTATAAAAGAGGACCGTTTCGAAGTTCATGCAGGCCCATGCATGACATGCTTTGTACCAATCCGGAGCCAGCATAGTTGCAGCTGAGTAATTTCTTAATATCTCTGGTATAGACAACTCGTTTATTTCCTGCAGCGACTCGCACCAGGAACCCAGCTTCAAGTGACATCGAGCGAGCAGTTTGCAATGATCATCATTTTCAGGTTCGGAGTTATCGACGAATCTTTGCAGTACATCGTAAGCGTAGCGTTTATTTCCTCCCTCCCACAAATTTTTACTATAAGCCAATACGATCCTCGGATCCTGCATTCGAAGTATATCTGGATTCGTGTAGGGATCGCATCCCAAAATGGAAAGAACAATCTTATGGGCTTGGGTTACTGAACCTGTTTTTCGGCACAGGGAAGCAAATTTAAGCCAAGTCTGAAAATCTTCCCGAGGAGTCATAACTAGGCTTCGTATTTGAAGCATCTTCCTCCAGTCTTCGACTAGACGCTGACCACCTTGAAGTCTCGCCCACCAAGTTCTGTGTATAGTACTTCTTCGTTCTTCTACCAGTTTATATGTTACAACTTCCTCAAGTTCCGTCAACAATTGAGCATTGACCAGGGCTCCGTATGACCTTTGGTAACTTTCGCTTAATACCGAAGTCAATTCGCCATCAAGTAAAGTTCTCGCAGCGTCAATATAATGCCTCGACTCCGGCCACTGACCTTCGTGAATTGATAAAATAGCTCTGTACATCGCGCCATCTTGACTGTCTTCTGGAATACAATCGACGTACTTTTTCATAGAGTCCCATTCCTGCAAACCCCACGACGCGGCTGCTGCGATCTTTGCTGATTTCGTTTTAAAATCATCACTCATAGTATCCCATTGATCATTAGTAATGTTGTACACCTTTCTCCATTCCCCCATTGCTTCCAAACACCGCATCATGCCCAATCTCGACTCAGCATCTTGTGGTTCAACTTCTAATTTCTTATCATACAAATCTAATGCCTGCTCCCAATTATGAAGTTTTTCGTACCAACGTACGTGAACATTTAGAGAGCAATCGCCATTCTTCTTTTGCGTAATCACCTTTTCTAATAAGCCATTGGCGGCTTCTTTCTGTTGAAGTTTGTTATTAATATGTATGAGAGCTTCAACAACCTGTGTTGTTGGATTTCGGCGATACTCTTCTTCCTGAAAATTAACCAGTCATCTTATGAAAAATAAATTTTCTACATTGGGAGAATATTCAAAAATTAAAGAGGAATACCTTGTAGTACAATGCTTTAGCGTACGCCCGGCAACTGATTGCGGTGTCTCCGAGTAATTTAATTGAAATCGGTAGAACACCTTTTTCACAATGCTCCAAAAATTCAGCTAGATTTAAAACAGCTAATGATAATTCCGGAACATCGGGTACTGTAAGAGCCTTTTCCAACGCCATCACGAGCTCTCTACGTGGCTGCTCGGCAAGTTCCGTCCAACAAGACATGAACGCCGCATTAAACAAGTCACTGGCTAACTGAGGGTAGTTTTGAGATAATGTCGAACATGCCCTGCAAATAGCATATAATTGTCAGTTTCCAAGAAGTATTTTACCAAGACTACGAACGAATTTAGATATCAAACATAATCTAAAGTTATTACTACACTAATAAATCACTCGATAGTAGTACCTGATTGCGTGACTGTTAGACTCAGTAAGGAAGCCAACGCTAAGTCGACGCAACCACTCCAGCCAATCATCTTTGGATATCAGATTATTTGTCGACCAACATTTGCGTAAATTCTTTACGTTCAGTGTCAGCTTTTGAACTTGAGTTTCACTTGTATTTCTCATTACCTAAAAATATTTAATTTACACATATTTATCAACATTAAGTTGAGATAAACTTAATATGTGATCACTGGTTATAAGAACTTACATCACTTTTCTGATTTCGTAACCTCGATCTAGTTTCATCCAAATAATCGTCATCCGAGGCGAGAGTAGAGTTAACTTGTAAACGTGTTACCAGAACTATATAATTTGGATAATGTATTTTATGTTTTTGCAATATTCTATCGATGGATGGAATATAATCTATATATTCACGACCCATTTGAACTATTAAAGCGCACAACGTGTTCATCGCAGTTTGTCTCAATGCTGGATTGTTATCTAATACTTTTGCAGTTGCTTGTATTATTATAGCAGAATAAGGTTTTAAATATAAATACACGGATAAATGTTCGATCGTCTCTAAAGCCAGTTTTGATATAGATGTTGGAATATTACGACCATCAAAAAGAGCTGTAACAGCTGGTACAACGGACAGTAAAACATCGTCTAGATTATTCTCAAACTTTTGTATGGCCAACAATAGTTTCTCTGTTAAAAATTTATCCTTTGTCCTATCGTATTTTAATACTCGTAATATATTTGGTAGTATTTTTCTCAGATAGATTTTGAATTCAGTTCCGATCGCTACTGTTATGTGTTCGACCAATAAAATCAGAGTAGGTTGCAGAGGGCTATCCGGTGTCCAATATTCTCTAATTATATCGAATATTTCTTCTAAATATGCTCGTATATGAATTTTCACAACAGAAATTAATTGTGCCAATTGAGTGAATAAAAATTCACGGAAGTTACTATTGTCAGTTGTACGAATTACATACAAAAGTCCAGGGGTTACTCTAGAAATATATGGGACGCATTTAATACCTAATGTTTGAAATATGAAAGTCACTGAGTGCACCACACTGGTGTGATGTCTGGCTAACATAGGATCGCGTAGCATCCTCATTAAAGATGTGACGGCAATCGCCGGATAAAATTCATCAAGGACTAATGGAGACATGTTAACTAACATATCACTTACGTTCATTTCGAAATTATCGTAATTCGCAGTCGTATTTGGTATCGGAATTAGAGTGGACATTGTTTGAAAATCTATCAAACCTTGATTTACTCTATGCTTGTAAGGATCTAGTGCGCCCAATAAACCTAAGACTCGTATAGTTTCTGTCCTATCACTAGTTTGTTGTTCAGTCTTTAAGAAATTTAAAAGCATATCCATTAAATGTGGATATTCCATGTAAGGTGTAACCACATAGCCTATAGCACTAATCACTTGTCCAAATGACCATAGTGCTACACTTCTTTTTTCAATTTGATTAGGATCCGCCAGAATTTCTAATTGTATCGATATCAGTTCTGGTAACCATTGAGTCAAAGAATTTCCCCCACCATTAATTTCAGCAAGATCTCCTATTGCTTTCAATATTGTTAATATCATAGTTGAATTTCCAGTTTCTTCTCGAAGTTTCGGTACGAGAACTTTCAGAATAGTATCGACGAATTGTCGAGTTATCCTCGGTGCATGTGATATAATATTGTTAACCATTCTTAGAGATTGTTCTTTGTTGCGAGTAGATTCTGAATGCTGCAACTCTATAAGAACTTGCACAAAATATTCTCTTAATGTTGGTGTAGTGTAACTTGGGTTAATATTACTTAATCTACTAACTATGCATAATGCTAACTCACTCACTTCACTGTTGGAATCATTTATGGCAACAAAGAGACTATTAAGGTGTTCTTCGTTTGCTAAATATTTATCAAAGATTGGATTGGTAAAAACTTCCAGAACTTTGAAACGTACTTCTTGATCAAAATCTGATCTACCGACAGCCAAAAGCTTTCCCAATGATTCATCAACAATCAGACTTAAAGTGCGTGAATTTGTTTGAGAACATCTTTCAATGGCTTTAATTAATAATTTTGCAGCCGTTTTGACAGCTTCTAGTCGAATATCGTGCTGTTCACTTTGTAAATAGTAGTCTGTGCATCTTCTGATGAAAGACATTAATGTATTATTCCATTCAAAATCAAAAGCACCAAGAGTACGAAGTGCTAGAACCAATTTATTAGCATCTTGTGGTTCACCCAACAGAGCAGTGGATAACATATGCGTAAAGTGCTGCTCCGAATTATTACTGATATAAGGTTTCTTCCTAAGAATCAGTGAAAGAATATTAAGCAGCCGATCTGTTATTTCTAGTTTCAGTGATGGTAAATTTTGGCTAAGTTCCTTAAAACATGTGGTTAGCTGTGGACTTAAACCTGTAGCACACATTGGATCAAGGAGTTCTTTCACTTCATTAGCCACATCTTCTTTCATTGCGAATCCTAGCAAAGTCACGCAATTAAATAATGGAGTATCGGTACCATTACGTTTCTTTGGCACATCTTTGACAGGTAAAGTTAGTCTTATGATTTCTATAATTCTACCCAAATATATTTGAATATCACACTCAACAGCAACACAGACTAGGCCAAGTGTAGTAAAAGCCATAGCTTTTTCCTTTTCTCTTCCTCTTAAGAAAGTAATGAGGTGATTTATTGTAGACTTCAGATGTTTCTTTGAAAAAGCCTCTCTATTTAAAGCAGCCAGTCTTGGTATAATAAGCAATAACATTTGATGAACACTATGAGACCTTGATATTTGTTGAGCCATTACCTCTGAAAACATAATCATTATGAAAGAAATAAAATCATGAAACCTATCCAAGTGCTATCAAATATTACATTTCAGGATTGATTGAGCATTTTCAATAAAGAATATTGACAAGTTAACTTACCAGAAGCAATCTTTTCATATTTTTCAACAATTAATTTTCTACAAACACTTGACTCATAAATACCAACAGCCGTGTGCTTCTCCTCCAAACTTTGTGGTGTCCATGAGTTGTGCATCTTTGAACTCAGAGAGAGCATTTCATCTGATACATCTTGTTCTGTATCTAATTTTTGCATAAGCATTGTGTATTTCTTCTCCCAAGCAGCATTAGAACATCTCAATAGTTCATTCAAAATTAACAAAGCACCATGAACATGTTCATCTCTACTTAAACCTCTTTCTCTAATAGTGTTATCGGAAAATGATGTCATAGCTTCTTCATAACATTCAGAATACCAGTGCACTTTATTACTTTGATCTGGTTGCTCTCTTTGAGACATCACAACAAATGCAGCTCTTAAAGTTTTCGCAGCCAATTCACGTATCTGTTCCTTAGGATCTCGGAGAGCACTGTGAATGTTATTGAAAAACCCACCAATATGTTGGTAAAAGTATGAAGGCATAGCAATTGCCAGTTCTCGTAGTATTAAGACAGCTGATAGACGTTTACTCTCACTACGCTCTTCAGACAACCATTCATATGCTCTTTTAATTTCCAATTCAACATACTCTCCCCTCTTGACTCCAAGGGACACAGCCAAGCGACCCATTGTCTTAGCTGCCAGTTCTAATATACTGACATCATTAGAAGGAAATATATTTCTTAAATATTGAGCATAACGATTTAGCCTCGTCTTTGTTGTTTCAGTATCCCCTCCAATAAGACAGACTAAAACAAGAGAAACATATTTTGAATCACAATGAAAAACTTGTTGAAATATACTATCATTATGTTATACTTAAATATAACAAATAGTTAATAGCTCAGCAAAGTATATTGTAGTAGTCATTTATCATCACATGAACACAATAAGAAAAAATACTTCAAGTATATACCATCCAAAGTACACGATCAGGTTTATGCTTCAGTAAATTTAAAAGAATATTTCTTTAAAATGTAACATATATTTAACTTAATAATAACCTCAAAATTACCTATTGTGAGTATCCCAGCTTTCTTTTCATTATTATCGTAGCTGGATGTCAGCGCGTGTATATGTTGGTTAAAATCATCTAAAACTTGAGTTAAAGCATCTTGGGACATTTCTCGTAAATCAGTCCTAGCAAAATGCAATAATTCCCGAATTGCCTTATGCCGAGTCTCTGCATGGCGAGATTTTAATCCAGACACCAAGTCCGATATTTGATAAGCAGTCATTTTGGATAATATTAAAAAACTATTTCTCGAAGAAAGAAATAACGCCAAGATAAATACACAAAAACATTATAATGGAAATTGTCGATTCTTAATAAAATAACACTTTTACATATTGCGATTATATTACTTAGCTAACCACTTAACAACCATTATACATTAATATTAATTTTTGTGAATCAAAATATAAACAAATTAAATTAATAGATTTTTGCTTGCTGTTCCGGATTTGTTTTTGTTGGAAATTGGCAAATTGGAATTATTCGTTCTGAAATTGGACAATTTGACAAATGACAGTTTGCAATTGTTGCCATACTACCAGTCAAATTGGACTTCTAATAACTTTTGTAAAACAATATAGAGAAAGAGAAAAGAACAATCCCTTGGCAGCCATTATTCTTTCACAAAAAGCCATCCTATGTCTAATACCACAGAGCACAATTAAATTTTATTCTTTAAATGTCCTTTCATTTTTTGAATTTAGCTGAGCAATGAGTGGAAAACACCAGAAAACAAAACACAGTTGTCTGTGTTGCCAGCTGTAAGCTGTTTTCAACGACATACAGATAATTAATTTCAAAACGTTTGAAAATAACAGCATTGTTGTGAGGATGACGCGTGTATTTTCAATACTTTCTCGTCATCTAGACTCCAGACCACAAATGTCAAATAGGTAACCATTCAACTCAGCTGTGCTTGTGCTGTGCTCGCTGTGCCTTGCACAGAAAGGTGACTGACTGCTTGACGTTAAGTGGCTTGCTCCGTTGTTCTCTTTGATTGAATATTTTCAACACAGTGAAGAAATTCTAATAATTATCGATTAAACTCGAAGAACTAACGTACGTCATGAGTGAATTGAGTCAAGAAGAGGTAAACGAAATATTTATTTTGTAAACGGGCCTTGGCGTAGTGCGTATGGCCAATCTAATTTCGTAACAAAACAAAGCGTTTGTGTGGTGATGTTTAGTATTGATGTGCGTCAAAAATGTACACGTGCTGTGAGTGATTTCAATATTTGTTACAGATACGACGACGTCGTTTAGCGAGGCTAGGAGCGCTGGGAGCTACAGCTTCATCCCCTGCCCCTGGCAGTCCTCCAGCCACTCCGGGTGCTTCTTTGACTAACACTGACACAGTGAATGTGCAGCAACCTTCGTCTCGCTTATCACCGTCACCTCGGGGTTCCACAGAATCAAACACATCGTCGGAAAGTGCTACCATAAATAGAGAGAATACTTTTGCAGATGGAGTTAGTAACAGTGAAGTGCCAGATCAAAATAAAATACCATCAGATAGTTTGATTGTGACAGAAAAAACTGAAAATAATTTGTTGGATGAGATGCCAGACACAAAGATGACTGATCTCTCACAAACTAGACAGTACAACAGTTTTGACTCCATGGGTGATGACACATTGTTAAGTTGTGGGTCAGTGCGTGTTGGTAGTTTGCCTCAGTCAGCTGTGAGTGGTTCTGAAGGTGCATCAACAAGAGAGGACAGTACCTCCAGATCTATATCTCCACCTCAATTTGTGGAACCCCCACCAGTGAGACCACGGACTTGTGGTGCATCCCCAAGCTGCTCCCGTCGCTCCCTCTCAATGGAAGTAGATGATGTATCAGAGAGAAATTCACAATCAGAACAGTCACAACAAGAACCTATGGATGTAAGTATTTACAAAAATGTTTTTGTTTATTTTGATTTGACTATAATTCTGATTTGACAAGATCCTATAGGACTTCTTTATATATCTTCTTTACTTTGGCAATGATGTTCTTTGTTTTTGTATTTAAACTTACATAATCACTTTAGTTCCCACCAACATTTATTGATATCGATGATTAGTTACATAACTAAGAAGTACTTGTGCTACATCTATATCACCTAGAAATAGGGCCAATTGTATACTTAACTCATTGCTATCATGTAATTTAACTTTATTAATTCCAATCAACAAAATAGGACATAACCAAAAATGTTGTTAGGCAAGACAAAAAAGTATTCACTCATGTCTTTATTGTACAGTTTAAAATTAATTAGTTATGACTAGATGTGAGTTAAATAAGATTGAATATACACACATGATTTATTCAGTTATATTCAGTCAGTTATTTATTTATTTTCTTGACATTAGATTGAAGAAGATCCGTCTCAGTCACCGGCAAGAAAGATCCACAGAACAAGGACAGTGAGTTGCACGGAACTATCTGAAGAGCAACTTAGAGTTATTGTTTCCAAAATACTGCAAATATCATGGTCTGAAGAGATTGTGGGTGAGTAAATATAGATTTAAGGAATATAAAATTAACATGTTAGATATGAATTTCATATATTTGAACATTATGACTGTCTTCATTTGTTTTGAAGAGAAAGAGAGGGATGGTAATATTATTGTAACACAGATGGAACAATAGTTGAAATTCAATCTAATAGTGTAATATTATATGTTTAAAAGTCTACTTCAGGGATGGCAAACCTTTACATATCAATGTGACCAGTTTTACGTGGCAAACCTTTACATATCAATGTGACCAGTTTTCCAAAGATATGTTTGATGTGGTCTAAGAGAGAATTTTGGGATAACTGACATGCCCATAATATTGTGCCAATGGTTCACCGCTTGGTAAAGGGGTTTGTCGAGAATAGGCAAATATAATAGTAATATTTATTTAATAGTAATATAGTATTGTGTACTGTCAACTGTCTCCATTGAAACATTCAGAGTTTGAACTATTGTAAATGACTTTATTCATTTTACTATAATTCTTTATTCTATATTCCTGATATGTGATTCTTAAACGATACAATTAGTAATTGTCTTGAAGAATAAAAGTAGCTCTAATGTTTGTTGTGTCTAGATCTGAGAAAAGTGACAAACTATGCCTAAAAATAGAGGGTCAGTGACTGTAAAATTATGTTTATGTATTGTTGGTGTTTTGTGGATTGTAAACAATTTCAAAACACAAGTAAAAATTTTTATGATATTTTTATTGCAGGAGGAATTTTTGTACCTAATGTAGCTGCTATGTTACTTGACAATCCTAAACTTAGTTTAGAGGAATTAGCATCTGAGGCTCTCATTGATATCATCACTCAGCTTGAGGATGGAGCTGATCCATTAAATCAGAAATTAATTGCAATTGCTGAAACAACTAAAAGACTGATGGAAGACTGTGGGGATGATACCTTAACGAGTGGACCATTAGGTTCCGAGACAGACAATCAAAAATCTGGTAATACCGTAAACCTGGTTCTTCCCAAGACTATCCCGACACAAGGTTTAGCCGTTAGCTATCTTTTACGATTCTACAATAATATTAATCTTTACGAGAGAGAACATCCAAAGAAAAGTTCAGAACCACCTTTAAGTGATTTATTACAAACATTAAGAACCTTAATAGTTAACCATTTGGTTTTGGTGCTTAGAGGGAAATTTAATTTGGAAAAATGCAGAAAATCCCCCTTGTTGCCTTACATCTTAATTGGTAGCACACCAATTGGCCTAATTCCTGAAATACTTTTGGCTACTTATTTAGAAGAATCTTTTGATGAGGTAAATATTTCTTATAGAAATTGTATTGTGCTTTATGAATATAACTAGTTTGCAAATGTGTCTACTGTTAAGGATTTACATAATAAACTGCTTGAACAGGTTTTTGTTCCACTCCTGTTGGGTATAAGAGAGGAGATGCGTCGGAGCGTGTCTCCACTGAACGGGCGGGGTCACGGGCAGGCGCTACGTGCACTTCGCTCACTATGCGAGTTGCGCGCGGGGCCGCGTCACGCACTTCGCCCCGTCTGCGCCCTCATCGTCCGCTTGCCCAGCCTCTGCCCTCCCTCCGTTACTACTGCTCCGGGGAGGGAAATTGCAAGAGCCAGCTTCTTAGGACCATTCTTTGCTGTATGTATTATTTGAAACTGACTACTTAACTGAAGAATTAATCCAGAAATAAACTTGTTTATCAATTGATTTGTTTGTTTTTGTGTTGATTTAAATAAACAATGTTTTGTTCACAGGTGTCGCTTTTCGCGGAAGAGAATCCTCGTCTAGCTGAACGTTTATTTGCGTCTGGATCCACCGATCGTAGTCTCGCTTTCGCATTGCAACGCGAATTAGAAGCGAGCAGGAACACTCTGCATACAATCTGCCATAATATATTACTTTGTCCTGAAGCGAGAGAACCCTTCCTCAATTATTTTGCGGAACTACTCCAGAGAAATGAACACAGAATCCGCTACAGAAACGATGACAGATCATTAGCTGGTAAGTCTTGATCATCTTTATTTTGTTGATTGTGAGACAGATAAAATAAACAAATATGCTTTGCCGCTAATGCGAGTGCAAAAAATCTTTATTAGCTTATAATACGCATATAAACTAACTTAGTAGAATTTCAAAACGTTTAAATGTTAAAAAAATTGTCGAAAATTCATAAATTTAATAGCATGCAAGCTTCATATGTAATGTACTGGTTCGCCATTCCCAAAAATAACTTACGAGGAATTGTCATTAACCTTCCCTGTACTAAAATAAGGTTTATTTGAGCATTCAACCCGATCTTGCAACTTTGTTTATATGCTCCAGTTTTGCTCCATTGTTTGCCATATAGACAATGTAGAAAAATCATTCGTATATCGTAAATATTAATTTTGTGCTGATTGATAAATCGTTACGGTCATTTTTTTGACATCTTAAACATATAACTCTAGAAGTCAATTATTAACATAAAAGTTATGTAAGACATAAATAGTTACATTTACTTATATATTATTTTGTCGCGATAAGACTTATTGTGGTCGTATTGCAATACGTTGCCCTGCGATATATCACTCATCTATTAACTACATTATGTATGTACACGACAAAACTTGTTGCAACACGAATCTCGAAAATAGGAATCAAACCCCCAATCTTCGGGTCATCAATAACTGGAATGCGATCAGTTATTAGCAATCCTAATTTACAAACATTAATAAACCGAATTATTTTTCGCGACGTGATAATGAATGAATTTGTGTTCGATAAGAGGTAAATAGAAGTTCTTGCATAGGTGGGAATAGTTGCAAGTGTAATTTGGCGACAGATTCTAATTTTATAGTCCCGGTGTTATCTACAACGAATGAACGTTTAGTGACGTCCGTTTCTATAAGTAATACGTAACAGTTCTCGTTGCGTAAAGGAAACTACGCAGGATAGAGAACACAAAGTATGGAGACGGCGTTTATTTATTTGCTCATGTTTATAAACAAATTGGCACTGTAGCTGTAATAAGATAATTAGGGGATTTTCTAATTTGTCTAGTAAACAAGAGTCGGTAGTAATAAGCATAGCGTAAGTAATAATAAAATCTCAATTTTGAAGTGTTTTTTTTTATAAAAAATGTGATTATGTTTGACATTAGTGCACTTACGTCAAGGAAAGATTTTTTTCCAATTTACATTAAAAAAATGCTATCTCTTTTTCGCTTTATTAATGTCAACCTGAATTATTTTAAATTGTTTATTAAGGTAATTCAGCCAGCGAATCGAGGGTCGCCCTTCGCTGCA
Organism: Papilio xuthus; assembly: GCF_000836235.2. NCBI lineage: Eukaryota > Metazoa > Arthropoda > Insecta > Lepidoptera > Papilionidae > Papilio > Papilio xuthus. The sequence goes on from NW_013533657.1 coordinate 1,984,550, forward strand.
CCTTTATCTTTGCTCTTATGAATTAAACTCACTGAATTGTTATTTAGCGCATAAAGTTTACCTTATTTACGCAGCGATTTCGAAACAAAGGATCGGATGATTTGATTTTTTTACTTTGTTTACTTTTTTATTTAAATAAATCTTGCGAACATAAATGTATTAGTACGTTAATGTTCTGATATAGAGGAAAACATGTTATATAACGAAACTTATTCGACTTTACTATGTAACATAAATGTGTTTCACCTGACTTATATAACACAAACATTATTTGTGTGGCTTATTTGAATATATAACACACACATTTATAAAAACATTCACTTAAATGTAGATAAAACATTAAAAGTATGCAAAAATCCATAATATGCATAACGCAACTGTTTACCGAATCCTTTGTGAAGAATCAAAGATATCTATCGTTTATAACACAATGTGGTAATTTCCTATTAGTTATTAGTAGTAATTAGTAATATACATTTTGTAACTTAAAGACAGGGATGGTGAACCAATGGCACGCTTGCAATCGAGACAATAATTTCAGCACGTCACTGATTACATATTATATAGTAAGATTATTTATATGATAGGCGAATGCGAATAATCTCTAAGCTACGAAATAGTTAACAATAATCACAAGGTTAAAATTATTTTAAAGCGAATCTATAACCTTATTAAACAATTCTTTAAAAAATGGCTGGTTGCTACGTAAAGGTTCGACATCCCTGCTTTAAAAACAAAAATTGACGAGATGTAAAACTATACTCTAAAATGTCGATGTATATTATATTACGTTTAAACTTTTAATCAAATAGCAAACGATTGTTTTTTTTTCGGAGTACGTTTTTTTAATGACTGGCCAAAATAAACGTATACTTATTATCGCGTGTCGCTGACTTCGTAGTAACGTTACTGTCTATTGGCTTTACTCCAATATATTTATTTCCGAGATGCTATGTCGTGCGCCTGTTTAGTAAGAAACGTTTGTTTATTGTTTATTATTTCTTTACTAAACTAAAAAGTAGTTCGTATTCGGTGTTATGATTCGCATTGTTATTACCACTGCCGAGTACAATGATTTTTCAAGAAATCAATTTTGTCAACATAAATGTATAGTAAATATATTATTCTTAAACGTATATATTTTTTATACCTAGTTATGGAATTAGCATTTCCGCGTCAACAAAACCTGCAAATTTAAAAAAAATATAACAAATAATATTGTTCTCAGGCGATGGATTCATGCTGAACGTGTGTTCAGTACTACAGCTGCTTTCGATCCGCATCAAATTGGAGCGCGTCAATCCGTTCTATACCTTCCAGCCCAACAACTGGATAGACATCCACGACGACACCCGCCTCTACTACACCTCGCAAGAGGCGCAAGACTGGCTGGACGCATTGAGTAAGTAATGTTTATAAATCTGTCTTTGTAATTAGCATGTGCAAAGTCCCGCCATATTGTGACGTCATAGTTGTCAAATTAAAAATATGATAACTTTTCTAAACCTCCGAATTTAAAGAATAATCTTGTTTTCTTGTAATCTACTTATTTACGATTTTTGATATATTGATGTAATTCTCTCGTACATCCTTATTTGAAAAACGTAATACTTTGGGTCGTAGTGTTTGTGAAGTGAGGCAAGCGAACATTAAGTCTACCATAAAATCAAAATTATATGATTAATAATTCCAATTTAAACCAGTTATTCCAACGTATCAAGATTGTATTCTTCACTTGTAATATACAATGTGATATGTGGAAATGATTGCTACGTTACTCGGCAATTTCTTCAATTATCTCCGTAAAGTCGTTACGATAATAGCCGATAATAAACAGCCATGTAATTTCGTTACGCTTAAAAATAAAAAATATATATATAACAAAATTAAATTTTGAATAACTATAATATATTATAAAGATATTCCAATTAACTTTAGTATCAAAAATCAGTCATGTTTTTATTAAGATTTAGATTTTTTTACACATATAAAGAAGAATTTATGACTCCTTGTGGCATCTATTACATAAAATAATTTCATAGACCCAAGAAAATATCAATTGGGTTACCAGGCAAAAAAGATAGAAAAGTAGACAATTAAAAAAGCACACCATGTAATTTATTGATAGACTGGGAATTTCTATGTCCTAAAGTTGTATACTTTAGCTACGATGTTTTCTTATTCAAAGAGTATATTATGATTTCAACAAGTTTCTCAAACAAATGAAACAATAGACACAACTGGCAATTAATTTAAGAAAACAACCGACGCGGCAACGACTTAAATCGGTAATTGAGACTGGCTTGTTAATTGTTTCATTAGTGTAATTTGAAAATGCCTCCAGCGTTTTGTATTTACAGAAAATAAATTTTAGCAACTACTACTAAATTTGTCTATGCATTTGCTTATTTTTTACCGTAAGAGTAAAACACATACTCCTTCAATAATTAAAGTCCACGCACATTTTTATACGCGACGTCCAAACCCTTATTTAAAAAAAAAATTGTTTCAGTACAACGCAAGTATCTTCTAATTTTGAAAATATGACATACAATATTTAAATATAAAAACACATCGTATGATACTTCAATATTCAAACAATAATATATAAAACTGATTTTGATTTAATTCCAGACAAAGACCCCAATCACAAATGGCCCGAGGCGAAGTTCCAGACTGTCTGCTGGTTCCTGACTCTGCATATGCACCATGTAGCTTTGATACCAGCTCTGCACACTCACCAGCGACGCATAAGGTACTGTTCACACTATGTATTATTTTATACTGTTGATTAGGATGCTTAATTTTTTAAAGAAAAAGTTAAAAACATTCAGTTAAAAATAGAGCTGTAAACAAAAAATTATTTGAATCAAAAAAAATATCGCAAATTCTAGTCCACGACTGGTGGGTCATGAAAGTGGCTGTGCTTTTTGTTATCAGTTATTAAGATTCAAGATTATATCAAAATATTAATACGAATATAAAAAAAATAGTTGTTTACAGTTAATATTTTATACGTAGATTATACTCTAGCCAGAAATTGTTACGTCACATTTATTTATTGCGAGCCATTTAATATTACGCGCACATGTGTTCACAGTATGTATGTATAGGTATATTTCTCTAATTGATTGTTATGCACAAGACGATCTTTGACTTGTTTATCAAGGAACTGCATACATTCTAACTGAATTAGAATTAATATATTATCATAGTTTGATTTACTTGTATCTTGTTTATTGATATTGCTTATGTTGTATCTAATTTTCATAAGCAATATCAATAAACAAAATACAAGACATAAGAACGTAATGTTGTCTTTGCATTTTCAAAGAGAACATAGAGCTGTCAAACCAGCATTAACAACCCTTTCTATATGACAATGTTTTTATATAAATATTTCGGTAATTCATACCAGAAAAATAACTATGATTGCATGTTTAAGTGCATTCAAATAAATATATATACGTATATATGTATAAGGAGATACTCATTATTTTTATGTTACGGCAGAGCATTCCGCGACCTGCAGAAGGTGATAGAGGAGTTAATGGGCGCGGAGCCTCAGTGGCGGAACACGTACGCCGCGCTACGCAACCGCGAGCTGTTGCGGCGATGGCGAAGACAGATCAAACGATTGCAGAGGTAAATACTATTTTAGTAAATACTACTAGTCGTAGTGAAGTCAACTTTAAATGAACATTGTTATTAGCTACACTCATATTTTGGTATAATTTAAGAGTTAATATAATTCATAAGTTAAATTCGCTGAAAGCAGTGCTAAAAGTAGATCTAAACTTTATCAAGGTGTTCAATGTCTGCGAACTATTTTATTTTAATAACATAGTCTTGGGTTTTGTTTTAGTACTAATGTGCATGTAACTTGTCCGAATATATATATATAAATATCGATATATCATAAATCATCATAACACCAAACAGGTCAAAACAATGTGCGGAGACGGCGCTACTGGACTGTGAACTGATGCGTCGCAGCTTGCAATTCTACTCGTCAGTATGCGTGCTGCTGACTCAGCAGTTAGAGGCTGCAAGGACCGCGGACCGGGCGCCCGCTAACCTGGAGAGCCCCGACGCGGGCAGTGGCAGCGAGAGCGCAGCCCCCAGTGCGGCGGAGGGCGGAGCACCCCGCGCACCGCACGGGCCCAGCGCGGGCTCGCTGGCTGATGCCTTCCGCGCCACTCCAGAGTGGTACGTCGAGGATATTGCTGACTTCATGCTCTTTGCTGTGCAGTAAGTTCATTGTTTATTATTTCATTTCGATTTATCTTAAGATATCTTTTTACTATAAACTAGCTGTCGCCCGCGGAATTTAAAAAAAAACTTAATTAGTAGCCTATGTGTTTTTCTAGGCTATGTTCTATGTGTATACCAAATTTCAGGGAAATCCATGCAGCCGTTCAAGATTTACCTTCTAACAAACATCCATCCATGCAAACATTAACATTTATGATATTAATTTATGATATAAATGTAATAGCGCTTTGGTTGACAATTTTTTTTTTATTTTGTTTAAAAGTGCATTGACACTAATCGTGTTCATAATATTTACATCATTATCTTATTTGAAATTGATTAAAAGATACGTATGTACTAATTTGGTGCTATTCAAGCTTTATCTTTTATCATATAAAGGTCTTCAATCGAACAAAACCGATAACGCTTCTATTAAAGTAAATAAGAAAATACTTACTTAAATTTACTTAGTTACATAATATTTAAAATATATATGAATGTAATTTTCAGATACGTGCCACAGATAGTGGCGGACTATATAGAGGAGCCGGTGGTGACGTGGCTGCTGACTGCGGTCTGCAACTCCCGCCTCCTCAAGAACCCCTATCTTGTCGCCAAGATCGTCGAGGTGCTGTTCGTTATCAACCTATCTATACCGCTCAAGCTCAAAAATGTATATGAAAGGTAATTATTTCCTGCATTTTGTAGTATTGAATGTTTTTATGGAATAAAGCTAATAACTATAATTACTTAGTGACTTACTTAATGCTAGCTCAATAGGCTGGTTAAGGATTTTAATTTTTTAAAATTAATATTTTCTAAAACTTTTGCATCTAAAGAGTCTTAGATATTCTATTTATACAGCTTTATAAAAATCTTTATTAAAACCAAAATAATTATTTAAAAAAAATGAAATTGTTAAAAACAGTATTTCTTTCATAAAAAAAAAACTTTTTGGCCAAAAAAAATAATAATTGTGCATATATATTTTCAGATTCATGGACCACCCAATGTCACAGACGTCGTTGCCGAGCGCACTGATGCGTTTCTACACGGACATAGAGACGACCGGACAGAGCACTGAGTTCTACGACAAGTTCACGATTCGCTTCCACATCAGTATCATACTCAAGGGCATGTGGGACCGTCCTATACATAAACAAGTGAGCACATCGCACATTGTATACTCTGTCTGTCTGTCTGTATATAAACTGTACCAACTCAACAGTGGTAGATTCTCAACAATATTTGTTGATACCACGACCATATGGAAGCACAGATCTTATGTATGCTTATGTATAAATATTATGGTATTTATTTTCAGGCTATAGTAAAGGAGTCTCGCTCTGGCCGGCAGTTCGTTAAGTTCATCAATATGCTGATGAACGACACCACATTCCTACTCGACGAGTGTCTTACGGTTATTATTTTTAATCAATTTAATAAATCCTAATTATTCAATACAACCTGTATAATTCTGTATTGATCGAAAAATTTGGTTGGTATAACTCTTTTCAAATATCTTGTCCGCCTTAAGTAATTGGACACCTAACATGCACGTCCCTATAAGACGTTAAGAGCTGCCAATGTATCTAAAAACGTTTATAATCTGATTGATTGATTAATAATTGGATAAAAATAATTCAACCTTCTACCTTGTAGTGGAAACCAGTATTACTAGATGTGCATTCCGGTCGCTCCTAAAGTATTGAATTATTTTATTCATTTTTACAGTATTTAAAACGTATCCACGAGGCACAAGAAGGTGGGCCTTCAACTGAGGTGCGAGCCAGAGCCTTGGCCCAGGACGAGAGGCAGTGTCGCTCATATCTCACACTTGCCAGGTATTTTTGACTGCTTCATAACACGTAATATGAACAGAATTGTATTGTAAATTGCCGTTTAACCGCATATCACTTAGCTCTTCGGCAAGGGGTGGACGAATGTCACTTTTGGATGTAATTTTTGCGACTAGTTTGAGTTATTATTCGTTGTAACGTTAAAATTGTGTGGTCTGTGTGCAGGGAGACGGTGGACATGTTGGAGTACCTGACGGTGGATATCAAGGAGCCGTTCCTTCGCGCAGAGCTCGTAGACCGGCTTGCCTCCATGCTCAATTTCAATCTGCAGCAGCTCTGCGGACCTAAGTGCAAAAACCTCAAGGTAACTCTTTCTTATCCGAGTTTCTCGCTTATATAGATGTCGCTTTCGATTCGGTCTGCGCTATTAAAAAAATGTAATTAGAAGCCTATGTATTCTTCCAGACTATGTTCTACATCTATGCCAAATTTCAGCGATATTTTGGAACTACCTTGTAACAAACAACCATCAATCCATACACCCATACATTCGCATTTATAATATCAGTAAGATATAATGTATTGTAGGTGCGTCGTCCGGAGAAGTACGGATGGGAGCCGCGGCGACTGCTCAGTCAGCTGGTCGACATCTACTTGCATCTCGACTCGCCTCACTTCCACGCTGCACTCGCCGCTGACGAGGTCAGTATTGTTATTGTATCATTATAAATAAAATTGTTCACGTTAAAATAATAAGTATTTTAGCGTTATGTTACACGTCCTCGATGAATAAATTAAAAACAATTTTTACTTGAGAGAAATGAAATATTAATACACACTGACCTCTATTGAATGGACAGACTATAAGGCGGGGTAAGTGCCTATATGATTTTCACTTTTTTGGCGCTGATGGGTGCGCTTTATAGCGGTGGTGGATCATCAACAGACGTTTAGAGTTGGAGATCAGTGTTAGACAATGAATTGATTATAATATTATGTTACAGAGATCATTCCGTAAGGAGTTGTTCGAGGAGGCGGCGGTGCGGTTGGCCAAATCATGCATAAAGACCCCCAATGAAATAGAGCGCTTCAAGGCGCTCGCTGACAATGCATATCAAATTGCCGGTCAGTTTTCCATCTCTTACATTATTATTAATTCTAATTCTATTATTAATTCGAGATTGATAATTGAAAATCAGGTGGGGGTGTAAAAATTGGTAGTAATTTAAAACCGGGAAATGAGCATATGATACTTTTTATCTCGTTTCCGCGGGGATTGACATAAAAAGATATTTTTTTAATTCCGCGTGAAAGGAATCGCGGCAAAAGCCAGTTTATTCTTATCAATTATTTTAATTTCAGTATCAAATCAACAAAAGAGCGACGAGTACGCTGACGCACCGGAAGAGTACCGCGACCCACTAATGGACACCTTGATGACTGACCCCGTCGTCTTACCATCGGGGAAGGTAACTAACTATACCACAAGCTGTTTTATTTTATCTAGTAGCTAATGCCCGCGATTTCTTTACAGCCGTTCTGGAGATACCTACAAACACACATCTACCCCTCTAAACATTCGCATTTATAAAATAAGTAAGATTAAGGACAACTAAGAATTCATTTAGTGTTCAATATAATTCTTTTTATTAAAAAAAAACATTAGCAGATTTTTTTAATTTACTAATATTTCTTGTACCATTCCAACTAAGCTCTATGCTTGTGCTAGGACATGGTAGTCGAATGGCGGGTTATGAACCCCGACTTCTTGATCGAAAATCCGTGCCATTAGGCTATTGGTGCTTCAAAATCATTTTTGTGTTCAGGTGATGGACAGGTCGGTGATCTTGCGGCATCTTCTCAACAGCGCCACAGACCCCTTCAACAGACAACCGCTCACTGAAGACCAGTTGCGTCCAGGTAACTAAAACATATTTTTTTACACTGCGGCTCTCTCTGTCTGTGCCTGTTCACTATTTCTCAGTAATTATAGTGGAATTCAATAGAAATTAAAAATTATATTTTTTCATTTCTCTGGCTTAAAATGTCGTTTATTGTCTATGGATTTATTTTAGAACGAATTAATATATCTGTGAGGACAGTCTTATAAAGAAAAAAAAATTATGTAGGTCTGTTATGATTTCTATTGAATTTGACGATACCATTATCGCATTTAATAGATAAAAAATAATACCTACTAGAAGTTTTACTCACATTGACCTAAAATTCTTTAGGTAAAAGGTTATAAGTTATCTTGTTACAATTACACCTAATTATGTTTATTTTCATATTAACAATTTGATTTTATTTACTATATTTTAGTGACCTTTATTATTGGAATATGCATGTTTTATGGTCATGTATGTAATTTTATGTCTATGCCATCTTGAACAAACAAATAATATTTTCTATTAAGTGTGAGGTCTCACCATATTTATATTTTGATTTGGAGTACCAAAGCAATCTACACTGATATTGTCGAATCACTTTTGTTATACTATTTGTCATGATAACAAACAATATTATATATAAAAACACTAGCTGTTGCCCGCAACTCTGTCCGCGCGTAATTAAAAAAATGTTCAGTTGCCTATCTGTCCTTTCAAACTATGTTCTACATCCATGCCAAATTTAATCGAGATCCGGTGTTCTGGTGATACCTTCAAACATCCATCTATTCAAAGATTCGCATTTATAAAATAGAAAATCTTTGTATATTCGTCTAAAATATATGATATTGTTACAGCTTCAGAGCTCAAAGAGAAGATAATTCAATGGCAGCGCGAGAAGAAATCGTCGTAAGTGTTCATAGTGTTCACTCGTAATGTATATAACTAAACAAATACATATATATAAAGACTAGACGTTGGAGACTCCAGCCGCTAACGGACTATTGTCCTAATATTATTGTGAGATTATTGTAAGCAAGTTATTCTAGTGGCAGTTAGACGAGGAAAGAACTGGTTACAGCACAAACCTTTATTGCTTCAGAAGAAAGGGGCAAAGTATTAAACGTGTCAAAATCAAGTAAGTATATAACGAGCATACATAATATACTTTAATTTATGTATGGGCCGTTTCAATATTTAAGGCGGATCAAGGTAATTTTGCCCAGTGCCCGCCACACCTAAAATTTGTTCTGCGCAGCGACTCGTACGATGTTCGGAGCCTCCGAGATATTTGAAAACCTCAAACATTTTATTTACCTAAATGTAATCAGTTTTATTCAATAACCTTTTACTGAAATAGCACATCTATTTTAATATCTGATATCATTTTTCATAGGGTATAATTCTATAATATTCAGTCCACATAGATATTAAATATATTTGTATGGATCTTTTTTCAACTGTAGTATTAACACATTTGAAAATATAATAATTGATACTATCCATATTGTCACAAAATTTCAAAGGACTACAATGTGGAGGCCCATTGTTTTCGTAATCTTTATTATCTCTTTTTGTCGACCAATATATACAGTTCTACGAAGAACATATACTGATAAAATTACAGACGACACGAAATATGCTTAATACTAAGCATTGCACGTTTTATTCTAAAGTTAAAGGATTTATTTTGCTTTGTATAAAAGTATAAATTGACAAACACCAAGGGCATTTTGTATAAGGCCTAACTGTGAACTAGTAGAAATTGGAGGCTGGTGATTCAACTTGTAAAAATTAACCTTAATATATTAGATATAAAATATTGTCATTATATGCATTTTTACATAGATATGTTATATCAAATATAATTAGATCAGTTAGTTTTCTAGTTTAAAAATTGGTTTACATTTAACTATATAAAAACCAACACATAATATGGAATGTTAGATTTTCTTTATTTAAAAATTAATATGAAATTGTAATAAGTTTATTTGATTAATATAAAAATGTTGATTGCAACAATTTCAATTTTTGTTCCTTTTAGTTAGTGTAGCGAAATGAATCTTTACATATTTTAGATAATTTTCTATATAAATAGATTTGTGTTGATCACTGCCAAGTCAATTTATAAGGGCATTCCTGCATCAAGCCAATTTATATCAAATTGTGGTCTCAGGTTTACCATAATATTATTTGTATTTATCTTTGTATCTACAATTATATGATAAAAGTATCTTATGTTAATTCAGTAAAATGTAATAAACGTGAAACAACTGTTTTATTTACAACCTCATTCACTCTTACCCATTTCAAACTTATACTCGACTGAAAGCTTCATAACTACAGAAACGAAAAATAAAAATCTTTAAAATATATCAAATCCAATATAATTTTCAAACTTATATAAACATTTTAGTAAATAACTTATTGTCAATTTTTTGATTTCATGACAGTAGCATCATTAATAAACTTTGTAATAATAAAAGCAAAAATAGTCAAAAAAAAGTCATGATTATTTCGAGAGATGTTACTAAAAAGAGGTAGATATGATGAGATTAAAATAAGAGATTTAGGTAGACATTTTCATGAAAAAGTGATATGAAAAACTAATAAATGCACTCATATTTTTTATATAAGAAATAATATTTAAAAATCAAATATAATGAAATGAAAGAACTTAGAATATAAAAGAATTAAAATGATAATTACATTCAAATAGATCTACAAACAAATTAAACTATACATAAAGACCTTTAAACTATATAATTCTGTACTTTTGTTACATTTATAAACTTTATAACTAAAGTGATAAAATTGTGATATCTTCTATTCAACTATATAATGTCACACAAACAACTTACATTCAGATAAAATATGGAAAAAAAAACTCAATAGAACATGATTACAATTCATTTGACTGTGAAACTGTTTATCATATGTAAAGGCTGGTTGGTTTTATCAATAACCATCTTAGTATTCACGGCAGCATCCTGTAAATGTTTTCTTACACTATTCTTATAAGATGTTAAAAATAGTTATGCAAAATTAGACTAAATGACTATTGTATACAATCTAAATAATGAATAAAAACCATGATACATTCATTGTGATCGACAGAGATGTAGGCAGATTTAATAAAATTATATTTGCATTATTAATTTATCAAAAAGATAAATATAACTTATTTAATATTGATAAACAAATTGCCTTTAGCTGCCATTAAGATATAGGAATTTATTGTTATACATTATCAACAAATAAAAATAGCATTAAAATATTTGTAAATAAACAAAATTATAATGAACAAATATTTACAGAAGAAATATATTTATTTGTAATGTAAATATTAAGTATTTACAATTTGCGACCATATTATAATATAGTTCTAAAGATTGAATTTAAATAGTAATTAACATTTTTGGTCCAAAATTTTTTTATGTTATTTTTGAAACAATCTACCTTAAAAGTCTTCAATGTAATTAAGAACATAGTAGCCACATCTTATAATAATTTACCATTAAATACTAAAATAAACTACATAATATTTCAAAGCATGTAAATTGCTATGAAATGATAACTTTGTAGACAGTCTATATGCATTGTTTATGTAATAAGCTCAATAAGTACACAAATAATAAAACAGTCATGTTACTGTCTCAATAAAAATGGTAGTCTATTAGCAAATAAACAAGAAATTATATACAACATACCAAAATAGAAATTTAATCTAGCTGTCTGACGTGGTACATACTGCATTGTGTCCAGACATCTGAACCTTCTTTCAATATCAAATGCTCGAGGCAAAGTTAACATTGGTAACAGGAACCAAAGAGAACACCTCACAGATGCAACCACAAACATTATATATGGAGTAAACAACAAAAATGCATAAAGTAAGTATGACGCTGTTTTGCCTATTAAAATAGCCAATGTTACAATTTCAGCCTTACTGTCTATTTCAAGGTCTCTTGTATTGTTACTATGTAGTATAGCTTCAGTGTTGAGAGCAAGGGGTATAGCATAGTAAATAATTGGCCAGTCCACTCTTCCTGTCTGAGCCAAAAAGGAAAATACTACAGCAACTGGTCCAAATATGACTAGAACCACAATATCACCCAGGGCTATATATTTTAGACCTATTCCCCCAGTGTAAAGAAATGAAGATGACAAGCCACCAAAATACACTAAGGCCAGATGTTCCATTCTGGCAGGTGACAAGATAACTAAAAGTAAAAAGAATGCACAACCTGCCATGTACAGTAAAGCTCCCAATGAGACTACTTCATCAATACTCAGTAAACGGTCAACAAGAGTTCTGTCGTCGGATTTGCGGTTGTCAATGCCTTTGACGAAATCAAAGTATGTGTTCACTACATTACCGGCTCCGTGCACGGGGACAACGGTACAAAGGGTGAGAAGTAACGTTACCCAACTGAATCCACTCTCTCCTGGAAGTCGGTATGACAGCGCGGCACCAAGTAACGTTGGTAACAAGCTACCACTTAAAGACCACGGCCGCAACGCAACCACGTATGTTCTCACTTTCATCAGCGGATTTCTTGATGATGACACTTCTTCATTAGGGGGCTGGAGAAGATTTCCTTCCGCCGCGGTAATATCATTATCGGTCTTCTTGTTTGTTTTCATTGTGATGGATCCCAGTAAGCAAAAATGTATAACCTCCAAATTACACTTAGGTATGAAAAATCACGATAAATTGATGAAAAATGACTTAATTCATAATCACTGTAGGAAATGCTCATGTGGTATACCAAAAATAAAAAATCCGTATCAACACCAGAAATGTTAACCACAACCGTTATTACTTAAATTACTTCTTAAATTAGAAGACGTACGTAAACGTATACAAACATCAAAACTGGTTTTCCAAATTGTGTTGTCTAATCCGAAAGAACTAAAATGGTGATACCGTGTACTGTTACTAGGACGTAAATAATAGTTATCCCAAATTTAGAGACGAGTGATTTTATACAGTCGTACACCACCGCTATCTATTTCAAAGAAAAGAATCTTTAAAATTTAAATGCTGAATGATGATAATGTAAAACGTCATTATTGTCTTGTCAAATGTCAATGACACATTCCTCTATGGTTTGGGACAATCGAAAGTGTGATGATTATTCGATTAAATTATGATTATGATATTCGTATTTTTACTACGCAAAATATATTTCTGAACTTCCGTGTGCTTAAGGAAATAAAACAAATTAAATGCACAAAAATGTACATTAAGGTTACTACAGTTGGGTCATTTTAATAAGTCACTTTTGAGAAACGCGCAGACGCGCTGAGAAATAAATCATCATTTTGCTCGAAAACAAATCGAACATTGGACATCCCTCATCATTCATCTCAATACCAATGCTTTAAACTCTTTGGTGGCGACATTTCGTGTAGGTAGACCATATACTCTTTGATTTAGGCTTTCAATATAAAAGAAAGCTACTGAAAAAGACTTGTAAATTTTACACATTTGGTAGATTTATGGCAGTTAAATTTGTGACAGATCATTAATTTTATTTAGGGCACCTTAAATTTGTATTTCAAAAATAAAATATAGCAACTTATTTATCATGTTATATAGTTTAAAAACTAAATTGTTCTAACTTAAAAAATCAATTTTTTTTTAAATTATGCTATTATTAAAAATATAAACAATTTTTTGATACTTAGAATACGTTTTTCGTTGTATCATTATTGCGTTACGTATAATATTACGTAGTCAAAAAATTGACACGTTATTGAGTAATTGCTTGAAAAAAATTATCAAAATTTGAGCATTAGATTAATATTTAAATCCATTAAAGCATTTAAATGGAGCAATTATTTACGTATTTTATTAATTAAATGTTTAGGAAATAATCATAAAATGTCTGGTTTTTTTGGACATAAAGGCTTAAATTCGTTTTTAAAATTACTCCAACTGCGGTCATTCGTTACCCATTCACTGAGCCACGTTTTAGCATCTCCTTGTAAACAATTGCCAATGCGAGAAAGACATTCGTGATCACTCCAATTATTAGATGACCTAGCACGGTCTACTTCTTCACGCCATGTCTATATCTCATTAACACTCTGATCAAAATTAGAAATATAATAAGACTGGTTAGATCTCACCGGTATGTTTATGGATCGTATCGCATCGATGATGCGATCGGCGGCGCTGGCCTGGACTGAAGTAGCGCTCGCGGGACGCTCCGGTGAGGACGGAGTCGTTCGACTTCGACTGCGGCGCGGCCACTTGACTCCTTCCGATGAGATGAAGACACTACCTGTTGTTCCTCTAATGACACCAATCTACTCAAAATTTGTTGCATTGTTTCGGTTAAAATATTGCTATAAGGGCTACGCCGTCTGTAGCGCAAATCATGTTGGCTAGAATGCGATCTGCGATTTCGCGACCGACTTCTATTCTGCCGCCTCTTATTAGGCATGTTTTCTTGTTTTAGCAAGTATTTCAAATTAGCCGTAATTCGAAGCAACGCATTCAAGTTACGGTAAATAATTGATCAATAGGGTAGACACGACAAAATATTAAAATTAAGATATTCTAAAATTTACTCAAAAAGCTAATAAATACAACTTCTATTATTTCTGTTATTTTAAAGCGGAGAAGAAAACAATTGGAACGTACTCACCAAAGTTGACATAATAAAACTTGATCACACCGTCACATCGCGTCTTACTTACGTATATTATACGAAACACCGAAAACAAAGGGTTAATTTGTCCTTTTAAACAAGGGTAATTACAATTTCCAAAAATATGTTTCTGATCGTATGACTAGCCATTTAAAGAAATAACAATGGAAACACATCGTATCAGGATGTACAAACCAGGACGTGGGAGTTTCACTATCCCACGTCTGATCTAAGGGATCAGAAGCAGGGAAAATTAAAAATACAATCTCTTATACATTACTACAGTAGTTTTTGAATTAATAAGAAAACTAACAGAATTGAATAAATGTAATTAACACTAAAATGATTTAAAAATACAACATTAACTTAATCAACTATCAGAGTTAAAATGACTAATTATTTTGGCTAGTCAAACGGGCAGAGCTTCCGCTGGCTTCAGTGTTCGGTGGCGAGTGTGGCCCGAAAATGAGGGTGCGGTCTCTAATATTGACATCACCCTACCATTATTTTTAAGTTCCACCCTCAGCTAACAATATATTTAAAGTAGGAAGTTATTAAGTAGCCATTGTCAACTGAATTACTGTTTAACGCATTGTGTGCAATTTTTAATGTTTATTGATATTGTAAAAGCTTCTAATAACTTTTAATTTGATCTTACTTTATAAGTTACGTTTTTCCTAGACTAAATAACATTATTATCGTAATTTAAGTAACGACCAATCAGAGCAGAGCCAGGTGGGCTTGAGAGGGGTCGAGGCACCATCTATATATAAGGCGTTTTGACAGTTGTTACGAATATAGTCGTGAAGTGAAGACGGATCGAGTTGGGTCATCGTGTTTTGTGCTTGCACTTTACCCTAAATGGACGCCCACGAAGTCCTCAACCACTATAGATGTCGTTGAGAAAAGTGTTTCTCCGACATTAGAAGTGGGATCGGTAACGGCACAAAATGAAGATCTACGGACACCACCAGAAGACTGATGGCGCGCATTGTTTGAGGCGCTATCCGACGACGACGACGGCGACGACGACCGGCGACGACGACGACAACGACCGACGACGACCGACGACCGACGACGACCGACGACGACGACGACGACGACGACGACGACGACGACGATGACGACGAGCGACGACGACGACGACGCCTAATTTTTTTTTTATTCAGAGGAGAATGCTTTATGTGGGATGCTCCTCCATAGCGGAGGCATACCCACTGAACCTGTCTGTTCCTACAGTTTTTATTATTTTATTGGATTTATTTTAAAATGTTTTTAACTTGTATACAGATTTCACTTTTTAACCTTTTAATTTTACATTTTTTAATTGTTTTAATGTTTTTTAACTTAGATGTAAGAAAAG
>NW_013533657.1:2002463-2183564 GCF_000836235.2 Papilio xuthus
AAGAAGAAGAAGAAGAAGAAGAAGAAGAAGAAGAAGAAGAAGAAGAAGAAGAAGAAGAAGAAGAAGAAGAAGAAGAAGAAGAAGAAGAAGAAGAAGAAGAAGAAGAAGAAGAAGAAGAAGAAGAGACTTAAATATGCGTGCCTACGTATATAGGTACAAAAAAAAACAAATCAGTTCACCCATTATATGCATGGAGCGCCACGATCGCCTTGGATCCACGACTTCGTGCGAGTTGCCCCTCTTTCTATAGTATACTTATTATACTCTTTGCTAGATTCTGGATATTCTTTGTTTTTGTGATTTTATGAACTGCTAACATAATTTTTTATTACCTGTTGATAAATATGTCGATTTTTGGAGCAACTGAGTTTTTATAAATTATAAATGCTACACAACTAATACCAAGTTGAATTCACTGCCGATTCTTTTGCCTCGAGGGAGGAAAACGGAACATTTTTTTCGATTTCTCAAAAATCCACCAACTTTTCTTTCACCGATGAAGTTGCTATAATGTAGTTAGTTTGGCGGAGGAGGATTGAATGAAGCAATTTCAATTTTATGAAAAAATCTTTATTTCCAAAACTGTATAGCTCATAATAATAAAACTAACGTACTAAAAGTCTAAAAATATAGTTCTATATTTATTGCATAATTGATACAAGTTAATTCACCATCATTAAACATGATAAATTTAAATGCACTGTTGAATCCGTAAATGTTATTATATATCGATGGATCACATTACACTGGTCTTAAATTAGGAACAGTATTGTAGAAATGCTTGATTGAGCATTACCGTTTACATAACACCTTAATAACTATGTAATTGTTCATTAAGCAGGACAGAGATGTTCAATTCTTGTTTAAAACTCTATATCTGCTCAAATTCAACACCTATTTATAAAATAAATCTACAACGTTATAGCACTATATTTTATAAAAAGATATAAAACCTTATTTTACTACTAATATGAGATCCTTTCCATATTAGAGATATATACAAATTGAACATATTTCCAAAAGTATTAGGTTCTGTTTCCTTTTTATAAAGGGTTGAAAATGTTTTTAAACTTGCATATCGGCAGTGGAACCCTACATTTATTACAATGTGGTGAGAGGTAAATCAAATTTAACTTCTTTTTATCTTACGTTGCTGGAACTAAAATAATAGATTCCTAATTTATAACATCCAAGAGTCATGAGTACGATTACTTTCCGATTTAAAAAATATGTTTAGAAAAAAAATTATAGTAAAAATAAATGCATATAGAGAGAAAGAGTAAAAAGGGATTATTTAAAAAAACATAGTGCATATGAATAAATTGTGATTTAAAAATTTATGATTTCTTTACATTTAAAGTTGTGATTATAAATAAACAACAATTTAATCTAGTTAATTTAAGTATGGGGACTATTTGGAGCGTCGGCAGTGCAGTTGGTACGATCTCCGCTATATAGTAATGAGTTCTTCGAATTTCATGATAACATCCATCCGACATTCTTACTGTAATTACAAATTGCATACAACTGCATAGAAATTCAAAGATATGTGTGAAGTCAACCAACCCTCACTGGCTCTGCGTTGTTGAATAAGACCTAGTCGCATTCTTGAGGGTAGGCTCCGAGCTCCTCAGTGGCGTATAGTGAGCTCGATGATGACGATTTGTTTTGCTTCAATGCATATTGTCTTGTTAGCAATTTTCTAAATATTTTTATGGGTTTTCTTAGTTAGGTTTAAGATATACCCATGAACGTAAATGTCAATAACGTGAAGCAACAATAATAAAACGCATATTTTGCTACGCACGAAATATATTAAATTAAAGGAGCACGGTATTACAATTAATTCACTCTCAGTATTTTTGTATGCGACGTATCGTGTTCGCGCCCTGTCTATCTGGCGAGAAAACACGGGAGCCAATCCCAGTTCGAGATTTAGCTCCCAGGCTTTTGCGCCACACCACCCCACCACGGAGAAGGTAAACCCCCTAATAGGGAGTTTTAATCTTAACTTTTCTACCAGACCGCGTGGTTACGACAGGGGCAGGTTTAGTGTCGGGTGGCACAGTTCGAGTAGCTACACGGTTAGATGGAGCGTCCGGTACGGTATTAACAGGCTTGTCCGGAGGTGAAGGATGTTCGAGATACGCTGGTTTCACTCGATCCAAACTCAACGTGATATTTCTATCACCTACAATGATGGTAAGAGTCTTGGTTTTTCTATTGACCACTTTAAATGGCCCGGTGTACGGTGGTTTGAGAGACGGTCGTGTCGTATCATCGCGTAAAAACACGTGTGATGCATTTTCCAGTTACTTGAATACGAAGGTGGACTGGTTACAGTGACGCGATGCAGGCATCGGACGTAATCGAGCCATGTAACGACTAAGTTGGGTCGCTATATTTGTAGCGTCTTCTGCACTATTTGAAGGTGGCGGGGCGACAATAAACTCGCCGGGCAGACACAAGGGTTCCCCGTATACTAGGACAGCGGACGAATTCTGTAAATCCTCCTTCACGGCTGACCGCATGCCAAGGAGCACGACTGGTAAAGCTTTATGCCAAGTTTCTTGATGGCACATCAGGGCAGCCTTAAGCTGTCGATGCATCCTTTCTACCATACCATTTGCGCATGGATGATAACTTGTCGTGCGAATGCGTTTAGCAGAACAAAGTTTCATGAGGGCTTGGAAAGATGTGGCCTCAAATTGACGGCCCTGGTCTGTTGTCACGAGAGACGGTACACCGAAACGGGCTACCCACTCCCTGAAAAATGTCTCAACAACTTCTTCCGCCGTTATACCTACCATGGGCCATGCCTCTGGCCATCTTGTGAACCTATCTACAGCTGTAAGGCAATACTGAAAACCTTTGCTATGTGGAAGAGGACCAATAATATCTAGATGGACATGGCGAAAACCCCTCGTCGGACAGCTGAAATCGCCTAAGGGTGTTTTTGTGTGTCGAGTGACTTTGCTTCTTTGGCAGGCATTGCATGAACGTGCCCATTCACGACAATCTTTTTGAATGCCGGGCCACACAAAACGTTCAGACACCAATTTAGCAGACGCTCGTGAGCCTGGATGGCTGAGGTTGTGAAGCTTCTCAAAAATTGCACGACGAAATGAACGGGGTATATAAGGTCGCGGTTTTCCAGTAGTAAGGTCACAGAATATGGCGACATCAGTACCCGGTATCGTTATCTTTTCTAGTTTTAAGGAAGAGTCGGCTTTTAACTTTTGTAGCTCCTGATCCGTGGCTTGGTCTCTGGCCAGTGTTACATAATCTTCTTTAATGCGGATAGCCTCCACACGAGACATCGCAACAGCCACGACATTATCTTTGCCTTGGACGTGCACGATATCTGTTGTGAATTGTGATATGAATGAAAATTGATTCAGTTGTACTGGAGGCAGTTTTTCGCGTCGCTGAGTAAATGCATAGATGAGTGGTTTGTGGTCTGTATATATGGTGACGTTTTGAACTTCAAGTATGTGCCTAAAATGCTGAACAGCTTCGTAGACTGCTAATAATTCCCTGTAATATGCCGGGAAAATGGCTTGCCGAGACGTTAGCTTTTTGCTGAAAAAGGCTATGGGCTGCCAATGCTGGTCGGTAAGCTGCTGTAAACAGGCACCCACATGGGTTGACGAAGCATCCGTAAACAGACCGAGTTTTGCGTTGGGAACAGGATGAGCTAGAGTAGTTGCTTCAGCCAGATGATCCTTACATCGCTGAAATGCAAGTTCGCGTTCTGGCGTCCAAGGTACCGGTTTAGGTCCTTTCAGTTGCGATGTAGCGAGGACATCGTGCAAAGGAGCCTGCAGTTCTGCTGCGTTTGGGAGAAAACGACGATAAAAATTTACCATGCCCAAAAATCTGCGTAGACCTTCAATAGTTTTGGGCAAAGGGAACTCTCGCAGTGCTGATAATCTCTCCGGAGGTGGCCGTGTACCATTTTTGGTAATCTGATATCCTAAGAAGGTAACCTCTTCGGCGCCAAATATGCATTTAGATGAATTGATAACTACACCATACTTAGATAACCGCTGAAAAAGCATACGCAGGTAGTCGGCGTGCTCGTCGGCAGAGTGAGAAAATGTCGTCGACATAAGGATAACAGAAATCCAGGCCTGTGACCACCTCGTCTATAAACCGCTGGAACGTTTGTCCTGCATTTCGGAGGCCGAACGTCATGTAAGGAAATTCGTAGAGACCAAAAGGTGTAGTAATAGCTGTTTTGCAGATGTCTGCTTCGTGTACTGGAATTTGTTGGTAGGCCTTCACTAAGTCGACTACATTAAATATTGTGCACCCGGCAAGATTGTAAGTGCAATCTGCGGTGTGGCGCACCGGATAGCAGTCAGGGATTGTCCTGGCATTAAGCGCACGATAATCGCCACAAGGAAGCCAGCCATTTTCACGCTTACGAGCCATGTGCAGAGGCGAAGACCAAGAACTACTCGATTGCCGAGCAGAGCCGCATTTGACCATGTCCTCGAACTCTTTCTTTGTCGCAGACAATTTCTGAGGGGCTAAACGGCGAGGACGACATGAAACAGGTGGGCCGTCGGTAGTAGAAATAAAATGTTTGGTCTCATGTTTAATAGTTCTGTTAATTCCTGGTGGCTTCGTTATATCGACGAATTCGTTGAGAATTTTGTCCCATCGGGAATCGCCAGCCAAAATGGTTTTGACGCTGAGCTGGTTCACCTGAGCTGCCGTAGCCGTTGCACGTAGTTTTGTGGTGCCGTCAATCAAACACAAATTGCGGCAGTCCGGTAACAAGTGGTAATGCGCCAAGAAATCAGAACCAATTATTGCAGCTCCGACATATGCTATGATAAAATTCCATCTAAAATCACGGCGCAAGCCTAGGCTAAGTGTTAGGGTAATGTGGCCGTACGTTTTAATAGTGCTTCCATTCGCAGCTCGAAGTTCAAAATTAGAATGGCTATATTTGCCCTTAAGAAAACTACGTGGGAAACAACAGAGATCGGAACCGGTGTCGATCAAAAACCTATGGCCTGTTCCAGGATCAGTAATAAATAGACGGCGACCAGTATTGTAACAGTCAGTAGTCGCCTCTACTGACTGCTTCTGAAGTTTTCCTTGTTATCAGATAACCAGGAACATGGGCTAACGCATTTGCTAGCCTTACCAGCAAACTTCTTGTGATACCAGCACAAACGCGTGCCAGAACGAGATGATGACATTGACCTTGACTTCGAGCGCGAGGCAGAACGAGGTATTCGTGTGTTGTTTCTAGTGAGTGCATCAACCTTCCTACTTAACTCATCGATGCGGTGCATAAGCGTTTCCAAATTTAGTGAAGATAATGCTCTCGCTTCATTGATTGCGGCTGGAGTGTGAGGTAATGTGTCCATGATATTGTCGGCAATTTCGGCTAATTTCTCTAAAGGTAAGTCTTCTTGTGCTATTAAAATTCTTTGAATCTCACCTGGCAGGTGGCGGATCCATAGCTCGCGTATTATGTCCTCATCGCCCTTGGGACCAGCCAAGTTTCGCAGGTGGCGAAGGAAAGCAGTCGGCTTTCGATCCCCTCGCTGTTCTTCGCTCAACAACTGTCGAGTACGCTGCTTTTTCGACGTGGAAAAACGCTTAATGAGTTCTGCTTTTAAATGCTGATATTTGTCCTTGGTTGGTGGATTTGATAAAATGTCCTCCATCTCGTCAGCAAGATGAGCATCAAATTTTGAAAGTACATGCCCATATTTAGTTGAATCTTGTGTAATACCCGCTATTTCGAATTGTGCCTCCGCTTGTGTGAACCATATTCTTGGGTTGTCACACCAAAATTCGGATAATTTAACTGACACCCCCATAACCTGCGCGTCTGGATTCGTTAATTTAGCTATTTGTTTTTGTAAATCTAAAATCTGTCTCTGTAATTCCTCCTCTTTTGACATTGTGAACAAAATAAATTATTATTCAATTAAATCAAAACAATAAAGTGAATTAAAATTAAATCAATGAAAAGATAATTTAAATTAATAGCACAAAAAAAAATGGTCACAATTAGAACTTATAGTAACATACATTTAACACACGTGAATTACTAGTGAGAACAAATAGTAATCCGTACTATGGAAGAATAGGTTATTAAAATCAAAAGTGAGTTACAAGTGAGAACACATAGGTACTCTTTTTAAATAAACACAAATGTTTTATACATAACATAAAAACTACTAAAATATTTTCACTGCTAGTATTATTAGTATTTTTGAATATACTAATGATAAACTTTGTTTTTAATTTTTTATATAACACATTACTGTGAAAAGTGTGATACGATTACGTTATACGTTTATTTGTTTCTGTAAACAACACAACACACACATTGTTTTGTAAGAATGGAAAGTTTGCGAAGGAAAGTATTTTTGGGCTTAGCTGTAGGAACCGGCGGCGCAGGCGTTGATGCAATTGCAGGGCACCCGTGACGACAAGGGCAGGCTGTTGGCGGGAAACAGACGGGCAGCAGGCAGACGGCACGGAGCTCGCTGGTCACCAGCAGAAACGGTCAAAGGTGCTTCTAGCAGGCCTCGACCACCAGTGGGGCGACATACATTCAGCTGACGAATCGTCACAGTAAAATTTTCACGCACTCTTAAAGTTTCTCGGTGTCACCAATATGGGTTTTCTTAGTTAGGTTTAAGATATACCCATGAACGTAAATGTCAATAACAATAATAAAACGCATATTTTGCTACGCACGAAATATATTAAATTAAAGGAGCACGGTATTACAATTAATTCACTCTCAGTATTTTTGTATGCGACGTATCGTGTTCGCGCCCTGTCTATCTGGCGAGAAAACGCGGGAGCCAATCCCAGTTCGAGATTTAGCTCCCAGGCTTTTGCGCCACATTTTACCAACAGATAGGAGCTAATCTCTTTCCAGTGTTATTCTATTTCTCCCGACGAGAGAGGCACTACTACTCCAGTTCCATCAGAAAATATGATCTATCAAATAAACAAACTGGAACAAATAAGCATTTATCAAAGTTGGGGTATTTTGTTGGTGAACTAAACAATAATGGTATTATTACGAAAGCAATATGTTGCGTTCTTAAAATATGTTCGCTTTAGTCAGAAGATTAAATAAAGTTGCAATTAACGAAATTGTTTTATTTTTCCAAAATTGTTTTCCCTCGAATAACACTTTCAAATGTCAAAAAGGAAACTGACAGATTGATTTTTTTTAGGTTGGTAGCAACGTAGACTTGTTCATAATATTGCTAGCATTGAAAATGTCAATTTTTATTCTCCGTTTGTGTATCTAAATAGTCAAGAGTCCCGTCTCTTATTTTATATACTCTTTGTCAAAAATTGTTTTCGCGAAGTGAAAATTTTATTAATTGACTCCGAAAAGGTAAAACAATTCTAAAATTTTAAGTAACATTTATAAAATATAGTGCAGTGTTGAATAATGCAGATGAAGTACATGCCTATTTGCGATTTGCTAGTACATTTTAGGTTATTTTGTTACATTAAACAGTTAATTGATATTTATAAATGAAATATCTTTAAATCAATAAGTTGTATAAGAAAGAAAGAAGAAACATTGGTCTAGGTAACTGATTTGTATACGTGGCTGCAGGCGTGATTTCATACCATGTATTAGCCATATTAAGGTGAGGTAGAAATGGAAACAATATCTTTAACCCATTCTCATTTTATCAGGTCAGATTTTTCTAAATAATTTCATGCAATTATTGTGCACAAATGAAAGGGTACAAAATACAACAACAATGTGAGACTTTGCTTATATTTTTAAATGGAAATCTTAATATAATAATTATATACAAAAATTATTAACAAAATTTTATATGTGGTCCTTTATACGATTAAGCTAAATGTTGAGTTGTTGAGAATTTTTTTTTCATTTTATATAATTAGGAACAAACATAATTTAATCACCCTTAGTTTAGGGTTGGCTTCAAGCAGGGGCTGAGGGCAGTGGGGACATATAGTGAGCTGATGATGTTGATGATAATTTATTCCAAGACAGCAATAGCTGCACCTTTGGCAGCATCACCTCCTGATGTAAATTCTA
Source organism: Papilio xuthus (assembly GCF_000836235.2). Classification (NCBI taxonomy): domain Eukaryota; kingdom Metazoa; phylum Arthropoda; class Insecta; order Lepidoptera; family Papilionidae; genus Papilio; species Papilio xuthus. The sequence continues at coordinate 2,010,541 of NW_013533657.1, forward strand.
ACGGCAGACTATAGAAATGTTCTACAGCTCTTTGTAATACAGCATTCCTAGACAATCCAGAGCCATTGCCGACAATCCTTTTAATGTGTGCATTTTGTAATATTCTTTTTGGCATCATTATATGTAAATTGTCTATTATACTGTCACATAGAGATTTAAAAACACAACCTAATTGAATATTAGAAAGATCAATGTTTTCAACAGCAGCTTTAGATGCAGGTGCATGTCTTTCTCCCAGTAAATGTGGGCAAATTTTCATAGCAGATGTTGTTGGAGCTTCTAAGCCAAGTGCAATAAGTTTTTCCCAAACTTTTGATTGTGGAATAGGAAATCCAAATTCGAGCATCCATTGTTGAAGCATTTTTACAAATGTGGCCAGTACATTTCCACCATTTAATGATGCGGCTACTAGCAAATAAGTGTTGTTGAAATATGGTAAGTGCTCAACAGTTTTACATCCAACATCTTGAATACTGTTAACAACAAAAGCAAGTTGAGCTGAAGTTGATATATTCAAAACTGCATCTTCTCTGTTTTCTAATGTTGCAATTATTGAACATTGTAAATCTCCTAGAGCAGCACCAACTGGAGTTCCCTCTGGGATACCATTCCAGGATTCACTCAGTACTCCTGCAATTACTCCACTTTTAACAACTTTAGGCAAGAGGTTAGTGGGAAAGTTAATTGAATTAAGGATATCATGATTCCATTCATTTTTTTCCGTGTTGAAGTAACCCCAACTGGCAGCATTCTGATCTGACATGACTGGATTTTTTAAATCACAGAGCATGGCTACTACAAAATCCTGAACTGTAGATGAATAGGTAAAACTCTTTAATTTTTCCGGTTTATTATGGAGCATCCATAATAATGTTGCACAGCCATATCCAGAGCAACAGTTTAAGTGTGAATCAGGCTTTGGCAACGATTCCAGAAACTCTGGTTTGCATCTTGTATCTTGCCATGTATACAGTGCGGACATTTTTTCTCTTGTAGCTTCATAACGCATTACAATTCCATCTTTTTCTACCTTTTCCCAGGCACTGAAAAGTAAATAAAAATATAAATTATAAAAAAATATGGAATACAGGCTACTTGGAAACTGAACCTCCAGTTACAGAATGCAAGTTACTTTGCTACTGAGCTATAATAATTTTTTTTGCATTTAGATTAAAAAGTACAATTTACTGTAACACATATAATTAAATAACATTTATGTAAGAGATTACAACTTTGTATTGTATTGTAGAAATATTCATATGTTGTGAAATGTAGTTTTTAATGGGAATATCTGCTTTTAACAAATACACCATTAGGGAGTAGGATAACATCATATTTGATATGTTTTACCCGTTATTCCACAAGAGGACTCCGTGCATCTGACCGCAGACGCCAATTCTCGTGACATGTCGTAGAACATCTCTCGGTAGCCGGGACACGCAGTAATGGACGGCCGACACTATTTTAGGAACATCCTGCTTGTTCCCTTCTATGCCTTGATCACTAGGTATATTAGCTGCGGTGTCCTTACTCTGTTTCGCTACTATTTCTCTTGTTTTTGGATCGTAGACGCACACTTTCACTGATGTCGTGCCAATATCCATGCCAAGAACATATTTTTTATCTGACATATTGAATTGTTTATTTTGAAAACTTTCGTGAAACGATGAGGCGTCGCAATGCCGTATTTTTTTGCGATAAGCTTGATCGCGAGAACTAAATGTAGAACGGTTGGCGACACGTCCGTTTCGTACTGGGTCTGGGACCGAATGGCGCGTCTCCCGTGCCCGCGCAGCTACGCGACGCCTCACGTTATGTAAAGTCTGTGTATATGACATGGATCACGGAGTGGCTGATTTTATTATCGCCCACTTCTGTGCTTCAGCCCACCGTTTAATTAAAAGCAATAAATTAATTCTGATAAAGTATCTTGATAAGGGTTATTATAGTTTTCGCTTAAACGGTGCATATTTATTATCGAAATTTATGAAACGAGGTAATCTTTCACCGTAAAATACAAAAGATGGACGAGATGTATCCAGAGATTCATTGTAGTAAGGTCGACCAGACCTATCTATCTTGTGGGAAATTGTGCTTCATTCGTCTATATAACAGACACATAAATTGTGTATCCATCAAGTGTTATTCATATTGACTATTGATAAATAATGACTTTTTGATGTAAGTGCTGTTTCAAAAATAGGTACACGTTCTTCTACCAATTTTCGGTTAAATAATTTATTCTATATTTTTCAACACTTGCTTATTACTAATGACGCTTTCAATACAATATCACTCTTTTCATTTATTTTTGTACTCGGACTGACCAAAACAGATATAATGAAGAAATTTTACGCTTACTTTCATCATAAATTGAAATCTTGACAGAAATTATTTGTAATAGTTACTAATTTTGGAATATACACAAAATCATTGTATATTATTGTTTACCGTTAGGATGCCTTGTCACTGATGTGAGCTTGCCTGTCACTTTATTTTGTCGCCACAGTCCATATCCTTTTAACTTTGTAGCTTTGCCCTCCCGCAAGGATTGTGAGCTATATTTATGCTTATTTGTATAATGGAATACGGCACTTAAATATCATTCTTATCTTTATAGTTATATAGTGTATTTTGCCGCTTTATCACTTTGTCGTGCAATGCAGTAAATGCAATTAAAAGTTATTTGTTATGATCTAGTACAGCTGATAGGATGCACGGAAGAGGTGCACATATTTTGCTAATCATATTGAATAGGTTTTTATATGTGAAGGTACACTGTTGATTTTTATGTCTTTTATCTAAAGTTTAGTTGAAGATATCAAGATTATGTATTACATACTTTATCGAATGTAATTCCATTGTAATCAGCATTATCTACGCTCCAATGAATAAAAGAAGTGCCAAGAATTTGTAGGTTATGTTCTGTTATTATAATTGATGTTTTTTGTGTGCATCAGTTCGTTCAATACATTATTAATGTTGGCTTCACCTGAACAATAAATCACTGGCATAAAACAAAAATTGAATTACCAAGAACATTTATTTTTGAACATAATGTATGTCCACTTTAATTTTAAATTAGAGTAGACATTTCTTAATAATTTGAATTGAACATATTTCGTTTTATTATTTACACATTACATTACACATAATAGCAATTTTACAACTTTAAAATAAAAACATGACCATGAATAGAACAAGATGTGTTAAGTGTCAAGTAATGTTTTCGTAAAAGTTGTTTCCACTGCAGGAACTTCTATACGAAAACATATCGTTGCCTCAGGTTTTTCAGAAGTAATGAAAGAGAAAATAATATGTTTTTACTAGGCAGGAAAAACCCATGATTTAATACCGAACATTGTTCCGAGTTTGTCGCGCTGTTTATTACAATATCTCAACCCGAATCTTAACTCTCAGTGCGGGATGTTACTGAGCTAAATTAACTTCAAAAGTATGTCAAAATGATTTACTGAGAGATGATGAGTTATCGTATCGCGTGCTGCATTCGCACGTGATACTGTAGGCGTTTGTCAACATAGTCATTGAGGATACACCGCTCTATGACTCGTGGTCACGTTTCATGTTTATTTATAACAAAATATATAGTAAAGCATTTTTGTGACTTTTTAGTTGTCATGAATAAATCTTAAAGCCGCTGGCGCAGTTACTTAAATTTGACTCACAATATTTGTCATAATCGACCTCAAAACGCTACTGTACCGTAAAAGTAGGATGAAAATAATCCGTTTTTTTGCACGAAGTGGAGCGATTCTTGTATCTTTTTGTGCTATTATTATAAATTTAGATTTTTTGGCTAGCAGCAGCTCTAGTTTTGAACCAGATAGACGCAAATCGATATTTATTTTGTTTCTCAATTTCTCCTCTAAGTATTCTCGGCTACGTGTGTATGTTAAGTCAATAAAATAAATTTATTATAAGCATACGGCGCTAGCGTTTCGTGAATTGCTCTAGGTGTATTCGTGGAGTATTAAAACAAAATAAATTGTGGTTTAAGTTTTACTGTTATCAGACGAACGCATATTCGACGAACAATAAAACATAAGAATATAACGTCGAAACAAAAAATCACGTTAACTGCGAAACACAAAAGCAAGCTCAATAGACAAATTTTAATTCCATATTTTATTTAAATGTTTTTATTTTTAGAACATTTATTTCTATTTATATATTTTATTAAAAAATCGATTTGATTTCAGACAATGGGTAAAAAAAGAAAAAATCCAGATAGCACGGACAGTATTGATGCAAATAAAAGAGAAAATAGCAAAAAAATTAAAGAAGTAATCGCGGATGATATTATGCAAAATGAAATAACGGAAATGAAAAATATTGGTACTGATGTTCAGTCTAACATTAATAAAAAAAGAAAGGAGAAAAAAATTAAAGCGAAAATTGCGGATGATGCTGTTGAAAATGTGAACGAAGATCGTGAAACTCATGTTCAAACTAACAAAAAGAAGAAAAGAAGGGATAAAAAAATTAAAGGCGAAATCGCAGAAGACATTGTTGAAAACCAAGACAGTGAAATTGATGTACAGGTTCGTAGTACCAAAAAAAGAAAGGACAAAAAAAATAAGGATGGACTTTCGAAAGACAATTTAGAAAAAGTAAATGATGGTAGTGAAAGTGTTGTACAGTCTATCAATAATTTTGGAACGATAAGTAATAATGCAACACCAAAAAAGATCATATTTGTTGGCGATGAACCACAGGAAGTGTCAGTATCCTCCAATAATAAAACCAAGAAAAGTAAACTCTCCAAGAAAACAAAAGAATATAACGATGATATATTGAAAGAAGAAGATGTGAAAGATGAAGATATCGATAAGTTTTGTGATGAATTAGATGAAGAAGACAATAAACAATATGAAAATTGGGTGCAATTAATAGAAGCTACTTTAAGTTCCAATAAAAAGAAACCAAAATAAAATTTGTTCATATTTTAGATGTAAATGTGTACCTAATAGTTTTTTTTGGCATGCGAACATGAATTTGCCTTTAAATTATTGAAACATTAAACTGTAATTTTCTACTAAAACTATTAACAAGAAGCATATTTTTCTTCTATGAAAGCAACTATTGTGAGTGTGTGTCGTAAAAGACAGAACTTAAAACATGTTATTTAAATACAGTATGTTAACCTGCCCAATCAAAACATACTGTGATCTACAGATTGTAAAGTCTACACCGTTTTAATTAATGAATTTTCTGTGAAACCGTCATTGCAAATGCTAACCTGTTCCTAGAATAACTGGGACATTTACGTATTCCCAAGTAAAATTACAGCTAATGAATTATTAACTGGTCAGTATTACTTTTCAACCAAAATAACTGCGGAACGACTCTTGAGTACAAAATTATCAGTAAAAAACTTAAAAAAAAATGGATTTTTACCAGATTCTACGAACGAAATTTTTTAAAGTTGTAACACTAACAAGACATTGACACTGACATAAATAATTGATTTGTTGATTTTGCCTTTGACAAATGAAGTGAATAAAATGACGCTGAAGAGAAACACGTGTTGTAATAAATAATTTTTGATTCGTATTAAAAGGCGGTAAAACAACATTCAGTCAACTATGACAAGATTTGCAAGAGCGAGAGGCTCTAAGTCTTCAAATGAAAAGACCCCAGAAGATAGTACGCCATGGGAAGTTATGAAGGAGCAGATTATTCAATCGAAAAAAGAATCTGAAGAATCTAAACAGAGAAGAGAGGTAAGTCAGGTTATATTAACGCAAGCCGCGAGAGTTACGTTTAAGTTTGTGACCAACTAACCTAAAATGTTATGTTTATTATTACAGGCTGAACAAAAGCGAATAGATAACTATTCGAATTTCCTTAAAGAACAGAAAGTACAAAAGCGAAAAGCTACTTGGTGTGACTTTCCTGAAGTAGAGTTCAAAAAAAAGCCAGAGAATGCCAACGAAAGTCAACAAAACGAAAAATGTTTTAAAAAGAAAAATAAGAAAAAAGAAAAGACGCTTGAAGCAACACAGATCCAGTCGACTAATGAGGTTCAAAAACAAACCGACGACACCAAACAAACCAATGTTTCAGTAAAACAAAACAAAAAGAAGAAGAAAAATAAGGTACCAGTTAAAGACTTTAGTAATGAAGACAAAAAGCATGCTGACGATTCAGTTGAAAAAGTTGAAGTAAATAACACTGTACAATTACAAAATGGTGATTCATCAAACAAGAAAAAAAAGAAGAAAAAGTCACAACAATCTCAAAACAAAGATATAATAGCCGATGAAAACCAGGAGCACCAAAATAATAAAAATGATGCTGTCCAAGGATCTGAAGGTAACAAAAATAAAAACAACAATACAAATCCTAAGAAGAAGAAAAATAGAAATGAAAAACCTACTCGTAGGAAAGACATAAATGACAGAAGCTTTCAATTAATAGTAAATGGTAAAGAAATTGAACTAATCAGGTTTGATGGATTCCCTATTATGAAGAAGGATGCTGAACGACTTACAGAATTAAAAAATAGTATGATTAAGAAAGGTATACCAAAAAGTGAAGTACAAAGGACAATGAAATTGGAAAGGAGGCGAGCTGAGAAAGCTTTAGCGCGAATAAAACGTGAGGTTTGCTATAATTGTAGGAAAGGTGGTCATAATCTTTCTGATTGTCCGGAACTAAAGTCTAAAATACCAGGGGTGGATAGTGCTGAAGGAGTTTGCTTCAAATGTGGCTCCACTGAACATAGACAGTTTGAATGTAAAGTGCAGAGAGATAAAGAGTTCCGATTTGCTACATGTTTCATATGTAAAGAAGCTGTAAGTAACCAATTTTTATCTTTTTTTTCCTGCATTTTTGATAGTGAAACCAATAAATAATTTCAATTAAATCTAAATTTGAACATTGACATATCTTACTGTTAATATAAATTCATATATTTTGATGGATGGATGTTTGTTAATAAGTATCTTTAAAGGGCAGCATGGATAAAACATTTTGGATGAATATATATGCTATCTATCAACTAGGAAATATGTATGCAGTATAATTTCACTAATGAGGCACTGTAAAAAACTGGAGGGTGTTGGATTTATTTTTTCTTATAGTAGAAGTGGCAAACAAGCAACGAATTGCCTATTGACTATTGGAATGTTTGGTTTACTGGATTATAGTGAAAAATGCTGATATAAATTATATTTATTTGTTTTGTTTAATACCTTTCAGGGTCACATTGCTCGGCAATGTCCTGATAATCCCAAAGGATTGTACCCCAATGGTGGTTGCTGTAAACTTTGTGGTGATGTCACTCACTTGAAGAAGGATTGTCCTACTGTAAGTAATAATCTTCATTTAAACATCTTAAAATGTAATTTAACTATAATAATTTGTGTTTAATATGATGGCAGTGAAATTTGTATCATATTAATGTATTACATTCATGGTAAACGTTTTTTGTTTTCCTTTATGACACTCAATGATGTCAAAATAATAATATTAAATTTTCTAAACTTTCAGATGAATGACAAAAAAGAGGAAACTTCAATAAAACTGAATACATTAGGTGCAACTGATAACCTAGAAGATATAGGTCAGAAAAATGAAAACAATATTACAGAGGGTAAAATGAAAAAACCCAAGAAAATTAAATTTTAATTATTTAATGTTTTAAAATAAATATTTAACACAAACATATTTCGCTTATAAAATGTCTTTTGAAATTTAATATTTATAAGTTTTTTCAATTTATATTGCTTCAAGACTTGCTTTTAATTGTTCTAAGCACTGGCCAGCAATTTGTCCAGTTATTCCTTCAGGACTCTGCGGGTCTTCTCGACTAAGGATCCTAGCAGCATCAGCGAGACATTGTATAGGTTCTTGCAATCTATCTTTCAATTTCTCCTTTGTTATAAGTCCAATGCTGTATTCATTCCTTGCCAGATACATCAGTGGTGCATGCAGTTCATATAACATCATACCTGTTAAAGAAAAAACAAAAATATATATAAATGCATAAAAAATATGAAATATAATTATTTTTTATGCATTTATATATAATTTAGGCGTTTTTAAATGCATTTGGATACATTTTTTTTAATTCGTTGTACATTTTAGGATTCGAAAATAGATAAACTTGTGCTCACTTCTACATTGTAATTTGTAACAAAAAAACTCGTTACCTCTCATCCGACTGTCTCCGGGCATAATAACGTCCAGCGCTTTAAGCACCAGTCTACAGAAGTCAGCCTTGCGCTCCAACATGAGATCTGGTAGTTCGTCTATGTCGTAGCCTGCAACACGTCCATACAGCTGCGCCAGCGCGTACTTGATGGATATGAGGATCGAATGACGCGGGTGGAATACCGATTTGTACTGGAAAAAAAATTAACAGTCTTTATTACTATGTATATTTATGCTGTTTATTCAATCGAACGAAGGCTTTCAGAATCTATTATAATAAAACGTTTTACCATGAATAATATATATCGTTTTTACAAGAAGACAAACCGCTAATTTCGTAAATTGTTGTCTCTATCTCATATGACAGTTTGTGCGACAGAGATATAGCTTTACACAGCTATAGCAGTGAATCCTCTCCAAATGTGCATTCAAATATTAACTTTTGCCTTACTTTATTAAGGATAGCCTCTCTCTGTTCGATAGCCTGTGGTCCGGGCTCCAAGGCGTCTAGCTGATCGACCTCGGCCTGCACAACTGCTAACATTTTACGCATCGCACCACCAGACGTCTTGAAGCCACATGACTTCTCTGTGCAAATCCACTGTGCATCATTGTCTGAAAAAAATTGGCCATGTATACAGTCTTATATTTGTTTTAAAGTATCGAACTCAACATGTATTTTAAAAATCTTAATGTTTTTCTAATGTGACAGGGCTTTATAGTGTTAAAAATAATTTCTTAGTGGGTAAGATTGCTTAATACATAAATATTAATCAATGTGAACGGACACATAGACGAGATTTAACTTTCGGTGTTACTAGCTATTTCTCACCTAAAGGATTCGTTGATAAAATAACACCATTATCACATTTGTTACATTTAACAGTACTGAGATGTGTTCCTAACTCTGTAGGGTCGGAACAACGCGGGCAGTCACAGTTGAAGAACTTGGACTCTAGCAGATATTCTCGTCGCACGATAGTGGGCGACAGGGCGTGCGTGTAACATAGATGTAGTGGTTCACCCTTCTTTATAGGTATTGCAGCTCGTATTTCCACCCTGCAAAAAATATACATAATTACTACCCCATAATTACACGTCATTAAAGTTACGTTCAAGACGACACACAACTTTACATGTTGCATGGTAACTTCTCGGTCATAAGCCCTTTACTGTTGACTTTATCTTTTTTCCAATCGCTCTATTACAATTTATACCTTATTATTTGAAACTCGCAGACTTGCCTGAAATTGAGATTCGATGCCTGACTTTTGAGTAGAAATCGTTTTTTGTTTTTAATATTCCCAGAGAGATGTGTTTTACTAGTTAACGGGTCGGGTTAAAATTAGATAATTAAAACAAAAGACAAACCGGACCCGTCAGAATATTGGCAGCTTTCCATTGCTCATATTTTGTTAAATTCGTTCAGACATTTCGTTTATATGACATAATATTATAAAAGTTAAAATGAAATGTAAATGTCAATAGTATGACTAGAAAAAAAGTTTGGTTAACTGAGTTGTTGGTTTGGTTTGTTAACACAAGAATCAATAACACGAGTCAAGAGTATGCAAGTACATACTTGTAATTATCCTGTAGGATAGTATGCACGATGTTTGGTACGCAGCTGTGCGCAGCGATGGCTAGACGCGGGTACACCGCGCGTATACTGAACCCACCTCGGGAAGGTATTTCCACTGCGTTTACCTACATAATGAAAATCACAATTACACTCAAAATAGATATGGTACTAAGAAGAAACCAAGAAGTGTAATTGTTTTATATTTGTGTTCGAGGAATACATTTTCAATGCTAGTAGTTGCTTATTTTTAAAATTACTACGCACCTCGAGTATACCGCAAGCTTTCTGCACCAATTCCATGTTGATGCGGTCCCCGAGCTTACAGTGATCGACTAAGAAGTCCACGATGTTAACCTGATCCAACCGCCACGTGGGCCGCTGCTGTCGCGCCTCCGAGTGCACCTCCATCAACTCCAATTCTTGCTGCCATCGCTGTGGATCCTTCTCTTTTGCTAATAGTAATCTGGTCAAACATGACATTACAAATCTTTATAATATAACAGATTATATGTTATTTCTATGAAATTGTACAATGGTACACTGTACATAAGTTGACACGTCGCTTAACAGAGTACTCCTGTACCTGAAGTGCCAATATATAAGTTGTTATACTAACCTCAATGGTGTGATGCAGTCAAGTTGTGGGGCACTAGCTGTCCAGTCAGTCACTGGCTGGAAGCGCACCTTTGCCAAACTAAAGACTTCACACTCGGCGGCGTGTTGCGGATCGCGTTCACATTGCGCCCCGCACACCGGCCAGCCGCACCGAGAGCATAATGTATTCTCCACAGGACAGTAGCAAGCGAGGCACAATGGAGGCGTATCTGTTGACAGATTTACCCTAAGGCTAAGGGATATATACGTATACCTTAAGGGACGCATTATCTTAAATTTAACTGGATGAATTAAGTTTTGATCGTCAATGGCGGGCGTGAAAAACGTTTTTGCATACGGTTAATGCGTCGATAGAGAGATGTTTGTAAGAACTTCGACTAGAATCCAAAGCAGACGACTTATAATGAATTGTGGAACTTTATTTTTAAATATTTCAGTACATATACCGTTTACCTAAATAAAAAATATTATAAAGGTTTCTAGAATGCGCTAGAGTGCCTTTTCGTTTTATACAAGAAATAAATCAATTATGATTTTAATTCGTCAAAATGTTTTAATGGTTTATACCAACGGGGATGGAGTGTACTTGCCTGCTTTGGGTCCAACGGCGAACGGTTGATCCGTGAATATTAATTCACCGCCATCTAAGTCCTTATTAGCAACTAAATATCGACCGTATTTGTCGTTTCGTAAAATCTCATAATGTTTAGCGTCCATCGTAATAAATTAGATTCGCCAACTCATGAATCCGCTTCGACTGTCGGCTAAAGATTGAAGCGATGCTCCTTGGCGTGCAACCAGGAGCGGCTAAAATAAACCTGATACTAATCGAGAATTGGAACGTTCGAAATTTCGAGCACATACAAGAATTTATACTATACTTGGTACATACGCATTCAGGATGAATGACCTGTAATATTCTATTCATTTATTTATAAGCTGTATGTAATTATTATTTTCTTGCAATAGATAACACCTTTTACATTTAGATGAAGGGTACAATATAAACCTGTAGTTATCCGCAAACTTACGCAAACAGACAGACAAAGACAGAGACATAAAAAAACTAAAAAAATGGCTTTATTAAATCATTAAAAGTATAGTAAAAAATAACAAAAGTAATAGCATATAAGTGTAAAGCAATTCATGACGTAACTTCTGCAGTACATCCGTCTGAATATCGATCAAATTACTGCAGTCTACTTATTCAAGGCGTATTGTTTAGACAAAGGTCATAAATAATTTAGAAATAATATTTGAGCATCAAGATAAGGGTTTTAATAATACTTTTTTAACGTTGAAAAAATGATTTTATGAACTTTCATGATTTTATTTAATTGCCTACGCCGACCCTCTGCAGAAAGATGCGTAGGAAGATGACCATAATGAATTTTCTTTAATTTGTTATGATTAAGGGATTAAGATTTGATTTCTTTTCTATGTAGTAGCTTATTATTTTAAGATTTAATTAAAAGGAGAAAAGGTAATCTAACAATTATGAATTGTTTTTGTCCACGTACAATGAATAAGGCCAATTAGAATTAAATTATTTCAAAATTTTAAGTGATCTAGATACCCTGCATTGTCAAATAAGAAATAAAAATATTATCCGATTTATTTAAAATATAATTATTTATTGCTTTTTTAAAGAAAAAATGTCAATTTTTGAATATTTATTTGGTGTTAATTACAAAACTGGCAGTGAAGATATTTTCCAAAGTTTTAAGTTACCAAAGATCTTTGCAGTTGTTACGCAAGAAACTATACCTTGTCTGCGAGATGTAAGAAAATTTGATTAGTTTCTTAATGTGATACTAATGCTTAAAATTAAACTGCCAAACTGAGAGTAGTTTAATGGTTGATAAAGCAGTCTCCTAATCATTAGATTTCATTAACATTTGGTGTAGATTTTTCATACGAAATCTGTAGTAAAGCTTGTTGTAAATATTTTACGACCGCGCCTAGTGCCTTGACATAGTTATTGCTTTTATCGTGGTCGTGGGTTGGACTAGCTACATGTTACTAAATAAATAAAAAATATACTGATAGAAAGCGAAAGTAGTATATTATTATCTTTAACAATATATAAATAAATAAGTTATCATTTGACTATGTATAGGATGGTACTCTGGGAGAAAAAATTATATGCAAAAACGAATATGGCGAGAGAATTGATTGCCCTATCAATGGTGATGGAGGTGATAATGAAGATTTCAGCTTCCCAGGAAATGTATGTGTGAAAATAAAACATTTTTAAGTTTAACCCTTAATTTTATAATATAGCAATAGTTAATTTCTTAAGATTTAATAACAATAACAAGTCTTGGGCCCGAGTACACTTGTTTGTCGAAATGTTTAATTCTTCTTTTTGAAGTTCGCGCGCTGACTTAGTACAATAGATACCAAAATAAATATGTAAAGGGTAAGTGATTAAACACTAAAGAATTTGCAGTAATATTTTGTTATTAAATAATATAATAATGATTCAAAATAAAAATAATGTTTTTAACAATGTAGTTTTGTTCGTGTATTTGTAAAAAAGAATGAAATTGTCTTTACACACGTTACGTAGAAAGAAAGTTGTCATGAGCATAGTCAAATTTGCATCTTTTAAATATAGTTAAATTATTTCATTTAGGTAACCATTTTGTTATTAATTAAAAAATTAGGACTACGTTCAAAACAACCATTTTGCTATGGGTTACTTTAAATAGGTTTATTATAATAATTGAATGTTAAGAATTCTTAAAACGTCAATAACCCCTTTTCCGGAAAAAACGCCCCCTGGCTAGTTTATTCTCAAACTAGAATTGTCTTGTGGTGTTGTACAGGAGGTGAAGTTATTCCTAGGAATTCGCAGAATTCAGTATATCTAGTTTCAGTAAGTGAAATCACCTAACACACAGTAAGTAAATAGCTACTACAATTATTTCAAAATTATTCTTTTTGTTACAAAGATAGATTTACTATTCATATTATCGGTACCGTTATAAAGCCGGGGACTATTGACGTCATACACGTGATTATTGAATTTCTATATAATTTTTGAATAAATCAACTTAATTTTCCTTATTTCATTTAAAATTATAAAAAATGTTGTAATTGGGAGATTTTATTAAGGCTTCCTATTTCTTAAAAAAACCGATGGCCAACCACTATACATCTATAAAAATCTTGCTGACAATGTAAAATCTTTTGGCGATAGGTCAAGTTTACGGTCACGGCGTACAAACGAATCTTATTTTAATGTACGTGATAATGGGATTTAGTTTTAATCACAATGATTTTATGTGATGGGTCCCGTTATACCTGCATGTTATGTAATACCGTTATTGAGTGACATAAATTTGCCAAGTCGACCCTGACACAACTGGCTCAGTTCGCAAATTTACGATAAGGTTTTTTAAAAATTCAAACATCTTATTATAATAAGTAGACAAATGATATATCCCTCTATTTCAACTTTCGATAAAAAACAGTATTTAATCTTTTCTCTTGCTATACAATGTTGTTACGAAATTGCCTAATTAAATTGAAAAAATAAATGGTTGAAACTCGATGACTGTTGTATATTTAACTGTATGAGATATTAAACTTTTTGTTTTTCGCAGGAAATGGCACCCCCATACTATGCAGATCTGGGCAAGAAGGCCAATGATGTCTTCAGCAAAGGCTACCACTTTGGTGTGTTCAAACTTGACCTGAAGACAAAGAGTGAATCCGGTGTTGAATTCAGTAGTGGCATCACCTCCAACCAGGAGAGTGGCAAGGTATGGCAATTATCTTTCTTGCATTTACTTTGATAAATTATTTAAATTTCCATTTTCAATGATCTTATGTTTCTGAAAATGTTCACAAATCTGCATGAGTAATGTTTTCTACTAAATGAATCAGTAAAAACATTAAGAGTAAAAAAGTTACTATGCAATATCATATTTTACTTTAATTTTTGTTCTATAATAGCATTGAATATTGTTACAGGTATTTGGTAGCCTTTCATCCAAATATGCAGTGAAGGACTATGGTCTAACATTCACAGAAAAATGGAACACAGACAACACCCTTGCCACCGATATCACCATTCAAGACAAAATTGCCGCCGGCCTCAAAGTCACCCTTGAGGGTACTTTCGCACCACAGACTGGGTAAAATATCTAATAAAAGTACAGTTTTAATAATTTCTTAAGTAATCCTTTATTTCATATAAAAACATTAAGGACTTGCTTAGCAATTGGTTAACAACTATAAATATGGCATATAGTGAATTCTATATAATATTGCTTAGAACTTATATGTGAAACTTCCACAGGAGCAAGACAGGTAAACTGAAGACATCCTTTGCCAATGAGACTGTGGCTGTTAACACCAACCTTGACCTGGACATGGCCGGTCCGATTGTGGATGTAGCAGCTGTCCTCAAATACCAAGGCTGGCTGGCTGGTGCTAACACCCAGTTTGACACACAGAAGGGCAAGTTTAGCAAGAACAACTTTGCCTTTGGATACCAGACTAATGACTTTGCCCTGCACACCAATGTGTAAGTAAAAATTTTCTATTTCTCCTTAAGAAGTTAAAATGGCTAAACTCAATTAATCTCAAACTGTTTTTGCTTATATAATAGAATTTTTAATTCAGTTGCTTTAAATATTACTAAGGACCTAATCGAAAGTGCAATGGCAGAAAAAAAACTGATTTATGATTAATCAGTGACCAAATAATTTTTTTCATTCTTCATATAATATGAAAAACTTTTCCATTTGTTTTGACTAGTGTAAAGTATCACTAGTCAAAACAAACTTGGTACAATAAGAAATAATATTGATATTTAAACAGCAATCAGTTGCAGGTGAAAGATAATCTAAGTTTTAAATATCAAAGTAGGTCATGCAAAACAATGACATATTATTTCATTATGTAACACTAGTGTGGTTGGGCACTTTGACTGGAAGTAAATTGAACTGACATCTTGACATTCATTGTAGCTAATACAAGTTAGGTCTAATTTCGACTGCCATTTTTGATTAGTTCTCCAATGGGGTAGATAAAATTTGTGAACATGGTTTTTTAGTTAATCTAAGACAAAACAAATTTACTTCTTTAAATATTAATATAAAAATACATTAAATAAAAGATGATTCCAGCAATAGCAATAATAAATTGTTATTCATTACTTGTTTTTATTTTGTGTGGATATAAAATATTACAATATACAACCTTGAGAAATTAGACAAAAACTTGCAAAATAACATTCAAATTTAATATAAATTATTATAGTGTTTGTAAAGACAATAGACATAACTATATGCAACAATACAATATTTTCAGTATATGTTCCTATCTGATATTACAATAATAATGAAGTGGGACGATTATAAAACTTAACCTTGAAGATAAATAACTAATAACCATATATAATATAATAATATCTAGACATAGTTATAAACAGTAACACTCTTCATTGTTTCATGAATTCTACAAAGACATCTGATTAACATAATATTATCTGCTTATCTTAAATAGTATGTCTAGTTTTTCTAACTACATATAGTAATTGTTGCTACATGAGCATGAAAATAAGTTTCTATTGATATGACAGTTAAATGTCACACACAATCCAAGTCCTATCATCTGGAGACTTATAGACACAGAAGAAATGGTTTTGACAAAATTCAACCCTATTTACAGCATATAAGCAATCTGGGGCTAAGGATTGAATGAAACAGGTAGGTGAATAATTTGAACTTCTCATCTCCAGGGACAATGGCAAGAACTTCGGTGGTTCCATCTACCAGAAGGTGTCTGACAAGATTGATTGCGGTGTGAGCATGCGGTGGACCGCTGGATCAGCCGACACCCTGTTCGGCGTGGGCGCCAAGTTTGCGCTGGACGCTGATGCGTCGCTGCATGCCAAGGTCAACAACAAGTCCCTCATTGGACTTGGATACCAGCAGAAGCTACGCCCCGGTATGAATATAAAGTTATTATAAATTGTCATTATCTAATTATTTATAAAATAATTGTTTTTCGTTGTTAATGATCACCAAGGTTCTTAGTTATTACAAATATTAGCTCTCAATTGTTTTAACCGACTTCAAAAAGGAGGATATTGTATGTTTTTTTCCCTAATTTATAAAAAAACAGCTGACTATTTAATAACATCGGAGCCTTATACAATAAATTTTGTATCTGCAACTTTCCATCAATGGAATCAGTGCAAAATGCAATCTGTATAATCTATTTTAGGCCTATTTTTATCACATGATCTTGTATTTCTCTCTAGTATCATAGATGTTATCATTTGTGCGTTATCTACAACTGTCAGAAATCGTACGACTTATGTGTTATATAAGGCCTACGGAAAATGTTCCTATTGTGTTTTTGTCAATGTTTATCTCCAAAGAATTTAATAGATAGGCACAAAATATTATATAATATGTTGTATAAATCTGCATGGCTAATCTTAGATCTGACTTTTTCTTAAATATAATATGGTTTTTATAATGATATAGTAACTGTCTCAAATCTAAATTCTTAAGCATATTTTTTACTTCCTATCTCAAGTCAATTACTACCTTACAAATAATTTATTTATTTATTTATTTATAATGTATGAAGTAATGGTTTAAAATGTAAATTATTTTAGTACTGTGCTATGTTATTAATTGAATCATGTTAAATTTCAGGCGTTACCCTGACGCTGTCTGCCGCCATCGATGGACAGAACTTCAACGCCGGCGGGCACAAGGTCGGCGTCGCGTTCGAGCTGGAGCCTTAGGAGGTCTCCGAGTCCCGTGGCATCTTAGTCCTGTAGATAAACACAATGCCACACACACTATTATATCTAATGGAAACAAGGAAGCGTGTTTAACCAAATCAATGCGAGCATCTCAGTGTCCTTATAATAGTCAACTCAGCGTATAACGCAGCAATATGATTGTGCAGAATGCCTAAATCTGAATCGCCGTCGTATAAATGGCGGCCGCAAGCTTCCTATAGTTCATTCACTTACTAGCAGCGTTGCTAAGCATCCTATGTCGCCGTATGATTTGATGGACTTCAAATAATTCGTTACTGTCAGTATATTTGCCTTGTAAATAAGCACCTATGGTGTGTTTCTTATTGATTGATTGAGAATAAAAATGAATAGTTCTTGAATCAGTAGCTGTTTGTTTTATTTTGTCTTACCCTTGTTTATCACCTTAATATTATAGTTATAGCTATAGATGGATAGGAATTCCAAGGTAAATAATGCCGAAAAAACTCATGGATTGTGCAGTAGTGTTAATTATTTTTAATTCCTGCAAAGAATAAAAACCCATGTCTGCAGAAGCCTTTATTATATGTATTACAATTACATGATAGTTAACAATATTATGAACAATCTACTGTATCATTTCCTCCTCCATGACCTTGGCCATCCACTCTGGCTCCGCGGCGGCGATCTTCTCTATCAGACTGTTCACTTGGTAACACAGGCTTTGGATCTGCTTGTCCCATTGAGGTAGAATTTCACGAGCTAAAACACAAAATTACAATGTTTTTACTAGAAAAACCAATCGATGTGTGTTCATAGTATGAATTAATTTAGATAAATTAAGGTTAACGCGTATTATTATAGATTGCTTGGTTGAGCGATGCTGGGTGGGTGAATAGTTGACAAGTCGGCGTTTACCATAGCTCATAAATTGAAAGTAGATGAGATGGGATTTCAACAACTCTCAATTTTATCTCAACTTTATTTTAATTCACAAGAGTGCTGCAAATATATGTACTTACTCTCAAAGTGCACAACGGAGCTAATCTGA
Source organism: Papilio xuthus (assembly GCF_000836235.2). Lineage (NCBI taxonomy): Eukaryota > Metazoa > Arthropoda > Insecta > Lepidoptera > Papilionidae > Papilio > Papilio xuthus. Next base: position 2,028,721 of record NW_013533657.1, read on the forward strand.
TCAATATAACCATTCATTCTGCCCTCACTGATCATATGACTGGCGATGCGCTCCGCCTTGCCGGGCGGCGTCTCCAGCAACGCGCCCAACTCCTCGAATGTTATATTGTTATACAGCTTGCTGGCTGACAGCAGGTTGTGCTCAAACACTGCTCTGTCTAAGATTGTAGACCCATCAGATGTTGTCGCCTGCAATAAATAAAAACCGGAGTTACTACTTCAAATAAAATTTCAGCTTATTTTTTTTTTATAACAAGGGGGCAAACGAGCAGCGGGAACACCGAGGTGTTCAACGACGCCCATGGACATCAGCAATACCAGAGGAACCGCAGATGCGTTGCCGGCCTTATTTATTAAAATTAGTCAAGGTTCTTAGGCAGTAAATAGACATAAAATATATATTAATATTATCTTTTTGTCAGTTGGTTAAGTTGGCAATGATGCATACCTTTTGATGACTTTGCATCAATGCTTCAAACTCGTGCAGTTCTGAACGGCGAATTATTCGGTCGAGATACATTTTCTCTAGGATGGAGTATGCAGGTAGTTGTTGGCAGCGCTCATCTTTGAACAAAGTTGCCAACATTCTCGATCTTTGTTGGCCTGTAAAAAAAAAAATTATATACAAAACTAGAATGCATATGACTATGATAACTCAGTCAGTTGAAAAGTAGATGTTTAGTAGTAAAATTGATTGAAAAGGTTTCATTTCACCTGCAGATGCGAGCACAGTGCATATAAGAGCATTCCTCAAGCAAGTCATTCTCTCATCCTCATGTATGATATTGCGGTAAGACAGTTCATTATACCTTTGTGCAGCTTCTATAAATTTTCTGCAATACAATTTTATTTATCAATAGCTAATATTAGTTATGTTTTCATATATCAATAGATTTTTTCATATACAAAAATAACTCTTGGCCCGTACTCTTTTTTGCACATATTGCTTATGAAAATGACAGTAGTGATTTTTTTAGTATATTCCTTATATATCAATGGATTAGATTTACCCATTTTCGATTTGTGTGCCTATTAATTATTATTTAGCAATATATGTGTAACATGCCTATGGCCACTTAACATCATGTGTAACTGCTTGTTTTTACTCTAGTTAACAAATATAAATTATCTACAATGCAAACATACCTTCTGTAATCCAATACTCTAGCATAGCACACTTTATAGTATATTTGTAGTTGTTCATTAGTTGTCTCTGCTTGCAAAAGTGAAGCTCGGTTTACAAATGCTTCAGCTTGTACAGGATCATCCACCTCCAGGTACAGTCTGGCTATCTTTAAATATGTCTCCAGTTTGTAGTCAACTGAGTATTGTCTGTAAACAAGTATTTTCACATCATTACCATAAAATTAACTTCTGCACCATTGGTACAGCTGTTTGAGAATGAAAGTGACTGCTAAATAGACTTTTTATATTTTAAGTATCAAATATGCAGTGTACTACTACTATATTAATTTATAATGTTTGGTTAGATTTATACTTTGGTAAGAAAAAAAGTATTAACTCAAAAAAGATTAAATGTACATACTTTTGTCCAGTTTCAAGAGGAATTCCAACAAGAACGTTTGCAGCTTCCTTCCAGTTCTGATGTCTTTCATAAATATCTGCTAAATGTTGTCTTATACTTGCCACCTACAATCAATACATCTTTTACTGAATTATATGCTACAAATCAAAATAATTATGATATTTTTCTTTAATCTGATAATATATGGGATCATAAATAATCATATGAACAAATAGGCCATATGATATACATTATGATGATTAAAAGAACTTAAATTGAAGTAAATTATTACATCTCTGCACAAAATAAGCATAAACCAACCTGTTCTTCAAATGAAATGACCCTTGGCTGTATGACATCTAGAGCAAAGTGTGACACCTCCTGAGACACCTCGTCGGACAGCAGCGCTAAGTGAGTGCTTACATCGGTCAGCAGCTGCCGAGATATCACCAGGCTCACATTCTCATTTACAACTGTTAACAAATATTGTTATGGATTGTATTATACTACCTCTTATTTTAAATAATTTACTTAATTACACGCAGTAAATAATCTCAAAAATGTCATAAAAAAATCTACCCTACTCGCAAAAAATTAACAAAACACTTACTTGCTTCAACAAAAGCTTTTAATGATTCAGCTAGTTCAGCAGGATTTACAAGTATTTCCAACAATACATTACGATACCTAGAATAAGATAATAAATAGAATTAAAATGTATATACGGCTAAAAATATATTGGGGCACTAAGATATATTTATGTTTAAATGCTTACTTTTCAGCTTGATCTTTATGCAAGCCGCCCGAATTTCTAAGTTCAGTTAAATACTGACGAACTCCTTGTAGCGTTAAGGGCATTTTTTATTGTTAAGGAATCGCTACAATACTTGTGTTTTTGTGGAAAATTGAAACAATTATAAGTTATTTGCTATTATTTTTTTTCCTTCAAAAATCGTATAGATCGTGAGAGGAAAACAGCTATGATGGCATTGACATTGACAGACATCTTTCAACTTTGAACAAAGAGCAAAAAGCATTTTGTTTTATGTATTATATACTCTTTATTTTATATACTCTATTGCAAAAAGCTTAGCAGATTCCATCACGGACAAAAAAACTCTCGGTAAGGGGTTCTTTACACTTGTATAAAAACATATCGGGATGGAAATGGAATGGGAGGGCCAAATGGCCCTGAAAAACAGGAAAATTCCTTGAAAAACAGAGAAAACAACATGTTTGAATTGAAGTATTCCACTAATAGGCATTACATGAATTAATTTTCATTTAATTTAACAATGCTCTTGGACTTTAAAATGAACATATCTATTATAAATTGATTTAAATATGAAAAACATCGGTTACAAATAGAATTTAGTTTTTTTTTTGTTTTCACAATACGAACGCATCTAGCTTGTTCTTTGTTGTTTACATTTTGCATATTCTGTGTTGTTTGTAATTATGATTTCGCAATGTTGGTCAAGTTTGACAGCTTTACAAAATTGAAAGAAGCGCCATCAGGATTTTGCACTAATATATTTTTTTTCTTAAGAAAGGATTTTATTTTATAGGAGTAAATACATTGCAACTATCAACATATTATTTGATGTTAATTGTTGAGTATTGAAAAAGCTTAATTGACAGTAAAATTAGCTAAACAATAATAGTTTGTGATTGACAATTTGTGTTCAACCGTGGCTATTTGTATGAGAGACGGTGAATTTTGACAACTTAAAATGGCGGCCTCTTTTGAACTTAAATATATTTTTGATTTTTCGCGCTATTTGGCGGTCAATGTGGAGCTTATACAGTAGTAAATTTTAAAGAAAACTTGATTTGTTAGTTTTCCAAGATGGATCACAATTTGGGCGACGATTTGAATTTGGATGGGTCTATGGGAGTGAGTACAAACATTTTTAGCCACTTTGTATTTTTTGATAGCAAAATAAATGTATTTATTTATTGATGATACATTTTTTATATGTATACACTGCTTTATTGTGTATGGAACTTATCTCTTTAATATTAATTGGTTTTAATATTTCTTGTATAAAATATTTTGTACTGCATTTAAGGTGGACTTTGGGCATTCCGAAGATACGGTCGTAAGTCAGGCAGATATAACTCTAGAAGACAGTGGTCATGAGGCAGGAATTGCAATGGATTTTGAGAATATTGAAGAACAACCAATGCTAATGGATACCGGCAGTGAAGAAATTATAGGTAGTTTAATACTTGTCTATCATAATATTACAGATTTTAGTTGAAAAAAAAAAGTTGTATTATTTTTAATTATAAATCATATAAAAGTATTATAAATCATGTATGATCTGTTTTTAGATTTCATGGGAGAACAGTTTACTCTACAAGAGTATGCGGAACAAGAAGATCATAGTAATATTATGACAACTAGTGTTACCTCAAATGTATGTAGAATTTATAAATTTATTTGAATATCAAATATGCTTAAAACAATAATCTATGTAATAACAATAATGTTGTTTACAGGAGCAAACTATTATTACTTCTCAAGCAGATAACATTATTCAGATTGAGCCCTTGCCGCAAAAGATAACAACAAAACAAGAACATTCATTATCAAAAGCGACCACACATAAGGTTGTTATTATTTTTTTCTTGTAAATTTAGGAGAAATAACATGTCTAAAGCTGCAATATTATACAGTTATTATCACAAACTTCTTTATATTCTTTGAAACAAATTGTCGATGGACAAAAAAATTGAAACAAAATTTAGTATCAGTATTTTAATATAAATAATGATTTTTTCAGAACGAAATCTCACCACCACGAACAAAAAAGAATGAAAAAGAAATGCACTCATCTGCACCTCGTCAAGTGGCCATAGCACCGAAGCCGGGCCCGCTAGCCAAATCATTCACTCCAGCCAAACAGTATGCAATAGCACCGAAGCCATTAACAGTGCTTACCAGCAAAAGTAATACTATAAATAATAGCTTTCTCAAGAAAGTTACATTGGCTGGTGTTATGCAAGGAAGTAATAAAGGGAACACTGTATTAAGTATGTTTATTTATTTTATTAATATTTTTAAAATAGTTTGGAGTAACCTAGAGCTATTAACGGTATGAAATACGATACAGATATGTTGTCTTAAAATAATTCGATTTTTTTGTTACAAAATTTACATGAATTTTTAAAGAAATACAACTAATTAGAAATTAATAATTGTAATCATTACCACAATATTTAACTTAATTGATCAAAAATTAGCTAATTATTAAAATAACTATCTATAAAAAGATGTTTCTTTTCTAAAGAAAATGATTGATGATTCATTTCTCCTTAAAATTAAAAATAACTTATATTTGTATTTCAGCTCAAATAGGCAAACAGCTTGTCATGATGCCTGCGGCGGGTGCACAGAAATTGAAATTGGTGACGGGAGGCTCTGCTGTGCCCACAGTGCAATATCTACGTACAACTAGTGGAGATCAAGTATGTATAAAGTTTTATATGGCTTTTTAGTCACAGTATGATTTTGTAGTCATGTAAATCTTACTAATATTATAAATGCGAACATCCAATATGGGTGGATAAATGTTTATTATAAGGTATCTGGAGAATGGCTCAAATGGTGGGTTTCAGCTAGTTATGTTGTATTGTTTTTAATTCTTATTAATAAATAAAATGTATCTATCTTTCAGACTCAACTGATTCAAGCAAAGACTGTTTCAACTCAGAATAAACCTGTCATCACTAAACTAATATTACCTGGTATGTTAATATATGCAAAAACTTATTAATATTATGAAGAGAAGAGATTTTTGTATGTAATGAATCAACCCAAAAATTACTAGACAGATTATGAAATTCTTTTGTCATTAGATAGCTTAATAGTATCAATTAGTAACATTATTTATTGCCAGTACAGTAGGTAGTAGCACTCAAAATCAGCACTGGCATAATGTAAACACTGGCGACTGAAACAGTCCAGGCCAGTGTTATCTGTATGGTACTGAAATGTAAACCGGGCATTATTTCTACGTTCCAGGACAACCAAACCTAGAAGTGAGTAGTAACGCACAGAGCCTGCTGACCAAAGTAGCGCCCGTCGCCTCCACTAAAGCTCCAACTCAGATTGTTGCAGTGCAACAGAAAAATATGCCTTTTGCACTAGGAAATAAGGTATGGTATTGTTTAACAGCATTTTCTTTAACATATAGACAAGCAAAAATTGTAAAAATTCAAATAACGTAAATACATCATGTGCATGAAGTATGAAAATTTATTTTTATTTTATAACATTTTTAGGTACTATTAGCTACTCCGACGAAATCGGGCGTGAAATTTACTAAAAAACAGCAACTGATAGCCTTCAAGTCGCCGGAAAAGGCTGCACAAGCCGCACAAGGTTCAGATTAGATTTTTTTTAATGGCCTGTCTTTTTCGAGAAATACCTAGTAATTAAAACCAAGCGTAGACAAATAATTTTCATTTTTGTGTTGTTTTCAGGTTCGACGACTAAGAAGGTTCTAATAACATCAAATCCAACCCAAAATGTTATATTGAAAACCACAGCACCTCCTAAAGCACAAGTAAGTAATATTTAAACATCTATATTTGTTAATATAATATTAGTTACTGACCAATTAAACAAAAAACGGTTTCCTAATGTTAATATGGTACTCTATACTTTTAGGTCATGAAAGATGGCAATGTTGTTTTAGACAATCAACGAACGCAATTGCATCAAATCAATGTTCCTGGCAAAGGTGTAAGTGTTAATAAATCTATTTTGAATGTTTTGACCTTTTTATAAAATTATACTTTTTATTTAAAAAAAAAAGTTCATAGGCTAAAAGATTCTAGCTATCATATAGACGAAAGATTTGTTTGTTTGTTTGCATATTGAATTCACAAAATGATTCCACAAATTTTGAAAAATTTTGCTGACATGTACGTTTATTACTACATTTTCTTAAATTTAGCCCGGACGAAGTCACTGGCAACTGCATAAAGATAATAATTTTTAGAAATAAGTAAAAAAAAAATATTTCTTACAGATACAATATATCAGACTCATAACAAATTCTAACCCAGCGCCTGTCAAGACCAAGCTGCAGACACAAACAATCAACGTGCCAGCCAAAACATTCCTCTTGACTGATTCAAAGGGTAAGATACAATGTAACAACATAATGCCACAATAGAAGGGACGACAGAGACTTACAGGCCTCATTTTGTCTCCTCTCGACACAACTGGATTGTTTCACACACATTTATAGAGCCAATTATGTAAGTCTCATCTTATTATAGGTAATTTAATCCAGATGTCATCAGACAAAATGATGAACAATTGTCAGTCGTCCCCCCTGCTCGTCGCCAGCGCAGCCTCCTCTGCCGCTAAAGGTTGGTGCTGCTATCTTATTAAATACATTTAAGTCTTTTAATTTTCATTTTGAGTATAGCGTCTAGGAAAAGTTTACAGTTTATAGCTTCATAATTAAAAAAAAGTTGTTTTTTTTTTGTCAAAAAGCTTACCATGAAGGTTTTATCGTAATTCAAACTGGCCACCAAAGAGTATGTAACTAATGCTGGTCACTATGTAAAAATGACAATATCGTGCATAAAAAAAATGACGATTGTAAATTTAATTCATCGCCATCTGTGTTCATTTCTTGATATTATTTCAAAATTATTATCAATTCGTCTGACATTCCGAAAGAATTTCGTACTTTTGGAAATTAGAAAACTTTTAAACATTGACACTAAGAAAATTAAACAATTCTTTTCTCTATTTAAAAATTATAATTTAAATTTGAATATTGAAAAGTCATTTGGAAACAGTGTCATTGTGAGAATTGTATTTGTGAATTTATATAATTTTCAGTGAACACAAAACCCCAGCGCAAGTTGGTGAGGATAGCTCCTTTAATTGAGAAAAGAGCTACTTTGGCCGATAAACCCTTGCAAACGAGCGCGGTGAGTCAACTAATAGTTTTGAATTTTTTAATGTATTACAAAAAACAAGCTACAATTTTTAAGGTGTCAGTATAACTTTTAAAATAAAGTTAAGCTTTTCTAAAAAGTTTAGTTGGTGTTAATTTTAATTTATTACGAATTAGAATTAACAGTTTCTTTTAAGCCATTTTATTTATAGGTTCTAATTACATTTAAATTATTGATCTCTTTCTAAATGAAACTCAAAGCTGGTTTAATTTTTATTTAACTCAATGTATGAAGCTATTAATCATATTTATTAAAATTATATTTCATCAGATTAGCAGATCGTCACAAAGTCTTCTAGCACCAATAACTTCGATACCAGAGATTGCACAAAATACCGAGGATACAGAAGTGCAAGAGGATATGGACTCCAAAGCCGCCCTACATGCTATGGTGATGAGGAACGAGGAGTTTGAACAGGAGATGCAAGTGAACATCAAGTCTGAAATGCAAGTCAATCAGTCAAATATAGAAAGCAATATGGAAGATATAGAAACTAATGTACACCATGACTTGCATTCTGAAATGAACATGGATGCAGATGATTCTAATATTGCAGAAGTTGAAGTTGATTATAAAAGGGATTTCGTGAATGTATGTAACTTCTTACATAAAATACTTTAATATTAATATGTTAATAAAGTTATAATAATAACGTATTAAACGTTAATTAGCAGCCTATGTGTGCTTCCAGGCTATGTTCTACACATAAGCAGAATTTCACCGAGATCCATGTAGTTGCTCTCGGAGATACTTTCTAACAAACATCCAAACTTTATATAAAAAAATAGCTTTTGCCACCGACGTACTCCGCGCTTATTTTAAAGAAAAACTTAATAAGTAGCCTGTGTGTTCTTCCACAGTATGTTCTATATCTATGCCTATTTTCATTCAGGGTTTAGCCATTCTGTAGATACTTTTAACTTCCATCCATCTAAACATTCACATTTATAGTATTAGTAAGATTAAGTGCTGTACTTATTTATTTTAAATGTATTTTACAGTATTCAGATTGTGATGAAGTGAACGATAAAAGTGATCGTCTCGAGTTAAGCGGGCAGGAGGAGCACCCCCTCATTGTCATACCCTCAAACTTCATCAAGGAATCTGACAACAGAAGCATGAGTGATGTTCAATCTGGACATGTAAGTTGCATACTTGTTAACTTATGAAATTTTAAGCTTAGCTATGATTTGGGAATCGATTGCAAGCATTGGCTTCTACACTTAAACAGGCTTCAAGCCATAGAATTTAGTATCTAAAGAAGTAAATCTTCGCCATTTTGTCGCTGACGGCTGCATATGGTAGCTATGTTAGTAATATTATTATAACAGGTGCTTTTAAGTTCCAAGCCATATATATAGAGGTCAATGAACTCATTACATTAAAGTAAAAATGTATAAAAGCATTGTTATCTCAATTTTTTTAAAGTAAATGAGAGGGATGATATGGTAAAAGTTTGAGCAGAGTTAACCCACGGTGAATGTGTATGTTACAGGAGGACTCTCAACAGATGAGCAGCATGATGAATATGGACGCGGAGTCAATGAATGCGTACCAGTCGCCTACGACGCCGCAAACTGCCTCGGAAAATGGTTAATATTACATTAATATTTATTCTATTACAGGATGTTGTTAATTTTTTAACTAAATTTTTAAGTCTCATCTAGCGACTTACATCGTCTTTGCCAATATGATATATAATAATTTAAAGTAATTCATTTACTAAACTATCATTAATTACAAGTCCAGATGCCAAGTCATAATTTTATAACATCTATTATGACTTTCACGAAACTTTATCGCAGTCGAAGTTTTTTTTTAAATTAAATTAACTATTTGTCGCACAAAATATTGATAGTGTATGTTATGTTTCAGAGTTTATGTCGACGGAGCTCGGGCTGCGTCTGCGCAAGGCGTGCAACTGCACCAAGTCGCAGTGCCTCAAGCTGTACTGCGAGTGCTTTGCCAACGGAGAGTTCTGCAACCGCTGCAACTGCAACAACTGTCACAACAACCTCGAGAATGAGGAGCGGCGACAGAAGGCTATTAGAGGATGTCTTGATAGGAATCCAAATGCTTTTAGGTGAGATATTTGTGGGGCTATTAGGTTATATTGTTGAGTAGGCGAGTTAGGAGGAAAATTAGTTGTCTTGTCCCAGCTGTTCGCATAGTCGAATTCTTAATAAAAAATTACATGTATTTTTTTTCAGACCAAAAATTGGCAAAGCAAAAGTTGGTGGTCCGGAAATGATTCGGCGGCACAATAAGGGCTGTAATTGCAAACGAAGCGGTTGTCTCAAAAACTATTGTGAATGTTATGAGGTAAGTTTTTAATATCTATCACGTGTAGTTTTACTAGTTTTAATAATTTGGCTTCATAGTTATTTATTCTTTGTTTTATATTTTAAGGCGAAAATAGCGTGCACGTCGATATGCAAGTGCGTGGGTTGCCGCAACGTTGAGGAGACGCTGGAACGAACGCGGCGGCGCACACCCGCCATGCCCAGCGCTGTGCAGGCGCTCTTCCGCCCGCCGCCGCTACTGCCGCTCAAGTCAGTTGAAACCCTTATCACTTTCTTACATAAACATAAAACCTTTATGTTGCGTTCAACTCATTTTCGGTAAAATGACGTTGGATGGTGATAATGAAATTTTCTCTTTTATCGTGATGGTTTGTTATATGACATCCAATCCTAAATGGGAAGCTAAGTTGACTACAATATCAAAATGTAAGGAGCGACAACCTTAATAATTTTCATCAGTAGTAATTTATTGTGTTTACATTTAGGCAGCCGTGCAGTTTCATAACGACGGAGGTGGTGGAGGCGGTGTGCCAGTGCCTGCTGGCGGCGGGCGGGGAGGGTGGCGCAGGGGGCGGGGGCAGTGGCGCGGGGAGTGGTGCGGGGGGCGCGGACGCGGTGCGTGACGTCATCGATGAATTTGCGCGCTGCCTGCAAGATATCATCAGCGCCGCGCACCACACCTCGCCTCTCATCATGCTTGACGAGGTAACATCTCTAATACCAAGATATTCCTCTTATATTTTTTTTCATCGAATTTACCGTAGTTTGCTTATTTTTAATATTTTCAAAGATAACAATTGTGTTATGTAAGTTTTTATGTAATTTTATATAGATTTAATTTGTTTCAGGATCCTGCATGATAATCGACGATTTCTAAAAGGATTTAAATGAAATATTTAGATAATGTACAGCAAATGTGATAGTTAATATATGAAATCAGTTTAAAGGAATATATATATATTCATATATAAATAAGGGGTACAATCGTGCAATTATGTTGTAGAAATAAAAAATCTTTCAACATTATAATATCAGCATAATGACAATATTTTATTGATAAATCAATAATATATAGAATGTAGTTTAATAAGAAAAGACTGTTGAAGAATAGTTGACATGAAAATCTTATATCAGAAACAATCTTTTAATGGAATTGAGTTTTTGAGGTGTACATATGTTAGTAAATGTATCAGATTTTATATTTGTTTGGTTTGTTTCAATTTATGTGAAGAGATATATAGTTGTACAGATATATTGAATATTTTGCTAGTCATAAGCACGCGCGGCGGAGTGTACATAGTTATGTAATAAATATAGGCGTTTATATAAATTAATTTTGTTTTATTGTATTATATAATACTATCGTAAAAGATATGCTACAAAGAAGAATAACGAAAGGTCGTGGAAATCTATTTTTTTAAATTATTAGCGTTTTATTTTGGTTAATTATATTTTAATTTAATTTTTAATTAAAATTTAAACAAATGACGTTAAAATATTAAAAAATATTAAAAGTTGGCTACGATACATTTTTCTTGGCGGTAATATTTCAAAAGTGGGTTAAAGGTGAAAACAAACGTGCAAAACGCGGACTAAATTTAACTCCCGACATCCCGCGCTAAATATAATTTACACGTCTCTAGTTGATCCCTCACGTGTGCCGGATACATGTTGTTTTAAATAAATAAAAAAATATCAAGATGAGTGCTAAGTACGAGGTGAAAGTATCCAAACGACTTGGGAGGTTAGTTTTTTATTCAAGAAATATTACTCCAAAGATGTACAATTATGTTCTATTATTCCGTATGTTAAATTACAAATAAAAAGATTTTATTTGAATTGAATTTAATAAAATTGTAAATTTTATAGTAGATCTATAGAATAAATCTATAGACTTATACGTAACTAAACTTTTTCTCGTTCATTGTATTCTGGCAATAAGAATAAATCCTATTTGTAGGTATATCGTGGCTGCAAAGGATTTGAAAGCGGGCGAAAGTATTCTAAGCGATAACCCTTTTATATTAGGACCAAGTAATGATACATCGCTCGTTTGCTACAACTGTTACTTGCCCCTTATGAGTAAATTCGTCGTCTGCAAGTTATGCACGGTGGTCCCAATTTGCCCTGGAGATGGCTGTCCACAAAACTTACCCAGTAAGTAACTTTCATAAGATGCTTCAGGCGACTAAATGATCCGAGACTCTTTGAAAGTATTTACTTTTCTCCTAACTTACAAAGTTATTATTGTTCTATTTAAATAATAGTATACAATAATCATAATCTTTATTGGACTGCTTCTATTTCTAAACATATTATTCTTACAAATATTTAACGCTAATTATTCCACGTTTTATTCAGAGTGGCACACCGAATATGAATGCGACTTCTTCAGAACTCTCAAATTAAAGCGAACCGTAAACCCTATGACTATGGTACAGAATGTAGGCTTCCTTCTTGTACTTAGAGCGGTCTTAAAGAAGGATGTTGATAAAACATCTTGGCAGGAGTTTCTACAACTTGAAACTCATTTGAATGTAAGAAAAGGAACAAGCGTTTGGGATTACTGTGAAAATACTGACAAGGTATCATAATATTTTTTTTATGTACTAAAAGAAAATTTTAAAGCTAAAAAGGAACCAGTTAAAGAACTTATTAATGACGTACGATGATCATCTAGGTGCAACATAGATCTTTAATAAAAATAATTTTATTAATAAGTACATACAGCATTTAAAAATTTACGCACAATCTGTGATAATTATTGTTATTAAAATTTCAGACAAAAGCAGTTTTATGAAACACAAATAGCGGTATGATTTTATACATACAAAAAATTTTCAAACTATCTTTTTTCTATGACGTAATGCCGAAGCCGTTTCATCTTTAAAATCATTTCAATCTACTCTTTTCTCCTATGGTTTTCATTTTTTTTCTACATTAAACTTTTTTACAATATTATAACAATATCAAAATATTATCTACATCTCACTACTTCGCATTCACACTAATTGTTTGAATCTTTATTCATCCAAAGTTTGCCTCTTCTGAATCTTTACCACAAACCGCTATTCAACCATTTTTATAACATTGCAGTTTATTCAATCTCTGGGACTATTAGATAATAGTGAAGATGATAATTTAGTTCAAAAAGTGTGTGCTGCGATTGATGTGAACAGTTTCGAAGTTAGAGGTCCGCCGGTACCAGCGATTGGTTGTTCGGAAATACTTCACGGGGTTTATTTGAAGGCAGCGCTAATGGCGCATGACTGTGTTGCCAACACGCATATTGCAATAAATGATGGTAATGTATTAGTCTGCCATGCAAGTACTGATATTAAGAAAGGAGAGACGATTTACTATAATTATACAGATCCCTTGAAGGTATAGATTTTAATACGTTTTGATGGATTTACATTTTTCTACTCTCACCAACCAGTCGGTCTACAGGGCTATGTTTATTAATTAATATTTCTAGGGTACAGCTATACGACAACAACATTTATTAGTTGGAAAGTACTTTAAATGCACTTGTAAAAGATGTCAAGATGTGACCGAAATGGGCACATACATGAGTTCAGCACTTTGTCTCGCATGTAAGACTGGATATATAAGCGAGATTAGTAACGAAAAATGGACATGTCATAGCTGCGATAGCGAATATGAATCGTCCGAAATAAGACGTAAAGTTCAATGTTGTTCGGACAAACTGGCGGTTATAAGTAAGTTTAGCTAACTTAAGATTTTTTTATACATTATAATTTTTAGCTACCTAATCGCACATCGCCTATATAGTCAATTTTACGAAAAGAAACGTAAGAATGCAAACTATATTATTTATTTAACAGATAAAAAAGATGAAAAGGAATTAGAAGAATATATCAAAAATATTTCGCTTGTGCTAGCACCAAATCATTATCTGTTGTTGGACGCTAAACAACGACTAGCAGGTATATTAAGAGACGCCATCAACAGCCAGCCCAGACCAACCAAAAAGATGATGAGGCGGAAAATAGAATTATGCAAAGAGCTTTTGCCAGTGCTTGAAAAATTAACCCCAAAGATATGCAGGATTAAAGGTAATGAATTGTTTTTCATACTATTGAACTATTAGAAGTAATAACTTATTTTTTTTTCATTTAGCTATTACACTTTACGAATTACACGCAACAATGGCACAACTTGCTAAGAAGCTGTTCGATGGCCGAGAAATAAATGGATCCCAATATTTGGTGGGTGTCATAAGAACTATTAATATTCCTAATATAGTTCATTCATATATGTGTAATATGTGTACATTTTATTTACAGGAAGAGCTACAAAATGCTGAGAAATGTTTAAAGAAATCCCTGGAAATGCTTTTAATCGAACCTAGAAATTCACCTGAGGGAGAGTTATGTGCAAAAGCGCTTGAGGATTACAGAGAACTTAAGAATTCTATTTCGGGACTTATGTTACACTCTGAGGGCAACACCTTTGTTAACGGAAGAAATAAAGGCTCAGTTCCGACTAACGAAAACATTTAATGTTGGAAATATGTTTTTAAAATAAAAATGAAATACTTTATTAACTTTGTTTCATTTTCTCAAATGTTCTATGAAGTTGGCGTTGAAACCCCTAGCCTTTCAGCCTTCCATCACCAGTACTCAGTAGGCAGTACAAGATGTGTTTCAATTTACTCCTGAAGAAATAACTACAAATTCCTAGTGCTTTTTCCCTTAAAATAGAATTAAATCACGCAAGAATCTATGTAACGGTTTTGACAAAATGTGTGATAATAATTCGTTACATTTTTTCTTACATTTTGATCACAAATTGATTTTTGCTTTTTGAAGTTGGCAGCACTATTAATTGCGTCAATCAGTTCTGTCAACGTTAACTGTCAAAGATATAAATAATTTGTCTGTGGTCTGTCTGAGACAAATTACTTAAGAAATGAAATTAATGTATTTTTAATTAACTAATGCATTTTCTTTATAGCATACTTCGATTTTTACGAGAAATAGGAAATCTTGGAAGTCTCTTCTAAGATATAATTAATTGATCTGTTTGTAAATTATTTGTCATCATACCGCTAACACTTAGCATTACTTTTGGCTTGTGGAGGCAAGTTAAATATTTATTTCCTATTTAATAAAATTAGAGATAACATAAAGTTCTAGTAATATTTGTTGAGTTGATGGGTCCTAAATAACTGACAATATAAGAAAAGTGATTAAAGCGGTAAGTTTGGGTATGCGATAGACGTGATATGATTACTAAACGGTCATTATAAACCATATTTGAATTTGTAAGATATATTTAAAAAGGCGGATGAAACATCCAAGTAGATGTAGTAGCATACATTGCAGCCATTTTTTAAATAACTATCTAGAATTATAATAAGTAGTAAAACTTTTTTTCCAGTCCCACAATGGCAGATCAGACTTCAGTCCTCGCCCTGGTAATACTGGCAGTAGGGATTACAGTACATTTTTCCTTACACAAAGTTGAAGAGGGACATCTTGGAGTTTATTATAGGGTAAGTTAATGATGCACTTAAGTTGTACTTAGTCTTCAGTTTGTGCTAACTTAAGATTTTTTTTTAATATTAGGGCGGAGCATTGCTGCCAGTAACAAGTCAACCTGGATTCCACATGATGATACCTCTTTTAACTTCTTATAAAGCTATTCAGGTATAAATTATCTAACAAATATTAATTAATTTTTTTGATGTCATATACTTTATACATTTACTTCTTACAGACCACTTTGCAAACAGATGAAGTTAAAAATGTACCTTGTGGGACAAGTGGGGGTGTTATGATTTATTTTGAAAGAATTGAAGTGGTTAATAAATTAGAACCAAATAGTGGTAAGTAAAATTGCAATCATTAAATAGTATTCCTCTTATTGTGTACTGTAAAAAATTGACATCGTAAAAGCAAAATGTGATTATTTATTCAACATTCGAAAAAATTAGATCTATGGATATTACACCTGTATAATATTTTTTACCTTTTTGATTTAAAAGAATTTGTAATAATTGAAGTTTATTTGATTCCAGTATTGGATGTGATTCGTAATTTCACCGCAGATTATGATAAGACATTAATATTCAATAAAGTGCATCATGAATTAAACCAGTTTTGCAGTGCACACTCCCTGCATGAAGTCTATATTGATCTGTTTGATCAGATTGATGAAAATTTGAGAACAGTAAGTTTTATTTTAGTGAATACCATACTATTTTACAATACATAATAAATTTCTGATTCAATAAAAGTTTATTTGAATGTTAATATTTTAGGCACTTCAAAAAGATCTGAATGAAATGGCACCAGGTTTAAGAGTGCAGGCAGTGAGGGTGACAAAACCTAAGATACCAGAAGCAATTAGGAAGAATTACGAACTCATGGAGTCTGAAAAGTCTAAACTTCTTATAGCTGCTCAGCATCAAAAGGTAATTTATATTACCTATTGTAATTCAAGAATAAGAATTGAATGTATAATTCTGATTGTAATTTTGTATTTATATGCCACAGTTACTCTTGGGCTACCTATCTGATGGTTAATTAGTCTAAAACAAAGGTATTAAGATTATTTGAAGATACATTCTTTCTCAGGTAGTTGAAAAGGAAGCAGAAACAGCACGTCGGAAGGCAGTCATTGAAGCGGAAAAGGAGGCGCAAGTAGCGAAAATTCAATATGAACAGAAAATAATGGAGAAAGAATCTTTACAGAAAATAGAATTGATTGAAGACAACATTCACAGAGCAAAACAACAAACAAAAGCAGAGGCAGACTTCTATCATCAGAAAAAACAAGCAGAAGCAAATAAATTATTGTTGACAAAGGAATATTTAGAATTTAAGAAATATGAAGCACTTGCAAAGAATAACAAAATTTACTATGGCAGTGATATCCCTAATATGTTTTTGCAAGCAAATTTTGGTGATAATATACTTAAAAATGTTGAAGTTGAATAGGCAATATATACTTTGTAAAAACAATTACTAGTCATTGAGTGAAATGTGTGGGTTAGTGGGGCTTTTGTAAAGTTTTAATTAAAAAAATCAACATTCTCAATAAATAAGCTTGTTTTGTTTATTATTTAGGTAAATATATACATAGATCTTTATATATGTTACATTTGAAGAATAATATCAGGTATTTGTGTGTGACCTTGTTGTGGTTTTACTTATTTATGTTTTCGGGTAAAAAAATGTTCATAGTAATGGATTTAGTAAACATTTTTTTTACACAAAGGAATGTATATTGGGATTTTTCTATTTATGTAAAATAAAAACAACAAATACAGAAATGTGATTTTATTGAGTGGATATCTTATAATTAGAATGGCATTTAAATCTTATTGAATGCTGCAATGTCAACGGACTGAACAAAGTCTTCAAACTCTTGGATTTTCTCTGTCAACAGGTCTACAGATACCTTGTCGTCCTCAATAACACACATGATCTGCAGTTTGTTGATCCCGTAGCCCACTGGTACAAGTTTAGAAGCTCCCCACAGGAGACCATCCATTTCAATGGTACGGACTTGGTTTTCCATTTCCTTCATGTCAGTTTCATCATCCCAAGGCTTCACGTCAAGGATAATGGACGACTTAGCAATAAGAGCTGGTTTCTTGGACTTCTTGTCAGCATAAGCCTTCAAACGTTCCTCACGGATTCTTGCTGCTTCTGCATCCTAAAATAATGATTGTTTCAAGAATTATTCTGTAATATTCATGTGTTTATTAATAAATATAAAAAAAAAACAAATAGAGTGAAATGAAATAAATTTGAAACAAACCTCTTCCTCGTCTCCAGAACCGAAAAGATCGACGTCATCATCGTCTTCTTCCTTGCTGGCTGCGGCTGGCGCAGTAGTGGTTGTGGCACCGGCTTTAAGTGGGCTGACTCCCGCAGCAAAAGTCTGGCGCTCAGCTGCAGAGTACGATGCGATGTGATTGTACCAGCGCAGTACGTGCGGCAGACTAGCGGCCGGCGCTTTGCCTACTTCATTAAACACTTGCACATCAGCTTGAGTTGGAGTGTATCTAGAATAATGTTCAGAATGTCAATCATTATAATACCAATAAAATAGTCACTGCTAAAAATAGAGGTTATAATTTAGAGGTTGACGTGTAAGAATATAGTTATACAGTAAAAAGTCTATGTAAATATTTACCCAGATATGTAACTTTTATCGGCCAAGAATGTATTCAATTCATTTAAGCCTTGGTTAGTTTTAACGTCTCCGAATGCCATTTTTTAATTTATAAAAGAAGCACAAGTGCCACACGAACTGCCGGTCAGTAAAAGAGAGGGAGGGGGAGGGATAAAAAGAAAAGAAAAAGAATTAAAAACCACAGACAAATTAGGATCATTTTGTTAAATTGCGAAGACACAACAATTAGTTTTTTCGTATTGTTTCTTATTTGTTATTGTTAGAAATTACGATATATTTCATCGACAGTTCAAGAGAAATGTTTAATTTTAATAAAGAAAAACTTCAAATTTTTGAACTTGAAATAATAATGTCAAAGCATTTCAAAAAAGTCAATATGTGGATGACATTGACATTTTTCGCATCTGTCATTAAATTTTGTTAAAATCAGTAACGCATACATAGGTACTTTTTCTTACTTATTTTATTGCGCAAAAACACCAAAAATCATTAAGTTTTGAAAATCGCTATTTTTCAGACTGTAATTAAATAGCTACTACGTGTGACCTATTGTTTTTTATTAAGGTTAGGTGTTGCTACTTATGTAACAATAACATAACATTTTATCCTAGAATTCGCATTTCACTGCAAAATCGTTATTATAATACAATTTGTCCTACATTAGTTCTTAATAAAATAGATGATATCGTATAAAAGTAGTTTAGTTTTTAACAGTATAAGGCAAATATTATGGTGAATTGCTTAGAAAAGTTTTGTTTATAATTGATTGATGATGCAGAGGATGCTGCGCCAGCCGCTGACCAGGGCGCTTGCGCTGAGCTCTCCATCCCGCGCCGCACCGCTGGCCGCACGGCGCTATGCCGAGGTAGTGCCACAGCCTGATAAAGTAGAGGTGTTCATTGATGACAAGCCCGTGTATGTACCGCCTGGCACTACAGTATTGCAGGTAATTTTTTAAAAAACAAACTTAGTCTTAACTAAACCATTAAAAGTTATAAAAACTGTACTGTTTATATTCTATGTCTATTTAATGCGTGAGGAAAATTAAAAACTACCGTGTTGTTTTTTGTTATATATGTATGTAGAAATTATGTGAAAATTATATTTATTGTAACAATATATTTTGTATACAATTGTGATAAAACATTCAACTTATCAAGATTCAAATGTTTTCATTAGGCTGCAGCCGAAGTTGGTGTTGAAATACCAAGGTTCTGTTACCATGAGAGGCTAGCTGTTGCTGGTAACTGCAGGATGTGCCTTGTGGAGGTTGAGAAATCACCAAAGCCAGTGGCAGCATGCGCTATGCCAGTTATGAAGGGAATGAGGGTGAAGACTAACTCAGATCTGACAAGAAAAGCAAGAGAAGGTGTGATGGAATTTTTGTTGGTTAATCATCCTTTAGATTGTCCGATCTGTGATCAAGGTGGAGAATGTGACTTACAAGATCAATCTATGGCGTTTGGATCTGATAAGAGCCGGTTTACTGATATACATTTCTCTGGAAAGCGGTAAGTACTTTTTCGTTTATTTTATATTCAATTGAAGTAAAATATTCTTAAACAATAGTGAAAGTGTTTGTGGCTTTAAGAATAAAATGTAATAGACTCAAAGTGAAGTAAAATATTTTTAATTTCTTTAGAGTAATGTCACTATTTAATAAGTTTTTATACTATTAAACTGTTTTATGATATAAAGAAAGTTAATATTATGTAAACAGTACTCAAATAATTAATATGAAATGATAAGTCATTAGCTACATCCTTCTTCAGCCTGTTTTTTGCACCTTCCTGATTTTATATAACTTAATTATAACAGGGCTGTAGAAGACAAAGATGTTGGTCCTCTGATCAAGACCATAATGACACGTTGCATCCACTGCACGCGGTGCATTCGTTTCGCCTCTGAAGTGGCGGGTGTTGATGATCTGGGCACTACTGGTAGAGGTACAGATATGCAGGTCAGTGTTCCTAGACAAGATACTAGAGAAAAAAAAAACTAATCAGAATGAACTAAACAAATTATGTTCTCTTAGTGTAATCTTCAATATATCATTGCGTAGGTAATTTTAATAAATTTTGTGGTTCTTTTTAATTAAATATTATTTTGAATGTTATATTAAGGAGACAGTTCTAAAATTTCAAATCTAAACAGGCTAATGTTGTTTATACAATATTGTATGTATGATGTGTTTTATTTTAGGTTGGAACATATGTGGAGAAAATGTTTCTATCTGAGTTATCAGGTAATATAATTGACTTATGCCCCGTCGGTGCTCTTACATCGAAGCCATACAGCTTCGTCGCTCGACCCTGGGAAACAAGGAGGGTAAGTGTGAAACTGACAATAAAAAAAAAATCAATATGATTCAATAAACATAGTTTTAGACATAGAATCCTTTGGCGCGAATGACGTGCTTTCGTTACAAAGTCCAGTGACAGAATAATTAGTGAGGGGACATAAACATCGACATTTTAGTAAGGCTAGTGTTGTGCCAGTACACTGGCTCATTGTCGGATTTTCTTTCTAACAATAGTGTGAGTGATTAATTTTTTTTCTTTTACAGATTGATTCGGTCGATGTTTTAGACCCACTGGGAAGTAACATCGTAGTCACAACGAGGACAAACGAAGTTTTACGTATTCTCCCTAGAACTAATGAGGTTCGTTATTTTTCGTCTATGAATTGTTTTTTTATTTTTAATATTATGCATATTTTTAATCATACTGCTAAATATTTTTTATCTTGTCTGGATTTCTTAAAGTAAAAAATATATTTTATCGTCATAGGAAATCAATGAAGAGTGGTTGTCAGACAAGTCTCGTTTCGCGTGTGACGGACTGAAGCGTCAGAGACTGGTCACACCGCTGATGACTGACAGTCGCGGCAACCTCACACCAGTCGAATGGGAGGACGCCATTGTTGCTGCCGCAAGAGCTCTGCGTGACTGCCCGCCTGATAAGGTACCAAAGACTAGGAAAATTATACATTTTATATAATTCAGAGCTATCAAAATGTCTTTGTAGAAATAATAGTCATCTCTCATGACTTCGTGTGTGTGTTTTTTTATAATTGAATTGCGTGTTCTATGATTTTGACAATACTAATGTGTGGGTGTTGCCACCTTTGTGTATTTTTTATATTATTTAATTCATTATTTTTTATTTTATTTGTCTTAAAAAACGTTTAATTGAAGATTTAAAAATTTATAGATTAAAACCATCTATGGATTCTGCATTGATTGTTTATGGTATTATACTGATTAATACATTCAGTAGTTTACAAAAGTGTTAACAAATAAATGATTATTTTCGTATGTAGCTTTTAGCGGTGGCCGGTGACATGGCGGATGCGGAGTCGCTGGTGGCACTCAAGGACCTGGTCAACCGACTGGGGTCAGAGCTGGTCTGCACCGAGCAATTCTTCCCGTTGGAGGGCTCCGGCATCGATCTACGTTCTACCTATCTCTTGAACACCGGCATTGCTAGTAGGTATTCCTAGAATTACGTACTTAAACAGTTTGATATTATTTAGTTACTTGTTAAAAAAATATCAGTGTTTTTTTTGTTATTTTTTTTTTGTTGTGAATTTTTTTGTTTTTTAATTATATTGGCGACATGTGAAAAAAAGAAAGCAGATTGTGTTTGTTATATACAATGTTTTCACTTTTAAAATACATAAATAAATAGAAATTTATTTTTTCTCTTTTTTTTACAGTAAATGAGAGATATAATTACATTAATGTTTTGTTCCGGTGTTTCGTCAGTATATATCCAATATTGTTGTTTAAAATTATAATTTATATAGACGTGGAGGAAGCCGACTTTGTGCTTCTGATCGGTACCAACGTGCGCTTCGAGGCCCCCCTCCTCAACACTCGCATCCGCAAGGCCTTCATGCACAAGGAGACTGACGTCGCACTCATTGGACCTCAAGTTGATCTTACCTACGACTACATGGTAAATTATGTCATTTGACTACCATCCATACATCTATACAATTATACAAATATATAAAATTGGAGTATCTATATGTAATATCGAGAAAAAAAGTTAACGTTTCGTACATATGTTGTATATGCGTTGTTGATAGCGAATTTTTTTTATCTGTCCATCTGCATGTCATTTGGCAAGTGCGCGTTTGTACCGGGTACGCCTGAACTGATTTATGTTACCTTTTTTTTAATTCTGCGATGACGAAGTTCAGTGCGACAACTAGTAGTAAATATTTAGGGAAGCAAATCAATGACAATATTCTATTTCCTAAGAGTTGATTGACTTTTTTATTTCCATGTTCTTATTATTGCATTTTTATATATTTTCTAGTACGTGGGTGACTCAGCATCTATTGTAAAAGACTTAGCATCTGGCACTAGTTCTCACGAGGTGGTCCGCAAGTTGGAGCAGGCCAAACGTCCCGTGGTGATCCTCGGAGCTGACCAGCTGAAGACAGCAGAGGGCGCCGCGTTGCTCGCGTACACGCAGGAACTGGCCCTACGTCTGCAGGATAAACTGCAGGATAAGGAATGGAAGGTATTATTTTTGGTATTTACTATATTGCTGCACAAATTTTAATACAAAGTAGTATCTTACTACTATTATAAATGCGAATGTTTATATGGATAGATAGATGGATGAATGAATGGATGGATGGATACATATAGAACATTGTCTGGAAGAACCTTTTTAATTCGGGGCGCACGGAGTCGCGGGCGATTACTAGTTATTAATAACGTTTGTGTTCATGTCAGGTGCTGAATGTGCTGCAGCGTACAGCCTCGCAAGTGGCTGCGCTCGACATCGGCTACAAGCCTGGTGTAGGTGCTCATCTCTCTAACGCCAAGGTCGTGTACTTACTGGGGGCTGACAGCGGTGTTGTCACCCGCGATGCCTTGCCTAAAGATGCTGTTGTTATCTATCAAGGTTTGTCACACACTATCAAACAAGACATGTCACTGTCACTTACACCTTTTTTCCACTAAGCATCTAGCCGCGGGAAATGATTACCGTTTGCTAAAGTCAACCAAAAGTGTAATGTCAAAAAAGTTTCACAAGATTTATAACTGTATTATTTTCTATGATTTAGTAGGTTTCCATATTTTCTGACAAAAATAACCTTACTCTCACTTAACAACTCTTCTTAAGTGTCAAGTTAAGTTTGTCGTTATATCTTACTTATAAATAGCAGTCGTACTAATGGAAAGTGGGTTTAAGGCTAATATGTGTGTGTCAGGTCACCATGGCGACGTGGGCGCAAGTATCGCGGACGTGGTGCTGCCGGGCGCGGCGTACACAGAGAAGCGCGCTACATACGTGAACGCGGAGGGACGCGCGCAGCAGACTCTGCCCGCTGTCACCGCACCTGGTAAAGCACGCGAGGATTGGAAGATCATCAGGTATTTTTACTTTAATAGCGGGGCGTAAAATTGTACGAGACAGGACAAGTCGCCAAAAAGATTGCATCACTTTGTAACACAATTCTGATATATTTCAAATAAGAATCTGGACCAACGCCATATTGAAAGTGTTTTTTTTAATCAGGGCACTTTCGGAAGTAGTCGGTGAGCGTCTGCCGTATGACAACTTGGACGAGGTGCGTGACCGTCTGAGCCAGGTCAGCCCGGCGCTGGTGGCATACGGTGACCTGCAGAATAACAACTACTTCGCACAGGCGAGGGCACTCGCACAGGTAACAATATATTAAAAAAACAATATTGCATTGAACTTTAATCAAAGTCCTTAAAATCATGATTCTTATGATTGTATCCGGTTTTAATAAGTTTCCCAAATGGTTCCGAAACGTAACGCTGCCAAAATTGCTTGATTAGAAAAGAAAAAAAAGTTTATGTAAAGATTGTCTAAAATAATAATATTAGCAGTTGACGCCTTCTGTACAGTTCTGGAGATACCTTCTAACATCTATTCATTCGCATTTATTTAGTAAAAAGTAAATTTAAATCCTGTTTTATTTCAGAGCGTGCAAAAGCCGGTGTCTGGGAAGCTGGACGTCCAACTGAAGTCTTTGGAGGACTACTTCATGACGGACGCCATCAGCCGCGCCTCGCCCACCATGGCCAAGTGCGTGCAGGCCGTACTCAAACAGAAACAAGCCACTTATTAATATTCAGACAAATTACACACACTATACACTATACAATTAGATCACAATATAACCTAAAAAAATAGTATTAACAAAAAAATGACATTTAACAAACATGTAGAGGTTTACACAAAGAAGGTAGAATGAAATTAAATTTTTATGTTAAATGTTTATTTAAATATCTTTGTTATCGTGAAATATTTAAATGTAATTAAAGTAGAAAATCGTCAAGAGAATTCCGTACGTATACGTAACTGCGTACGCGCACGTAATAATACGACGCCATATTGCTGCGAAACATTTTTCAATTTTCCTTAAATATCTTTATATTTTGAAATTACCGTTATCATTGTGTATTAGTGTGTTAGAAATAAAAAAAAATTGGCTAATTTTATCTGAGCGTTAAATATAGATTGATATTTTAACGTTTAGATAAAAGAAGTCATTTTTCTAGTATAGTTTAAAAAAATGCCTTTCTGCAATCATTTTTACGGTGAAAATACTTCAGAAATGCACCCCGTGCAGTTGACGGACCATTCCTTG
Organism: Papilio xuthus; assembly: GCF_000836235.2. NCBI lineage: Eukaryota > Metazoa > Arthropoda > Insecta > Lepidoptera > Papilionidae > Papilio > Papilio xuthus. The sequence goes on from NW_013533657.1 coordinate 2,053,350, forward strand.
GCTAATAATTTAGCGAATTTATAAATCTGTCGACTGCATATGTATTATGGTTTGAATTTATTTATTTTGTACTTTTTTAGATTAAGTAAATCAGTGTTACCTGCAATAAAATCATTTTTGCAATTGAAATTAATAGCAACATTTATTGTTTTGTAGAACGAACGAAATGATTAAGAAAAAATGATGGTTAAACTTTTCTGTGGACAGATGTTTTGTAAATAAATGATTAGAATAAAATAAAATGTATAATGATTGTAGAATTTGTATTTTTTTATTTTTTATAACCAAATAAATCAACACAAATAAAAAGGCTATAAATAATTCGTAATAGGTAAGTTGTTGGTATTCAAGCCATTGATTTTTATATATTCCTGGAAATAAAAATAAAAATATTAATTTATGGTTTGGATTACAACTGGCCATAAGCATATTGAGGTAAACGAAACTTTTAAAAAATTGGAAGAAAGAAGAAGAATTTTTGTACCGTAACGGATTTATTGAAAAAATAACCTAACTGAAATAAGAGGAAAATTATGATTATTACATAGCAGTTACTATAGATATAGATAATCTACATGAGAATCTATAAAATAAAAATGCATATTATAATGTCGCTTACTGGAAAAAAGTCTTACGTCAACAACTTTTCGCGCCATTGTCTTATATCGGCACTCTCCTAATATTTTATTAGCTTCTTGTGCGAATTGTTCGTGCGTTGCTTTCGTTCCACTCCAAGGAAATGGTTCTTTCTCACGCCGTTTTAATTCATCTTCTAAAGATTTACGGGGCACCGAAAATTGAAGAGACTCTTCTACAAAAAATGATAATACTTTAAAATATATAGCACGTGTTTATGAGTAGAAAATTGCGAAAATGATACATACCTTTCTTGTAAACAGCATTATTGCAGTTCTTTTTAGAAGGTTTGCAAACTAAGGTTTGTCTATCACAGTGACAAAGTCTAGAAATATTTTTTGTGTCTTGTCTGTGATTTGTTTCCATCTGTGTTTCAGACACTTTCGTTGATTTATTAGAACAAGGCTTTTTATTCTCAATATTTTGTTTTTGAATTACTTTATGTTTACTGTCTTTATTTACTCTGGTATAATAAAATTTATTATTCATCAATATTGTGTTAATCGATTTAATATCTACAGTACACTCCTACTAAAATATCGGATAAACTGTACTTACTGTTGTGCCAAACGTTTTATTCCTTTATCAACGAAGTCATTGTATTTGTTTTCCTCTATTTCCTTTAGCCGTTCAAGGGTTTGAAATAGGTGCAACTTTTTAGAGGAATCTTTCTTTTTTATCTGAAAATTGTGTAAAAGTTGAATTATAACTTTGAACTTTCTTGGTTTCTACTATAATAACATGCGTAAGAAACGAGATTCTTACCACGACTAAGCTGTTTGTGCTCCCAATATTTCGGCACATGCATGCGCCATGATCATGAGTAGGTGTGCGGTAATGCGTAAAATTTTAAAGCTGTATCGGTCTACCCTCTGTCTGACTTGGCGATCTATGTTTTTCACACTGTTGTGATCATGGCGCATGCAAGTGTGCCGAAATATCGGGAGCTCAAACAGCTTAATCCTGGTAAGAATTCTGTTTTTTACGATTGTTATTATAAATAAAATTAATTTAATGTTTTGTACTTAACATCTTATTTCAGAAAATATTTAGTATTTTTTAAAACATTAGACCTAGAGATATTTATTTTAATGTTTATTTAATTTTTGTCTCCATTCTAATTTCAATATTGATTCCATAAACTGATCAGGAATATAAAAAACGTCACCATATTGCGAAAACATGTGGAACTAATGTAATAAAGTGATTGAAGCGCCGCTAAGCTAGGTTTTTATATTCTTGGTAAGGCTATACGTAATTTTGTAATTGTCTATTGCTATTAAATTGTAGCATTTGCTTACTTCTTCATGGACAGTGTTTTTCTTACAGCGTACCCTATCGTAGTATTCACGCCACACTTGATTTAAGCGATCATTATTTTCTTGTTCTTTCTTCCGATTTTCTTCTAATTTCTTTTTATATTCAATATGTTTAATATTATCCAGACGTAGTTGTTTATTAGCATCCTTTAAAACCGTGTATTATAAAATTATTGCAACTATTCGAGGGTTTTTTTAGAACAACTGAGATTAAATTTTTTACCTGCGCTTCGGTAAGCGATACTCACAGTAAATGTCTTTACACTAATGAGCAAATATGAATTAGATCATTATTTAATTTTCAAATAATAACTTACAATTTTGTCTTGAATCCGACATTTTGTTTCATTCTCTAGAAGATTTTTAATTATCTTCATATCTTCCAATTCTGTCTGTTTTTGTAATTGTTTATCGCGAATTACTTTCGTATTTTGTGCTTCGTATCTAGAAACATTTTTAATAAAAATAACTTATCATAATCGAAGATTTAATCAATATTAAGTATTTTTTTTTGCTTACATTGCTTTGTTTATTTCTGCTATTTCTCGAGCTTTCATTTGTTTTTGTCGCAATTTTTCCATTTTTTTATTTTCTATTTCACGATTACGTTGTTTTTCTTTTAAAATTATTTCTTTTTCATCTAAAAGAGCTCTTTCTTTTAAATTCTTCTGGAATTTAAGTTGAGCCTCTCTTTCTTCTATAGTTTTCGAATGTATGAGACAACTAGAAAGAATTTTGTTGTAAACTACGAATAACAGACATCTTTTTTGTAGTTATTGTAAAAAAAGTATGCTAAAACTTCAGATCAACTAACCTTATTAGTCGCCTTCCATAGCAACTATCTTCGAATATCACCTGTCTTGCCTTTTGTATAGCTTCAAGGGAGCAATCTTTCTTCTTTTGCAATGCAAATTTTTCTATTTCTTCGATGTCCTTCTTGCGCTTCCTAGCGTCTATCTTTTTTAGCAGCTCAATATGACCCTGTATGCAGTAGGTTATATAAAATATCATTCAAGTGTTAATCAGCGATTTGATTTTTTGTAATTTACGTCTTACTTGCTTCTTAACCTATATTCATTATACTACTTAATAAATTGTCAGATTTTCATCACCAAAATTTTAGAAATTTGAAGCGTAAACTTTCTAATAATTACATTGCAAATTCATCGGTAACTTAACCTTAAAATTATTTCTATTTATTTCTTACTTTTGTAGTATCCGGCCATGATTTTATCCATTCCTGTGACAGTTCTTGCATCCGCTGGATATCTCCATTGTCGATTGTGGGTACTTCACAATTGCGCTGTCTTTTTATTCTATCCCATTCATCTTTGTGAAGGATAAGATATTTTTGTGAACCCATTAAAAATAAAATACTTACTAAATTATTATTAAAATGACATTTATTGACAAACTGTATGGTCATGCAGAAAAAGATATGAACTTTTGAACAAAGAACTGTTTATCCGTTGATTGAACTGTTGTAATGTTTTAACAGTGGTAAAGCCCGCTCAAACATCTTTGCACGAATTAGCCCGGCTCGCCCGGTGAAATACCACGACCACACAGAAGACGTTTCGTCTGATGAGTGTGCGTCCCGGAGGCCTAATTTAGTCCCCTTTCCCTTCCCACCCTTTTTATTATACGGAAAGGATGGGTTAGTGGTAGTGGACTTTCCGGATGAGAGGATGCATGGCAAGAAAATATTTTCTTTCTGTGCATCCTCTCCTACGTCGATTAATGGTAGGCAACGCATGTGCAATTGCGTATGTCTATGGGCAACGGTCACTTCGCTATTTCAGCGATTTCAGGTGATCGCTCGCTCGGTTGCCACCTTATGATATAAAAAAATCCAGACAAACCCTCTAATCCTTACTGATATAATATATTATATATCCTTACTTATTATATAAGGTAACTATGTCTGTCTGTCGGTCTGTCTGTCCATCTTTCAGGCAAAAATTACTGAATCGATTTAAATGAAATTTGAAACACAGATAGTCTAGAGCCCGAGAAAGGACAAAAGCAATTTAAAAGGACTTTATGTAATACAAGATTTAAACAATTTTAAGCTTGCATTTGTAACGGGTAACGGCTGAACACTTCATTGGCGTCAGTTTTGGTGCGACATAGGAAATGAAGCGAGCGTACGGACGCGGGCCGTTTCACTTCGCCCCTCTGCAATTTATCATTGTCGGATGAATGCTGTTTGCTCATGATTTTTGCACAAAAATAACCCCTTGGATATCGTATATCGTTTTCAGTGAAATATCAATATGGATGATACGAATAACACTAAAAATTCTTTATCCATATTTCACTGTTTTCATATTTATAGACAAAGGAAAATATGGAGAACTGATCGCCAACCTTCGCTAGTCGGAGAGGCACCTCAAGAAGAAGAAGAAGATATTTATAGAATCTGGTTTATGATAAGGATTACTTGCTATAAGAAAGCATTGCCACAAAAAGGTATCGAAAATGTTTTCCTTTTTTTTTAGTTTAATTATATGATATTAAAAGGTATAAAGTAAAAGAATATATGATTTATGGGAAGTGCCGTAAGTAGGCAGGTAGCGGAGTTTAGAACGCAGGTGGCGCTAACAAGATTGTGGCTTTCGAATGCTCGTAAATTTCGGCGGTAAACAACAAAATATATCTTATTACTTACAATATTGTAGCTGATAATTTTATATAATATTAGACTATTACGTTAAAATAGGAACCGTATAAGACCATGTTTAAGTTTTGACTAGAAAATAGTATAGCTAACCTTCGTTCGATTTCGAACATAACAGGCCCACTATAAAGTAATTACCAATTGATGTCTAGCTTTTATATCAAAGGCACGAGAGCTTGTTTCATCTTTCCATACTTTTGTAACGTGTATTGGAAGCCTAATCAACTTGCATACAGTTTCCTGTGTTTTTCCGTTTGACGCGGCTCCGAGCCATGTAAATTTATTCATGAAACTGTTTTCTATGCATTGCCGTGAATCCCTGCAACGAAACAAGGCTAACAAAATAACTGACAACTAATATTAGTTACATTATAATGTTATTTATAACTGTACGTGTAATTGGAATAACAATGGATATACGATTTTTTTTTATCATAAAATTTGAAAACAATTTATTGATAGGCATTATTTTTTTGCTTTTCTTCCTTCAAAAGGTCGCAACTTATATCTCTCTTTATTTTATCTGCCCTCATATCAGAATGGAAATATTTTTTAATGTAAGATTAGATCAAAATTTCGATTAATTTGTCTGGGAATGACATGAACAGTTTGTATTAAAAGGACTAATTCGTACAGACAAGACACATCGCTAGGCACTTGAGAGACAGTACAAGTGCTTGTCCCACGCGTCGCCACTCGAGCTTTTAGCTACCTGATAACCGCTAACAAGGACTTCAAGTCTTCAAGTTGAAGAAAACCATAGTATTTAATGTTTTTATTAAATTTGTAAAACAATATTTGTGTCGATGCTTGCTAAATATATACTATCGGTCTCTCTGTAATTGTGAAAATACTTGATTAATAGATTCGTAAATATTGTTAGACTAGCTGTAGCCCACGATTCCGTCCGCGCGGAGTTATTAATAAACTTAATAAGTAGCCTATGTGATCTTCCAGGCTATGTTCTACATCTACGCTAAATTTCAGCGAGATCTGTTTAGCCATTCCGGAGATACCTTCAAATAAACATCCGTCCATCCATCTAAACCAGTGGTTCCCAAGCTTATTTTATCTACTGCCCACTATGAGAATAAATATTTTTTAGCGCCCCCACATTAGAGTTTAAGCAATCTTTTAATTCATATTAGTTGATGTTCACAAGTTGTTGTTCAGAGTTGAGAGCTCATGCAGTCGTTGTCTAGGAGGCCTCCTAGCTAAATAAAATTACAAATCACCCCCCAGGCCTCTACACAACGCCCCCATTTTCTTTCTGGGTCTCTTACCGCCCATTGAGACCTGCAGCGCCCACAAGGGGGCGTTATCGCCCACTTTGGGAAAGAATGATCTAAACATTCACATTTATAATATTAGTAAGATTTTAATGATAAGATGTTTGGATTACAATGCGTATATAGTTTACTTTGAGAGGTGAATTAAATCCTTGGTGTGTAATAAAAAATATACAATTTCAAAGTAAATGCTTCTGTAGAACCTTAGAAATATTTTATTACAGTTGTTTATATATACAGGTGAAAGTTATGACTGAAACATCGTAACATTGTGAAGATACGAATGGGAACTAAAGTTTTATTTATCGTTTTTATTTGCCAGTAAAATATAACCTTTATTTTATCTATATTGTAATTGATGAATAGAGTCTAATCGTATGATATAAAAATTGCAATTTAAAATTCCTTTATGTTAAAATAATTTTAGCTTGAATTTTATTATGAACGTGATAGTTTAGATAATATAATCAAATAAATCAATCAAATGCACGCTAGTTCGTTAGTCGCTTTGTTAGTATACAACAGTTGGAGCCAATATTGACCCGCAAACAAACGACAAAGTCGTCAAACTGCGCACTATATGTGTACCTATCTAAAATATTATGTAATAACGCAAGTTTTAAATAGATATAGAAAAATAAATTTAGTCTTATAAAAAGTAACCTGTGTGCAATACATATAGGCTGGGAGAAAAAAAAACGACGTCGCTAAATGACGTTAAACCTTCTTTGTTAAGCGTGAGTTTCTACTGCTTTATTAAAAACATATTTTATCCCTTTCGTTCTCTTTGAAAAGGACAGAGATGTAATAAATTACACAACTATAGCAGCAGTAGAAAACTTTTTTTTTAAATATTTTTCAAATATTCCATGTTATTTTTCTTAACACATACGTAAGTTATTTTAAACATTTCTTCATAAAACAAACTTTTCAAAATATATTTCATTCGTATCGTATATAATGGAGATAAATAACTTATATAAATGTAAGCTATTCATCTCCATTGCATATTTACTTTTTATTTGTTGTGTAATGAAGAGTTACGAAGCGCACAATTGGCGCCTCCGCCTGAAAGCTTACTACTTCAAAAACTATAAATTTCACTTTGTGCACGAAAAGTTACTATTTTATTACCAATGTACGATTTACAAACTGTTTTATTAATTTTAATGAAATACTCAGTTAAATTAAAAGCAAAGAAATAACTGAAAGGCTATGTTACAATAATGTGGCTAAATTCAAGAAATAAATGTTATGTTATTAAAACTTAAAACTATAATATAATTTGTATACAGTTGTAAATAAGAATCGGATGACGCGATATCTTGACGATTTTTACATTTAATTTTAATTAATTTTTCTTTATTGATTTGAACATAACTTAAAGTACAGATATAAGAACGTCAAAACAATTGAATGACGGATTAATATTCTTTATATCACAAGAAACAAAAAAAATACTGGCTGAATAATTCTAATTAATAAGATAATTCTGAAGCTCTGAAAACAATATTTTAAAAAGTTGACATAGCGCCCGCACAAGACGAACAAATTGACCGTCCAGTAACAATATTTTACTCGGTACAGTCGGAACAGTCACGGTCACATCTGTGTACCGTTTAAATTAAAAGTAATTTTCTTATGCAGAATTAATTAATGACTAACGAGCTCAATAGGGTTCATCAGGCGGAAGCGGGCGAGAGAGACAAAACTATACGATAGTACACTTGAACAAAAGAGATGGCATGTCTACTCGTGAAGTTGAATGAATTTATGCCGGTCTATTTAGTAGCGCGTCAATTTGGCGCGAGAAAGGTTGTGAGTTAGGTTGGTCGTTCGATTCGTGAAAAAAGCGCGCGATTCCACGAACGTATCGTAAAAGTTAATTATTTGTTAATAAGTATTGTAGACACTTTTAAATAATTATAAAAGATATTGTTATGAATATTTTTAATTAAAATAGTTGTAATTTCTTTTAAATGAAGTGATCGAAGTTAAAATTGTGTTGTGAATTTTAGTTATCTTTACTAAGAAGCGGGAACATTACATACAAATAAAGATAAGAGATGTCTGTTTGTAAGCTTTGATGTGATATATGAGTCTAAGATGAACGGTGCTAGAAATAACGGAGATATAAAAAATATCAACACTAAGGGTATGTGAAAAATTATGTTTATATGAATTTTCTTAAATTGAAATTAATTTGCTTTGTCATAAAAATTGCCAAATTCACTTTATTATTATAAGACAATGTAACATTCTGGTTAAAAAAATCTAATATAGCTTAATTGAAAAACCAATTATGTTAATACTTAAATTGTTGTCTACGACCGTAGCCTTTAACTTATTTACGTAGCAAATCAATAAATGATTAAGCTACGAACGTAACCTTATGTTTTTCTGATTTTTGACTACTAATAATGTTTTTATCTACTATCTATAAAATAATAACTCTAATTAAATTACATTTACCTTAAAATTATAATCAGATTTTTCTTTAGTTGTTAAAATAAAATTTAGTAATTGATGTTAGGAATGCATATATATAACATAATAACTAGAAATAAATAACCTTTTAAGGAGCTATCTGAGTGCAAGGATATATGTATGTACTGAGTAATAGTTCGCAAGTATCAGTGGTAGAGAGCGTAGCCTCAACATCTTCGGTCGGGCAATAATTAGTGCTAATAGCACATTTAAGTGCTCATTAACGTGCTTTATCGTGAACCAGAAAATAGAGCATGTTTGCTGAATTCATGAAAAAAAAATCACGTGAAATTCTCTTGCTTATAAAATATATATACGAGATCTTATCGACTAACATTGATCATCTTGTATTCACTACGCGTAATGCCTCTCTATATACATCCTATGTAATTAATTTTAATATAGATCACAATTAATAAATTAAAATAATTCAAAAATTAATTTTAATATATTACGCTATTATTATACGACTTCAAAAAGGAGGTTATTAATTCGTCTGTATTTTTTTATCGTTATAAATTTCTTCGTACGACTTTTGGTAGTTACTATTAATAAGCCAGTATTATAAATGATGATCCATTAATCAATTGAAGGTAGCAATTGTTTCTCCCCGTTAGCCATGATAACGTAACTTCGTCAAACAAAGCCCTTCCCATCATTAACGCAATGGCTTCCTATTCTAATATATTAACGCACCTCTATTGTTTTTCACTATTCTTTTTTTGTGTACTTTATCTTTTATATCGTCGTGGCAGTTTATTAAATACTTATTTCGATAAATTATTTGAACACCATAAAATTAGGACTTATAAAGATAGTTTTATGTACGTTATTAAATCATAAAAATTCAGGGAGATCCGTTAAGCCGTTGTGGAAATATGTAGCAACCGACATCTGTCTAAACTTTTGCACTTATAATATTACGAGCTGCCGCTCACGACTCCGTTCGCGCGGCAATTAAAATATGCGTGACAAGTAGTCTATGTCTTCTTCCTAATTATTCTCTACATCTTTGCCAAATTTCATCAAGATCAGTTGAGCCGTACTGGAGATACCTTCATACATCCATCCATCCATTCGCATTTATAATATTAGTAATATTTACAGTATGATAATTTTAATACTTACGTAAGGGTAGTTTATCAGTCGGACAAGCTATCACATCGATTTCAGAGTGCTGTCTTATTTAATGGCCGCTGGTCGTTCGTGTAAAAGGAATTGCACACCACTGATAGAATTTAAAAGATGCCGAGAAAAGTTACTTGAATTAAACCTTTTCTAGAGTAAGACTAAGTTATGGGTTGGTTGCGTGGTTGTAAGCTTGATAAATTAATTGTTCGAGTAGAATATGTGTATAAAGTAGTGTTTTTTTATCTTTTTACGTTTAATTTTATTATTATTTTTATTTTAAATTAAAAGACGTACTCTTATTTGACGTATAATAAATGACGAATTGAAAACGTCATTGGCACTTCCGTAACAATGGAAAAATGATTTTAAAAGACAACTTGAGAAGTGAGGAGCCTTAAGTGGTCCGATCTTGAACAAAGAATATGGGGTGAAAATATAAAGAATGTCGTAAAATATTTGTTGACAGTTGAATAATGCTGTCAGACATTTTTGCGATGGCGGGAAATCAAAATTGAAGAAAAGAAATAGGATAACAAGTTGAAAAAAAAAAATTATTACTAAAAATTTTACCTTAGGATACATGTTAAGCTTTATTTTGGTTTATGTGGAATCACATATACTTTGATTTTTGGGGCGTATTATTAATTTTAACCGAATAGAAAAACATCGTATATGAAAAGAGTATAAAACTTATAGAACAATCTAGAAATTATTGTTGTATTAAACTTTGTCCTCAAGTTTGAGCATAGCTCTTGGCGATTTAGATCTAGACACGTTGGGAACACCTCGACTCACATCTTTGTTAAACTTTCAGCACAAATCACTAGGGAGTGGAATAGACGTGAATAAAAATGCTTTATTGTGCTTCAAGGTGGAAAGTTTCTAGTGCGCGGAGCCTTATCTAAAAAACTTTCTACATATTGAAATCCCTTATCATATATGGAACATAATTTTTAATAGGTCAACGACCTCTTGAAGGAATTTTTACTTTTATTTCTTTTGTTTTTTTTTATAAGTAGACGAAATAAAAATGATATTTTAGTTACTAAATGGACACAGTAATGATTGATATAAGCATTAATAAATACCATTTGTATAAGTGAAATATATGAACGGTTGTGATTAATAAGTGATTATATATTCGAGACAAAAGCTAAAGTATTGTAAAAAAATTATACTGATATTTTAACCAAACTAAGTTTTCAAACAGTCCTTTAGCCGTCAGATGTTTAAGCTTATGAAAATTGAATTGTTATCACGATGTTTTTAAATTATAGCTTTTAGTAATAGAAATGTACATTTGTATTCGAGACATGGACATAGGACCGAACAAGGAAACAACGCGCCATTCCTGGAATTTTGTTACATCATTCATTAAAGCATTACTATCCAGAACTACAACGCGGTTCAAAATAAACTAACTTGACGACTCTATTGCTTTTATAGTCGATTAAGAAATGTGTAGAGACGTCTAAAATGTTTTGTAAAACTATTGTACTTCTTACGGTCAAACATATACGAATGGCAGTTTGCGGTCGCAAAATTGATACCGGCAACACGACAACTCTAAGTTGGATAAGACGGATGTGTACGACGGCCCTTAGAAACGTAAATAATATAGTCAGTAGAATTATATAAAGCTTTCCTATTCAGATTTGGTCGACATACAAGAAGAATCAGAATAAGCGATATCCATGAGCTTAGTTCAGAATAGGGACATGAAAATGCTTTCAAGTAAAAATTCAAATCGTGTCATTTTTGAAGTCTCGGGAAAAATTTTTAAGGTTCCGTTACGCTATTATGAGTATGAATGTTCGTATTTTACTGTATATGTTATTTTTATTTTTATGTGTATGTGGTGTTCGCGCTGTAGCAACGTTTTTCAAAGTAATATAACACCTTATAGTCCTTTTAAATGTCGAAACGTCTTCTAAAACTTAGGTCATTTTTCCACGCAGTCGAAGTTAAATAATTCATAGACTTGCCAGTTGGAAAATAAAATGTAAAGTTTAAATAATAGAAAACATTCAAAGATGATAATTCACGAGGCATTTTCTTCAGTTAGGCCTTGCAAATGTCAGAGTAGGCACAAGGGATGGGTTCGCACCCTTAGAGATTTATGTTTGGACAGGAACAAGACGGGTGGGCCATTGGTGTGAAATATTAAGCTCCGATAGGATTACAAGTTAGCCCAGCTTACTAAGTTTTGTTGAAAATAAATGTTATGTAAGAAACTGTCGAAATTTAAGCCTTATACATTGATAAAAAAGGTCGCTATATGTTGGTGGATTTAAAGTAATGTACGATTCAACTTGCTATTTTTGCAATAAATTACTATGTGTAGGAATTGTTTATTAATATTTGAGTTGAAGCAATGATTTATATTATAATTTCCTTTCAATTCTTTATCATTAAAGCCATGTGTTTACTTGTATTTAGTAAAACGAAAGGTTTTGCTTAATTTCTTGCATATAATCGTATCATAGCCCCATTAAATGTCTGACACATTGACTTATTCCCGTCAAGTTTAACTTACTAGCTTTTTTTCACATGTTACATCAGGACAAACTACGTATTCTTAACGTTCATACGTAATCCAAAGCAATAAACGCATTAATATGATGAATTAACGACCACCGTACACGAGTGTACGACTTTGATATCAAATATTATTCATGTAAAAGTTATAAAAAATGTATTTATATAACTTGATCAGCAGTTATCAAACTTTATTGACTTCCATAGTCATCCTTTTGGGAATCGAAGTATTTGACTCTAGGTTTGATTATTTTAGGCCTTAGATTTTGTTGAATTATTTCTTGCGTTCCATGTTCACTACGTGTACTAGCTTAGTAGGCACGTTATATTAATAATTTGACGAATTTGTCCTTAGGAACCCTATAGTGCCCCTTTTATATTTTTTTAATTATCATCAGTACCTACTTTGTTCCAGAATGTTCCCGAAGCAGCAGAAATTCTAAGACGAAGGTATGCAGGGACATCCCCGGGAGAGCGTGCGGCGCGCAAAGCTCCTGTGGTTGGTGGTCCAGATTGATTATTGCGAGCTTCACTTTAGCCTTCGTTGAATCACAAGGTAAATTAGATTCCATTTATGTTTCGTTATACGTATTTAAACAAGTAAGCACTAAAACAATGTTATTTAACCACTGTTTGCAAGCAAGTTCTGTAACAATTATAGTAGCATAGGTTTGTCAAAGTTTACATTTACTTATACAATTTTTTTATCTAATCAGCTAACTAAATATGATAATTTAGAAGCAGAAACATAGATACGTGTGTATTACGAGACACAACATGTAAATCTATAACGACAAAGGATGTAATAAAACAGTAAATGAGTAAAGCACTCAATATGTTGGCGAGCGAACTTAATAAACAACAAGCTGATAACATTTCAATTTCTATGCTGTAATCGTCTGTATGACGAATGATTCACGCCAGTAATGCGCAGATGCGGTGCGATGGCGTAACACGATCTGTCTACATCCAATGTACTCCTTCATATGTAAGATTGCTACTCACTAGACATCTTGTCGTAGTGCGAATTGAGATTTATCCGAAATGGAATACAAAATACTTGTAACCCATTGTAGATCTTTTTTATCTGTGCTACAATGTATGTATAATGTATGTTCCGTAAATGCATTTATATTAAATAATAGATTTAATCACCTACTATAACAAATTATTATCACAAAATGATGTGATTTTAAAATGTTTTCTTTGAAACTACTAGCCTGTACTATTACTGTTTTAACTATTTTAAATTCAACTATTGAGAATGAGTTTTTAAGATTAAAACCTTTGTATAAAATATATAGACAACCCTGTTATGATATTTAAAAAAAAACAGAGATAACAATATATTTTAAATGAAGATTTCGGTCTTAGAAACTCACGGTTAGTCGAGTTAATCCGAAAGCAACGTTTTTATATTTCCAATAAAAATTAACAAAAACAAATGAGATCGCTATTTTCCCTTGCTATTCAAATGGATTAAAGCTTGCACAATAATGGCAATTAAATTTATACAGAGCGTGGTGAATTGTGTATGCCGTGTGTACATCCACTAAATAAATTAGCAGTTTGGTTGGAATCGTGGTAAGAATATGTAATCGAATCGGTGCATGCTCTGATTCTACATTAAATCCATCATTACGAACATATGCACATGTTAAAACTACTTATGCGTCTTTATACATGAGTTCTAAATCTTGAAATTTCACTTATAACTTTTTAAAACTTTTATTGCCCTGTCTTGAAAAAGGTTGTTCGAAAAAAGTTTAGGAATCTCTGATTTTATCTAACTATACCGTTGTTAATTAGGTACATAATTAAAGAGAGCTTGTCTATACTAACATTTCCTTGTCGGATAAATTGATTTATGAGATAACTTGACCTGGAAGCAGCTAATGCGAGCGAATTAGTCCCATCTGGATTCAGAGCTGCGTTTCTAGATATAAAGCAAACTGTACCGGACCAACTGGATAAAGCTAACGAATGAACAGATTAACTTAACAATACATTTAACATAATCAGAGTATAAATATATTTTAATTACATTAATCTCGTGGTAAAAATAACATTTTAATATAAAAATGCAATATTGAAATTCCATATTTAAATATTAGTTAGCATGTTTAGATGTTATCTATAAAGAAAATTTTCCTATAGATTTTAATCGAAGGCATTTTAAAATTATTAGGTTCTTTAAAATTATTAAATGCAACTACCGTCAATGCTTGCAATCAGTAGTTAACCATCTTGTCGTCTTATCAATTCGCGTCCTTCCTATAATTTTGCTGGACCGAGCTCGGGGCATGAACTGGTCTCTAGTAAATATAGTCTGTGCTTTCTCTTATCCCGATATTAACTAAATGTACAGATATGATTAATCGATTACGCATCGCTCAAAGTCGATGGGCTCTTGATAAACAGTTGATAATTATGAACCAGCTTGTAACCGATACTCATTGAAATTACGTCCAGGTATAAATTGAAAATCTACTTTTATTTACTTAATACTACATTTTTATCTACGTCTTCTCTCCTGCTTACATTTTTAATATATCTTTTAGAAACTGTATGTCGGACAATTCCGCGTCAATTCATCTCATGTAGATGCTGTCAAGTGTTTGTAATGTTTTCACGTTATCTGCTAATGATAAGTTTATATTGGATATAAAAATACTGTTGCCTTTTGTTTGTTAATGAAAATACACATATATACTTTATGTATGAATTACTTTTTTTATTATCTATTCAAGGACATGATATATAGAAACTCTTTCGTGTAGCACTTAAATATGTCAAAGAAACAATAATCATTCGTCTCCTCCCACAATGTTTATTGTCGTTATAGTTCCAGTAATGTGGAACAATATCACAGATGCGAGAGGCCGATGAGAAATAGATCAAAAGGTTTATAGTGTCATCTGTAAATGTCGCAGGCACTTTACAGTGGAGCCCAGCTGTCGTGATATATCCAACAGCAGAGATTAAGTTTGGCTTATGTCTTTTATCATTACAGAACTATCAGCGTGCTGCAGTAAAGCCAATGGGACCTGTCGAAGTGTCTGTGAAAAGGTACGTGGAATTTACAATTAAACTTTAGTATAAGTTATATAGTTTTTTGCCTGGTAGTGTCCTTATGTTGTATACTCTTTGTATAATGTCTTGTTCCACTAGAAATAGGAAAATGACAATCACTAACATTTTACATTACTGGTTCATTAATTATTATTGACTAGCCGTTGCTCGCGTCTCTGTCCTTGAGGAATTAAAAAAACTTCTATATGTTCTTCCAGACTACGTTCTACATCTTTGCCAAATTACAACGAAATCCATGTAACCTTTCTGGAGATACTTTCGAATAAACATCCATCCAAACATTCGCATTTATAATAATAAGATAAGTTATTTGCGTAGTAACTTTTATGATAATTGTTGACAATTTGCCACTTGATGTCACTGTATTTGTTTAATATCAACGGGTTTTTGTATTATTGTTTTAGGTAATAAATCGTACATAAATTCCTAATCAAACTTTTCACAAAACAAAATTGACTAATTAAGTAGATTTACGACTTCCGACCACCTTTCCTCTCGAGATATTTTTAAAGCGTCGGTCCATATTAAGGTCATCCGACTTTTTAGAGTCGTGACATTGTAGACGGCTCAAAGTTCTTTGATTCATTTCGTTTAATGGACAGTAATTGTTCTTTGATCTTCTGTAATAAGTTAATAATGGTAAGAAATAAAAAGATAAGTCATTGACGTGATTTTTTTTTGTTTTAAGTATTGTCTTGTTAGGACATAAAGAAATAAAAGTTTATGGTAAAGAAATAGCCCACCCAAAGTATTTATATTACGCGTAGATCACTGATGTAATAAATAAATTAATATTAATGTATCGTTTATCATAAATAGAAGTTAGAACTTCGTACCTAGTTTTCAGAACATTGCTTATTGTTCACAAATATTCAAATTTTGTCGTGGTATATGTTCATTTGAAGTAGGAAATAACACCGTTTCAGTAGTCGAGTACGTAATTACTTAAAACAAAGGCCATAATAATACAGTTGCAAAAATTGTGCCCAAACTCCAACGTGTCGCGAAAGTAGAGTTCACAAACCAAGCACTACAAACACCTGGCCACTTGATTTTGTGAAAATAAACTAAGAAAATGAAAGGGTAATTTCAGCTGGCTACACTTAAATTATTTTGTAGACTTGTTATTTTAAAAATAGTACCAGAGATATGAAAATACTACAAAATATTAACCCTAATGATCCCTTCGTGTTTCCCACAATTTTTCTTGTGTTTTTCTGTATGCAGATGTATTCCGTATGCAAGCCAAGATGTATTTGTATTGACAAACCAAAGCACGAGCGAAACTTCACGCGATTTATCCCATTGTTTAAATGTTAAGTGCGATGTATACAGAGATACCTATTGAAGTAAATCAATTGTTGCGACGTTGATGTAATGTTATCGATGTTATTGTTTAATTATATTACTAAAATGTAAATGCATCATCGCTATTAAAACAATAAACGGGTACAGTGAAAATAAACCTTAAATATTTCAAATGCTTAAAGTTGTTGATATTACTGTGTTAAGGTCATTTCGGATTTAAAAAAAATTTGGAGTTATAAATAGACTAGGGGATCCATATATATCTTCTATTTTTCCATACATTTCTAACAGCTATCATGTTTGAATTTGCTGTCCATTTACTTTTATAGCTCTCTACATTTGTAACAAATATAAAAAAAATGTCTTAATAAATAATAAATGTATGTTATAAACAATGTCATAAGTTACATCGTTGTATTCGAAACACATCGACTATAATCAAGACGCGCGTCACATTGTGGATAGTGTTCCGAGAACGCGCGTCCACTGAATAAAAGGGAAAATTATTAAAACTTGTAAGCAACGGACGGTTCGTTCGTATTTAATTCCGTCTCGTTAGGACTGCGTGACGGTCGCTTCCTCCACCGCGACACACTCTGAATATCTTACAATCGAGTGCATTCGATGCTCGATTTAGTATCGATTATAATCTACACGATGACGGATTAATACAGCCGTTGAAAACAAATGGACGGAAGTCTTGTGACAATCTCGATTTATACCAAATAATGTTCTACGGTGATGATATGCATACAAAGTCGTAACATGGTTTTTAATCGATAACGATCCTAATAATATTACCATCTGCTTAGAGGAATTATACATAAGTATATTTTTCATTATATAACAAAAAGAAATATTCTACATTACATTTTACATAGTCAATTCTAAACGTCATTACAAAAAAAGAATTATTATGACGAGGTATTCTGATTTTTTTACTGTATTGTCTCAATATAATATATAACACTTTATATATATATATATATCCTTATATCGTCTGTAAATTTTAAATATACGTTCAAATGGGATGGCGGCAATCTAAATAAAGTGGGCCTGTTAAGCGCTCTGTTAATACGCTTAAATAGTCCTTTTGTATACGAAGAATTAAATCGTTAACTATCTATTACCCGTATATTTAACTCTAATTAAAGTCCGCAATAAATTCAATAATATGTTGATAATTCAGAGCAAAAAATCCTAATATTCCTAGAGCTTAAAATTAAACTGAACCCATTTCTAAAATGTATCACGGATTCATTTCTTAAGGTTTACAAGATAACAAAATAAACGTTAAAAACTGTGATTTTTTATGAACAAATAATATAAGTAATTCCTCAATTATCAAAGTAAATAAAGGATTATACGAGAGAGGAATGTAAAAGATCTATTCATTGAATTATCAATATTTGATTTTTACCTAAATAGAAATACTGTTCATCGGCTTATAATCGATCTAGCCAATGTAATGACTTAATGACAATGGCGCCATGTTGTACGCGGGACAAGGGACATAGGGCAAGGGGTATTGACATCAGGAAATACTTCTTTTATTGGCTTTTCATTGAACAGTTCGATTGGGTTTTACCCAGCGGAAAATAATACAAAGTTATCAATAACTGTAACTAATAATTTTATTTATCATTTTATGTAGCTAAATTTTTTGATAGAAAATAAGTAACGTATATTCCTTCTGTATGTTTTTTGATGTTAATAAACTAGCGTTTGACCGCGGTCTCACCTGATGTTAAGTGGTCGAAAGTTGTTTGCCATAGTTTGCCATAGTGTGCATGTCATTTGTGCAGACTTATGTGCGATATATGTTTGTATCATTTAAAACTCAATTGATCGTACTAGGATAACATAAGTAAACATTTCAAGCGCTAGTAGAGTTAATTTATAATGCTATTGAACAACCGACGGGCGGCGAACATACTACACAGTCGAGAACTAACTACATAACATGTTGATAACCAATGGCATACCGCTCTTTGTAACGTGCGAACATGTGTGTTTAGTGAGAACACGTCTTCAGATCTTGTCTTGGTTATGAATCTGTCAGCGCGTGTTGGTATGGGAGCTAAATTGCAACGTTTGATTGCTGTCTTTATGTCTGAGTTGTCACGATCTTATACTACTCTTGGACAGTAGTAATTCAATCAAGCCTACTAATAATCCTAACAAATCCAACGCATCTTAACTATTTTCAATCGCTTTATTTTGTGTGTTAGTTTTTGTTTTATTTTGTTTATTTTTAATTGTCATAAACATAGCTTTTCTTGTATACGTCTAAATGTTCATAGTAATAATTGTCCCAAAAGATTGTGTGTAGATGTATTTTGTATGTAGCTGATATAGGTCAAGTAATTATTATAGCTTATACAAACAGATGTTCCTTAATTGCTTAAAGCAAAACGACTGTTATTATTTGCGCCAGATGTTTAAAGGACGATTTCAATTAAGTGAATAGTAATTAGTTTTGTCGTTTAGATGCTATTTATAAAAATGTTACAACTTCAATTAAAAAAATCCTTTTAGTAGCATAATAGAACACACTATATGTACGTATTTAATACTACTTGCGCCAGCGACTCCGTTCGCGCTCGAAGTTTTTTTTAATACCGCTGTATTAAAAAAAAACTTAGTAGCTTATGTGTTCTCCCAGACTATGTTCTACATTTATGTAAAATTTCCTTCTATACATGCAACCGTTGAAGAGATACCTTTCAACAAACCGCCATCCATTCAACTAAACATTCGCATTTAAAATATTATTAAGCTATTAGTAAGATGTTAGCTTGTTTCTAAATTTTTGTATTAATAATTATTTCAGTGTTAAATTTGCATTAAAATATGTATGTATAATCATATTATGAATGTTATGTACAGCAGGAGATAGCTGAATGTGTTGGCTTGCTGTCGTGGTTTGGGATCCCGGGAGCATTGTATTAGATGTGACTAATGTAAATTTAATTATAATGTATCCTACAAATTACAAGACTACAGGAAGTAATAATAAGTTTATTTGAATTGTGTTGCTAACAAATTGTATAATATTTAAGGATTTTCGGAACTTATACGTTTGTGTAGAGGGACCCTTGTCAAGTGCATTTAAAACTCTTTCAGATGACGAATTAGTCACAAATGCAAAAATGACACGATTTTAACAAGTGTTATATATCCTGTTTGACTGCGAGTGTCTACGACATTTATTAATCAGCGTAGCAGGTGCGTGTGAAATGGAACAGTTATATTGTGAATAAATATCGAACATTTATTCCGTAAATAATTTGCCTTAAAGTATATTGTAAAGTTAAGTCACCCTTAACTTAGGGTAGGCTCCGAGCCCCTCCGAGGGGACGTATAGGGAGCTGATGATGATGATGATGATGATATTGTAAAGTATTGTAATAAAGCGTCGGTTGCTCAGGGGTAGCACTTGGCTTGTAATCTGCAGGTCCTGGGGTCGAATCCCGCAATGTACCAATGTGTTTCTCGATTTTCGATTTACATATGTACATTTATCCGATATTCTTACGGTGAAGGAAAACATCGTGATGCAACCTGCACATATCTGAGAAGAAATTTAAAGATATGTGTTAAGTCGACCCAACCTGGGCCTGCGAGGTTGATTATGGCCTAATCACCCCTAACTTAGGGGAGGCTCCGAGCCCCTCGGTAGCGACATATGGTGAGCTGATGATGATGAATGATATTGTAAAGTGGATCGACGTTCAAAGATTCATCTGTAAAATATAAACGTTTTTTATTACCTATTAAAATTACTCAAAACATAAATACTTAAAATTTGTTTATACATAAGCGTAATATTTTTTTTTATATCATAGATTTAAGAGTTTATGTATTCATAGAAATAAGGATGTAAATAAATAAATTTATATTACATATTTTAAAATAGATAACTGAGATCTGAACTTAAACGATTTGTTTGTATTTGCGGTTTTCTTTTTTATACAGTGTCGTAATCGGTTATAGATGCCAGTTTTCCCTATTAATATTAGATTTAAGTACGTCAGAGTGCGTCCGTGGAGCTAGATCAAAGAGCCCGCCGGCTTTGATGTGCCGCGTATGACCCAACTTGTCGCGGCCGAATGCTGCTATATTTATTCACGTCGCTATTTACTGTACTTCGCCAAACTGATATTCACACTTTGAAAAAAAATTTATACAACTGTTTTTTTTATTATCTTTTTTTTTAACATTTTTAGCACACACTTCTACAGAAGAAATCAATTTTAATTCTATTTAGCCAGTGGAAGGCGGGACAAAGCAGATTTTGTTATAAACGCTTTTTATTATTTCATTTTAATATTTCAATCGAA
Organism: Papilio xuthus; assembly: GCF_000836235.2. Classification (NCBI taxonomy): domain Eukaryota; kingdom Metazoa; phylum Arthropoda; class Insecta; order Lepidoptera; family Papilionidae; genus Papilio; species Papilio xuthus. The sequence goes on from NW_013533657.1 coordinate 2,074,174, forward strand.
TGTCTCCCACATCAATTACCCTTTAAACATCGTTTCAATTAATGGCCGACTGTGGGTGGTATATAATTGACGTTAAAAATGGTGTATCGATTTTTCTTTACCAAATTTATATTTCCTATACATTATGGAAATTTAAGGCAAAACAATAGAGTCCTTTACTAGGGAATAGTGAATACATTATGAAACAAAGCCCGGACAATTTTTTTTCTTAAAACAAATTAATTTGCACATAACTAAACAGTTTCTAATACTGCTTTCACTAAAAATGTTGTCTGAAATTGATTGTATTATTATATTTTTACGATGCAATTAACATGTGATATGTATGTAGAGTAATGTTTTAGTGTTTAATCTTTATATATATAATTCTTCTGTGAGTGTGTATGTCACTGAACTTCTCTCAAACGACTGGACCGATTTTGATGAAATTTTTTGTGTGTGCTCAAGGGGATCTGGGAATGGTTTAGATTCACAATTTTGTCCGCTGGACAATGTTTTTTTAGTTAATTTTTAATTTATTAATAGTTGTTGATTTTGGAATGTTTTACATTGGATCCGACAGACGGCGCTACCATCGCAGTGTCAAATTTTAAATAATATTCGAATTAAAGACGTGTAGACAGGACAACGTCTGTCGGGTCCGCTAGTATGTACCTATTTTTCTTATTAGAATACACCGTACTTTCTAGCATATTTATCTAGGTTTTGTTCTGTAATGTATAACTGCACCAAATTTTATTAAACAATATTATTTTTAACATTATTACGACAATCTTGAAAGTTTTATTTAAGGTAATAATTAATGGAACATGATAATAAAAAGATTGTCTATCGATAGAGACTTAAATAAAAATATATTATCATTCCGCTTGCAGTATAATGATTATCCTTTATCCGGTGTCCAGATTTATTATAATTCAACGTGTTGACGGCTGTGGATATGCGACGTGACAATCTTGTCACGGTGGCGTCACGTCGCTCCGGGAACCCGGCGTGACCGGGATGCCGATAGCATGACACGTCGCATTCCGATCACGTGTCTACAACTTTAGCGGCGTTTACCCGACGTCCGCGATTCCCAGCCTCGCTCCAATAAATTGCACCAATATTGATGTTAGATTTATTGCCCCGCACATGGTGTACGACTTATCTAATACATTTTTTCTTTTGCGTAACTTTTATGTTAAAGAAAAGTAGAATCTTTTTTTTACCGAAATGAAACATAAAGTTATGTGATTATTGTTAAGAGAGATTTTAAGCACAAAATAATGAAATATGATACAAATATTTTCCCAGGATAGTTATCTATCCCTTTCGAGACAATACAAAAGATAAAAGAGATAAAGATAATTAGACAAAGCTCATAGAAACTAATAATAGCGTAATACCTCACTAACACAAATGTTTCATTCCCCTTCAACTTGAAAGTTGCGAAAACAAACAAACTAATGCGTCGGGGACGTTCAAAGCGGGTGAAAATAGACTCATCTGAAATCCTTTCATGTCTGTCCGTGAGCCCCGGTCCGGCCCACGTTCGCGACACCGTGAGACGATGTTCACTGAAGGATAGAGTATCCACACTGTGACTTCTATCAGGATATTACACTCCAATGTAAGCTCATTCGATACCTTACACTAAAAGAGGGTAATATGCTTCTGTTTCTAGGATGTAGTTACATATACATCCTTGAGTTTTTATCATTTTTAGTCAAGTGGGGGAAATAAATGGTTATGGAGCACGTTTTATTTTTTTTATTTGCCTTAAACGTCTCTTGAAGACTATTGGGGCTGAAATGTCATTTTCTGTTCCCGAGTATGGCCGGATGTTTACTAGCCCCAATGATATCACGTAACGCCAATTAAATAAAGTAAATACAAAGTACTTAAGAGCTATGTCATAAAATTTGAGCTCCCTGACTACAATAAAAAACTATTTTTACACCATCGACAATCTGCACTTTTTTAATTCATGTTACCAAATAGTTTGCCGTACATTTTGAATACGGACCAAAAAGCTTATTGAATAATTTAATAGAAAAATTAAATTATATAACCAATGAAAAGAGTTAATATCTAGAACTCTTTCTATCGGATGAGTCGGGATATATAGATAGATTTAGGTGTCTTAGTTCTAATTAGAGCTTTTTTAAATTAGTAAATGTGGAAGTATTATCTTTCTGTCACAATGTTATATAGAGCGTGCAGTAAAAGAGTTGTCAGCGACACCTCACGTGCGACGCGACTGTGAGGTGTGAGGTGTGAGGTGATATATTTTTGAACGGCCGCGTCCGTGCGAAATAGCTTCAAAGAAACTCGCTTAGATATAATGTAATGAACTCCGCCGGTTTATTTACGACGAATGAACATCAAACGGTAATTGAAGGCTATGTGATATTTTTCAGCGCATCATTTAAATCGTTAAGACAAATCTGGATTACAAGCTTTTAGCTTCTGGAATTTTTATACATATTTAAGTTTTTAAAATATTTTATATAAGTGTAAAATTGGAAATTCGTTATTATTTTTGTAATTTATAAACCTAAATAAATAACTATCCTTATTTCCCTACTTAATACCTTCTTATCCCTACTTTATCGCCGATATATTACATACGACAAATAAGATTATGCAACACACCGCAACATACATTATCATGCGTGCTAATGCATAATATTTCTAACATATGCATGCATTGCGCATGACAATAATGCATAATAGAGCAATTACAGCAATGTTGATGAAGATTTACATTGTATGTAAGAAGATTCGAATGTAAATAAATTAAAACAAATAGCGATAGAGCCTTGTTGCGACAGACATTCAATATTCTACGTAAGCATTAAAGGATTTCTATTCTTTCAATATGACCTTATTTATCATGTTTCTTACCTAAAGTCTTCAATGTCGTTGTATGTACACGCGTATATTTTATTTGCCAACCAATCTTAATAATATTATAAATGCGAATGTTTTTTATGGATGGATGAATAGATGTTTGTTACAAGGTATCTCCAAAATCGCTGAATGGATCTCGCTAAAATTTGGCATAGATGTAGAACATAATCTGGAAGAACACATAGGTCATTAATTAAGCTTTTTTTTTAATTTCGCGCGGAAGAAGTCGCGGGCGACAGCTATGTTGATGTACATTACCAAACGCTCGTAATGTCGCATTAAACATACATTAATAACAGCGTCTTTATCGTTCAGAGTTTACGAAAACGAATACTTAGGGGAGTCCGGGGAGAATGCGTATCACTCTGGCTCGTTAATCACAACGCCCGTCGTGCCGGTGACGTCTCCAACTCCTCCTAAACTTTATTACCCCGACAAGAGTTTAGTAAACACACCATCGTAAACGTCTGCTCCATTTTAAACACTCACAGATAAGAAGTGCGGTGATTTATTGAATAAATTCGCTTATTTAAAGTCAACCGGTAACCTCGCATTTGCGGTCATAACTCAACTTCTTTTAACGTATTCGCTGAGTATTTTTTTAATGCGATTTGCTCGTAAATTATTGTTAATGTTCTTATTGGGCGGTCATTGCCGTAAGTGTTTTTCTATTTATTTTTATTACAAAATCACAGAAAAAATGAAAAATTATACACGCTGTACTACACTAATAGTTTTGGATTTCTATGGAATGCTACAGAGTTAGAGGAAGACGGCACCAAGTAAAAATGCTTAAGAAGGAAGTGAATTCAAATACCACGGCTGTTATATAAACATACTGTGCTGACTTGTAAGGAAAAGGTCGGAAAGGTTCCTACGAATATTGGTAGATAATTCATTAGAGCGATGTAAACATGAATACAAACACGTAGGAACAAAGCGTGACGTCTGACAATTGGCGAGGCAAACTCATGTTAATTGCGAAGTACGGCGAGCTAGCGTATGTAAAATGAGGCGGAATGTTTAGCGAGAGTCGCAAAGAAACATCAAAGGCGTTGGAGGCGGCAATTTGATTCCGTCCTTTGATTACCGGGCCCCTACCGCACTCGCTATTTTCGACCCGCCACTATATTTGAGTGACACCGGTACAGGGCTATCAAACTTCTTGATTTATTACAAAGCTTGGCAAAATTTAATGTTTATACGCTTCTGTTTTAGCAACTTTAGTTATCTAAGTCACGATAAATATGCGAACTAAACTATGAAATCTATTTTATCCATCAACACTTGTACGTTATAGAAAATAATGGCTGTCGTACGCAACTCCGTCTGCGCGGCATTAAAAAAACAACTTAAATAGTAGGTAACGATGTTCTAGATCTATGCCAAATTTCAGTGAGATCCATGCAGTCAAACACCCATCCATAATGCGAACATTCGCATTTATAATATTTGTAAAATTAGGATACATCCGGGAATTAACTAGAAAACTGTTGTAAGTTTCTTAAGTGAGTAGTTTGCTGTATCAATTCTAGGTTAGATTGACACATAAATTATCAGAATTAAAAACCGACTAAATGCAGATGAACAATTGACTTGTCTGTAGTAATGTTAGCCAGTATCTACATAATTAAATTTAATGCAACTCCATTAGCTAATGTAAAATCAAGTGGTTACAAGGAAGCAACCCTATTCCCCCACAGCAGCAATATACCGTTAATTGCCGATCTCCTGTGCAAATAATTAAAGCCATGTCTAAATAATTAACTAAATTGTTATATTAGCTGTAAAATAAAGTAGTAAAAGATATGGAATATTTATTTGGACACTTGGAATTGATTATAAAAATATTCTTAACTATTGATTAAATATTAAAAGTTGATAGAACAACTATCCAGCCAGTATCAATGTTATTAGTTACCCATTTAAAACCTATCTTTAGTCTTGTTATGTTATAATAGTTATTATGCTACGTAGTCAAAATGTTAACACGAATAACATGCAAACATAACAAATGGGCTGTTGAAGGGTTAAGTGGCTTTATTAACACGCAGACCCGCCTTGTCAGTGTCATTGCGAACTGTCGGTCTCCCGTACCAAGCTCGTACCAATAATTAAAAGCGGCTAGTTGCTAAACTATTTAGGGCATGCGAGTCCGCTCGCTTAGTTTTATTGTGTCAACTCCGCCCTTTGTGTTTTAATTAGCAACGGGACCAGAACTTTATTAGGCTTGGGTACGAACAACTCTACTAATGGTACTTATTGTGTATGAATAGATTGTACCGCGTGCTTTGATCGTTTTCTTTATTTTGGTTTAGTTTTCTGTCTGGTAAAGGTTTTATTTAGAATATTTGTTACCTTACAAACATACAAACCTTTTTACATACTATTTTTTTTCTTAAGTTGATTTGTTTTGCAACTATTGAACTACATGAAAATATTTAGTATAACTACAATAACATGTGTAAAAATATAACGTTGTCTTTTCGAGTATATTTTGACCTAGGATCGCATTGTCTTCTATTATTGCCGCAATACGAGCGTCGTAATAATAGCATCGTCTGCTCAGGGGTTTCAGCACTTGACTTGTAATCTACAGGTTCTGTCTTCAAATCCCGCCATGTACCAATGTGTTATTCGATTTTCGATTTTCATATGTACATTTATCCGACGTTCTTGCGTTGAAGGAAAACATCGTGATGCAACCTGCACATATCTGCGAAGAAATTCAATGATATGTGTAAAGTCAACTAACCCGTGTGTGTGACGTGGCTGTGTGTGTGTGAAGTGGCTGACTATGGCCTAGTGACTTAGTGTAGGCTCCGAGCCCCTCGGTGGGGACCTATAGTGAGCTGATGATGATTTCCGCAATCTTATGGTCTCTCTATTTGTATTTTATGTATTGAATGTTTTCATTATTATTGAGTGTACATAATATAAAAATCTACCACCCAGTAGCGGTAAGCTAAATATAGTAACTCCGTTAAAAACAATAAGGTGTCCAAAATGATTGCTATAATGTAATCAAAATGGACGCACTAGGCGCGTAGCGAATAGTAATAGACTCATTGTCTTGTTTATTGGAAATATTTACAACTCTGTGGTTTTTTAATTTGTTCCTTTTCTACCTGTCTCTATCATTTAATAGTCGCTTACTCATTGTTATTACACCAATAAAATGGAAATATAACACCCTGTATTATGATAAGAAAAGGCTGAAAGCTAAGGCATTGGGTTCGTTGATATTGTTCATTCTTGAATTCACAATTCACTAACAATGGATTTAATATAATATTACGGGAGGTTTTTTTTATATCATCTTTGTTTAAATATTATTTGAAACAACCTATAAGTGAAAAATTTTGCATTGAATTTTCAAATAAATTTAAAACGTTCCACGCAAAAAAGGAAAACTCTAATTTGAAAACTGTACACGATTTTCCAATTCCCTATTTTACTTGTATTTGCAGTAAGCGAAACTTTTTTCATGATACGGAAGAAAATACAATTTTCCTCCATTTAAATTTTCACGCCTAGCCTATTGAAAATATTCAACGTAACTTGTAGACCATCTGGCTTCTAACTCTAAACTTTCAAATTGTAGCACAAGGCAAAAACGGATATTAAAGTTACTCTTGTTCAAGTTAACTGTTATAGCCAAATTATAAAATTTTATTTAATAAAAACTTATGTAAGTAATTGGATTTTAAGAGAGATAATTGAACAATTCATGTTATCAGAATTTAAAACTAGAAGTATTGGATTCAGATAAGTTTTAGGAAAAAATTATATTAACAATTTTAGGACAATCTATCGTCAGTTAGTTTTTAATGAATTCTTAACAATTTTACGGTAGCATGCCCTAGACTAAAATAAAATAACGAAATTTATCATACAAAATAAAATAATCATAGCATAAATGTAGACGTGTTTAGGTTATATCATAATATGAAAGTATTTCTAGGAAACGTAAGTAAATCGTCCGCTGGATTCGGGACACGTTCCTCACAGGACGTGTTGACTGTCGACACGTCAATGCCAATGATGACAACATCCCTTACGATTGTCTCCATGCTAATATGAGACCACCTCTTATAGCCCGCCGATACCAAACCAACGCTCTTTATACTGTCTCTTGACAAATGGCCGCCGACTATTGAATAATAAGATACGTTTTCGAATGCCGGAGACATTAAAAATAAACTCACGTTTATTTTGGTTATGCCCATCCCATATTGAATTATTAAATGCCACATTCTTTTATATTTATTCTCGTAATTATTTTAGATGCAGTAACACTTTTTGTTTGTAGTCTATAAATTTAATTCCTCGTTTATTATATACTAGTTGTTGCCCGCGACTGCGTCCGCGCGGAATTAACAAAACTTAATTAGTAGTCTATGTATGTGTTCCTCCAGACCATAGTCTGTTCATAAGCTACATCCATGGCAAATTTCATCAAGAACCATTGAGCTTTTCTGGAGATACCTTTAAACAAACATGCATCCATCCATCCAAACATTCGCATTTATAATATAAGTAAGATTAGTTTTTAAGCAAAATATCAAATTGAAAATTCAAATTATATTTTGATGTGACTTCTCTGTGGGCAGTTGATCTGAATTTTTTTTTACAAAATCGTATTTTGAAATAAATATATATTTAAAATAAAATCTGCTTATATAACAACTATAAAAAGGTTCTGTTTACTTACGATCATATACGTTCTTTTTATATCTCTTGGCTTTTTCAATCAAACGCCAGAGGATCGGTGGTCGTTTAGCAACGATTTCATTTCGGTTTCCTTTGCGCTCTACCCACGTCAATAGCTTATACAAGTAAATATCTATTCGTTTGCAACGCTACCTCGTACATATGGAACGAAACTTTGAAACATTATGTTGAGACTTTGTTATTTGGTTTCAATTTCTACTTGCAATTTGATCGAACATTTTTAAAAGTAACGTAGCTGTATACAGGTAAAAAAAGAGAGTTACAAAATTAGCAATAATAAAGACAGAAATGTACACCTATTTATTACTATAATAATTTTACGTAAAAAACTATTAAAATTACCTATGAAAATCAATTTATATCACACTTCTGTATTTTGTCTGGCATCATGAAGGTTACATAAATAAAATCGATTACAACGATAAATGGAAATGAAATTTACAGTATTTTGTTTTTTAATTTCCCGCCCTTTATACTATTCAGATCATGAAGTTTTAATATGTGAATGTGTTAGTATATTAATATCGCCACTGGTAGTCAAGATGCATTCGAAGCGATTGCTTTCTACATGTGAACTGCATACATTTTATTATCGTATCGCAATCATCTGCCATTGCTGGGACATATGTTTGAAATGTATTCCCTCGTTAGATTCTCACGCGTTACTGTCTAGAATACTGATGTACTAATGTAAAATAGTGATGTACGCTTGGCGACTTCCTTATTCAGATACATTCTACACTTAGTTCTAAATGACCTTGTGTATATAGACTACTAGGTGTAGCACGCGACTCCGATCGCGCAGTATTAAAAAAATAGTAGCCTATACTAAGGAGCGAGGTTCATATAGTCGATATGGAGACACCTTCTTACAAACATCCATTCATCCATCTATACCTCCAAACATTCGCAATTATAATATTAGTAAGGTAGTAAGGTGAGTAATAGTCGAAATCAATATTTAATTCGCCTAATTAAATAACATTTTGTTTAGGGGAAAATTGAAGATTTTCGGATCGGTTTTATATATCGATTATTGATTAAGGCCGTAAATCCGCCCATCTTCTTTTTATTACAATGGTAAATTGCATTCTATGTTGCATTAATTTAGCAAAAGGAATAGTATAAACACATAATGATCTCTGATGGGCCGTGTTGCGGCCGAATTAGACTTGTTTTAACGACATCTGATTTGTATACAATGATCATTGTTCCGATAGCTATGGAGTTAAGGTTTGGCTACACTGGTTACAGTTTCTTTTTCAATTTCTCGATCCTATCATTGTATTCATACCTCCCAGAAAAAGGAAATAATCCACGAAAAAATAAGGGCCAAGCCAACTCTACCTTTTTATTCCTTAAAAAATCGCGCGGGCAATTTAATAAAGTTATCAAAAACGAATACTTAAACACAATAAATGAGTAAATAAAAGTAAAAAGTAAACACTTTGGATCTTCATTTTACATTTAGTTCATTAGTGTAGACCCACCCTATGATTCGGAAACTCGTCGTAAGGTTAATCGATGAAGTGTTACGGTCGAACCTAACATTCACATGAGAACTTATTCTATAAGCGGCCGAAGCCCACAATGGAGGTCCATGTTTGTAATGGAGGTACAAATTAGAAGGTCTCATTGTTTTACAACCAAATGCTTATGCATAAAAAATAAATCATGAATGATTATATTAAACAATAAGCCAACCTACGCCTTGATTTTGAATACATTTGCTTATTATTAAAATACACGAATTTTATAAAATAAGTGTATATAGGGTGTCCCAAAAGGTTACGTACATAGGAAGGGGGATGATAGGGGTGGTCACAAGGGTCACCAGAAAAATAAAATAAAAAAAATGGATATAAAAAAATGGCATTTTTTAAAAACTTAAAAATTTTTCTTTAAGATCTTTGTTAGTTGTATTGTTTTTTTTATTTCATATTGATAAAGGGGTATTGATGATAACATAATAGCTTTTTTTTTTTTAATATAGCAATATTTGTAGGTCACCGGTTACAAAATTGTCCCAGAAGGTGTAAAATTTTTAAGTTTTTAAAAAATGCCATTTATTTTTTTTAATACCCAGAGGGGATTTTTTTTTTAATTTTTCTGGTGACCCTTGTGACCACTCCTATCATCCCCCTTCCTATGTACGTAACCTTTTGGGCCACCCTGTATATTTCTAGTTGTTTTTTTAAGGATATGTTTAAGATTTTTACTTATTTCAATACACAACACAAAAAGATATTCTTAAGCTATCACTTATTAGCATTTAGTAGTCAACCAAGACAATCATTATTTAGAATAAATATGTTATTACGAGTAACATATTATCTTTGTCTTTCAATTTATAATTAAGAATAAAAAATATTAATTACCAAGATGCTGATAAAATAAACATAACTTACTAAAACATTGTTGTTCTTGTTATCGGAATCCGGAGCAAATGCGTGATAACCTTTTTTACACTCCCTCTGATAACAAGTCGAGATAATGAGCTACTGGCGACGTAATGAAACGCATCATTACTGACTTTTTACACGAAACTATCTCTTTTCATACTGACCTGTATATTTTCCTACATCAAGAACTACTAATAACAAAAACACTTTGTTAAAACAAGACTTAAATGGAAAGCTATTTGAACGAATTAGGTAAAATCACTTCAGAAAATCTTTTATTTTTTTATTTATGTAAGCTTTGTAAACAATACATTATTGTAATATTAAATAAAAATTATCGTAGCTTTTTATTACATTTCTCCTTATTACTTTATAAAATAAGATTTTTTAGTTCAGAATTTAAATCTTACAAACATTACTCTGTACAATATTAGCACAAATATTAAGCCAAGTTTTTCTATGTGTTATTTTATAATATAAGAATTTTTGCATAAAACTACTACTGCAGACTAATGACTAATGACTAATAACTTGTGGTGACGTTCTGAAAATAACAAAAATATTTAGGTATTTGTAATCAGTCCATGCGACGAGTTTCGAGTTAATTATAGTATCTCTCACATAATGAAACACAAATTTAGCCGCGCACAGTAATTAGAAACCCGAGAAGGGAGTCGACATGTTTTTGTGTCAATTAATTTCATTGGACGATTCTAATGTTATCCAAAGCACACATGTGTTTTATAATTTAAGATCGTTTAATTTCGTAAACTTCAGTAAATCAAAAAAGAAAGTTTAATGAAGAATAAGTAATAAAAATCATACTAATATTATAAATGTGAATGTTAAGATGGATGGGTGTTTGTTTCAAAGTATCTCCGGAACGGCTAAACGGATCTTGATGAAATTTGGCACAGATTTAGAACATAGTCTGGAAAAACTACGCTACTCATTAAGGTTTTTTTAATTCTGCGCGGACTGAATCGCATGCGACAGCTAGTACTAAATAAACAAGCATTTAATGCTCTCCTTCTCAAGGAAGGAATGGTGATTAAGGCCCCGGTTATCAGACAAAACGGAAAAATATAGTTTAGTAATGTTATATATTCTTAGGTTATACATGTCCTGGTTAAATCGACATCGCTCATCGCTCTGGTGTTCTACGGACTTAATGATTGTGGACACGTGCGCTTTTATAAGACGGGATAATAAATTATAGAGTAACATAAACAATGTACTGATGTTTAGATTTTCTGTCATCGTTTATACGCTTAATTTAAAATGTTTAAAATGCAAATGAATTATAGGGAAGTGTCATGATTTATATTTCGTTGCTACTCGTAACGCATCAAAGAAGGCTTGTCCTTTGATGATTATAAGCACAGATAATAAATCGTTGGATCAAATAAATTAAGGGGTATTATGAAATCGTTCTATTTGATATCTAGAATTAATTTTGTTTTCGTTGTTTCAGATGTCACTGGGCTCAAGCATTCGTGAAGAGAGAATACAAAATATTTATAAGTTCTGTACGCCTGATTTAGTAAGTAAAGAAAATTTTTGTATTAGCCGACTAACTTAAAATGTTTAAGTGTATTGTGCTATGTATATTTCCGCAGCTAGACTAAAAAAGATTCGTAATTGAAATGATTTTAGACAATTGTACAGAATTGAGGAGGGACTCGGTAAGGCGATACCTCATATTCATTTTATTGAGTTCGCTTCCCCAGTGAAATGGTTTTTTTCAATCGTCAATAAACCGCCTATCAGTATTGTATTGTAATTGGGGATGTCTTTACATCGGTTTTGGGTTACGTATGGGCCGCGTTATCGAGTTACCACCGCTTAATGGCCTAGCACAAAATAAACCGGGGATAAAGGTACTATCAGTTGATTATTATGTTTTTTGCAGATCGAGTTCTGGATATGCATGAATCAAACTATTCAAGGTAAGAAAAATATTCTCTACGTCAATACATTACATTAGAGAACAGGTACTTTTACATCACAATTAAGTTAATAGCCTTTAAATTGTCAAAAATTTATGCTTTTGTAATATAACTTTACTTGAATTGTTGAACTTTGTTGATTTTAATTCTGTATATTTGGTGCGGCAGAAGTGGTTTCAGGATCTGGTTGGTGGGGTAAGACTTGCTGTGCATTGGCGCATGGCGGACAGTGTCGGCACGCGTGTGCGGCCGCCGGTGACGCGCGCGCCCTCACCAGTGTGTGCCGGCGCTCAGATGAAATCGCTTTCTTCGACTGCGTGCAGCGTCAGCAGGAGGCGCAGTGGTGCTGCTGTGAGCTCTTTTGTTTACGTTATTTTCTAGATGAATCGTCAGCGGACGTCTGCTGCTAGATGTAGACATTAAGCTTGAAATGTTCTCATTGAAGGATTCGCGTTGCGTGATGAATTAATATGAATATGACATAATGTATTTCTCTGTTGGTAATGTGTTGAAATGTTGTGTTGTGTTGCAGCGCAGACGGTGTCGCTGAGCTGCCACGAGGCGTGCGAGCGCGTGGTGTGGCGTGTGGGGTTGGGCCGCTTCGACTCCTCGCTGACGGAGCATGCCGCCGACTTGTGCGAGGGCTCGCCAGCGTTGCTACGCTGCCTCTACGACCTCACTGCTTCGACTGTGCACACGGATACATCTAAATGTAAGCTTTGGTTTCATAGGCAACAGAAGGATAAGAAAGAATGAAATTGGATAAGATTATAGAGATTGTTCGGGTCTTGCGTATATCTGCTTACACGAATTCTTTTGATCTTCGCGTGAAATAACTGCTGCTATCTCTTCTAATAGTCAATATGGTCTTTACAATGTTAATTCTACGCAGATCTACCATGTTGCCAAGAGTCAGCGAGCCCAGAGTGCCGCAAGAACTGCGAGGAGGTGCTGCGACGCACGGGCGAGTCTCAGGAGATCGCAGACGCGCTGGCCCTTAACTGTGGAGCGCCTGCCATACACGACGAGTTGTGGCAATGCTTTCTGCGTAAGGATGCGCCACTCAACACCAAGAACTTCGTGCCCTATGACGCCGCTAAACTACATTGCTGTGAAAAGGTACTTACTAATTTGGTTGTATGTTTTTAATTCTTAGAGTTTGATATGCTGCTAGCGATGTTTTAGATTTTGATTTCTTTTCTATGTATTCGTTAACTTATATTCCATAAATAACATGTTAACATTTTATATTAGGCTGTAACAATAAACTGCAAGAAGCTATGTTTCGAAACCTACAATATCGGTTGGCCGACAAATGGGCAGAAGTTCTACAGCGACTGTCTCATGGACCCGCAGGAGATGAAGCTCATTGAATGCATCGAAGAAGGTAACCTATGTTTTGTCTATCGTCCAACATTTTAAAAAAGTAAATTGAAGGCATTATTAGAAACTGTAGATTGGCCGTTTTGTTTTAAAATTCTTCAACTGGTCAATATGTCATTCTGCCAAGTGTAAAGTGTGTACATTCTGTCGAACAGTAGAGGCACCGTGCTCGCTGGGATGCGCAGGGCTGACTTATTGCAGCCAGCTAAACAACCGGCCCACCACACTGTTCCGCGCATGCTCCGCTCAGGCAGACCTCAACGCACACGTCGCCGTCGCCGAAAGGAAGGATAAAGGGTACGTTCCTATTGTGGCAACATCTTTCACTAGAATTCCATCATCTTATGTCTAGATAATATTATTTTATTATTCTTCCCAGATCTGTACTTATATCTGGACTGAATTTGCCGCTGAAAAATTCTTCTCAGTGTCCAACGGATCTTTGGAAAAGCGTGGCTTGTACACTGCACGTTAAACCTTGCAGCAACCAAGTAAGTACCAGTTCTTCTTATGTCCTTCATTAACATTTCTTCAAATCGATTGACAATGCTATCCGTATGCAGGGTCACAGCAGTCTGTTGTGTGTCGAAGACTGCATCCGGGTGGTGTCATCGTGTGTGGAGTGGTCTCGCGTGCAGGTGACTGCGGCAGCGCTGTGCGCGCGCCTTGCACGACCTCACGCCCCTTGCGTCTCCTTGCACGACTTCATGAATCCCAGTCAGTATAATTATTGCTAGTGCCTATGAGATTTCATACCAATGTCGGGTTATTTGGTTACCCTTAATTTGTTGTCATTGAAATGGGTAATATTCTCATCGCATTGAATATGGTCTATGCTTTTTTATAAATTCTGTGTGAACAACAGGTACGGAGCCTGCGCTGCTGTCACCCCAGGAAGTGGTGACGTCACCGTGCGCCGGCTCTCCCTGCAACGCCAGCCAGCTGTGCGTCGTGAACAGGAACTGCGCGCACGGCGCCGACTGCAAGCGTTATGCCTGCCTAGAAGGATGTCCACTCGGTTAGTGAGTACGTATGGAGAAGTGGCGAATCAAGGGCATTGGGAACTAGACGTAATTTTGAGGGGAGCGAGTATTGACCCTTACACCTATAGTAGCCAGACAAAAAATAGTATGGCTCATTATTTTAATAAAATTTTTAATTGTTAGATGTTTTTCTATTGGTAGCACTTAGTGTAACATAAAGCGTCAATGTCCAGGGGATGGTAGTTCAGTGATGGTGCCGACGGGGTCTTGGGTGCGCGTGCCGGTGGCGTGCTACGGCAACGACCTATGCTACAAGGTGTGCCGCTGCGAGGGCCGCGGCCTGGCGCACTGTCAGCAGCTGCCGCCCATATACCCCGACTCCACCAACTGCAGGTTGCATGATAAGGTCGTTAAAGACGGTAAGGACTTTTATCATACACAAATATGTATAAAGAAATTACGTTACCTAATGACACTTATGAATAAGAGTTGGTGTTTATGAGATATTGCTATTTTCAGGTGAGAAATACTACATGGAGTGCAATCCGTGCAAGTGCGTATTGGGAGAGCGAGTATGTGCGCGGCGCGCGTGCGGGCGCGCAGCGCTGTTGACGGGGCTGCCCTGCAACTGTCCGCCGCACCACTTGCCCGTCACCGCCAATGCGCGCCACCACGCTAACGCCTGCCTCGCTAAGTATGCTCCCAACTAGCTTAACTCTGTATCATATATACTGCATCTTAAACCGATGACTAAGCATGGCCTTGTATTCCTAACTTCGTTTATAGTGTTTTCTAGCAACAATTTTTCTTACAGGTGTGCTGGTGTGCCGGACGCGTTGATCGAGTTCGGTGCAACATCAGCGTGCGCGCGCGCATCCTGCCCGCGCCGCCACGTCTGCCTGCCGCGCCCCGCACTATGTCTCTCTCAGCTCTCCAATTCTTGTCCTCAGCATATCTGTGGTAAACTTACAACTACTAACCCCATAAGAAGCCTATGGCGGTCGCCCAAAGATGCCATGACTTGGCGAAAGATGTCGAAGTCCAAAGATCCCACGTGGTTGTTATCAGAAGCAAATGTTATTTTCATGAGTAATTTGTTTTCAGTGAACACAACACATTGCAAGTCTCAGCCCCCGATGGCGGTGTGCGACACAGAGGGCCGTACGCACGTGAGTCCCTGCCACCTCGTCATGAGCCACGCCACAGTCGCCTACTGGGGGCGCTGTCTGAAAGGATGTGCGACGGTAAGCAATCAGACAAAATAAAGCAAATTCTTAGGACAGCTTTCCAACAAACTATTAAAATGGGAACTGGGGCGCACGAAGCTTTTTATTCTAAAGAAAACGTGAGCGCACTGGTTGAATTAATAACAACAAATATGTAATTTCCATAAATTATTTTTTGAAAGTACAAGCACTATAAGTAGTCAAAATACATTTTGTTACAGACGGGCACCGTTTGTGGTCTGAACGGTGTCACATACATGTCCGAGTGCGCGGCTTGGTCCGAGTACGTGAGCGTGGACTATCTCGGACCTTGCTTCGCCGTCGGACCCATCTCAGACCTCATGGAGCCGAAGTGTGGATTCGATAGAATCGTTTGTCCTCCTCTCAAGAAACCGAAATGCATCGGGTTCACCGCCCCAGGAGCGTGCTGCCCCAAATGTGGTGGTGCTCTGAGAATATTGTACGCGAAAAAACAATTCGATAGAGCGTTGTATGGAACGAACATATCAGATAATGTTGTACATTTAAGCAATATATTAAAAACTTTAGAAAGGCATATCAAGATAGCCGAGTGTGCTCTGAGAGGGTATTTAACAGTGGAAATGGAGCTTTTCATATCAGTGGAAACTTTATTAGATAACCCTACTGATTTGCAATTAAAAGTGTGCGTTCTTGAAGCAGAAAAGTTAGGAGATTTAATAAATAGAGAGAGTGCGTTGATAACTAGTGACGTAGCATTGTGTGCGCTCTCATATGCAATACCAGTTCATACAACTCCAACTCAAAGTGCATCTAGTGTTAGTATATCAATAGCTTTAATATTCATTTCAACATTATTTGCATTAATTCCTAGATAGAATTAATTAAATAGAGCTCAAGCATCTTTAATAAAATCGCAAAATACGTTTGCTTGAACAATCCCGTTGATGGAATAAAATCCGAATAGTTTTAAGTTTTAAATGTTGTACAGTTTTGATTTGGAATATTATTATCAAATCGTAGTTATTATGGCTGTATTTAATAATATAGATATTTTGTAAATAAATATTTTATAAGAAAAATTGCAAACCAAATAGAAGTGCCATCATAATAGTAAAGTTACGCCACCAGACAAAATAGTGTATACGTTTTTATTAAGCTTTATGTGTACAAAAGGCACATTTTTACCTTTAGATTTTTTAAGTTTCATAATCGCTGTGAGTTCGTTGTGCCATTGTTTCGAAGTTGTTGTCTCGTAGTTATAGATTTTATTGTAGTATGTTGTTAGCATTAATATGACATAGTGCTTTTAATCCTTTTTGTGACCAGATTATTAAACTATCCGTGGGTTTCTGAGTCCAAAATCCCCGTTTAAAACATATTGTTATCTCTGTTTTGTAAAAGATATAGAACAAGGATGACAATATATTAAAAGATTTTGATGTAAACAGGTTAGTCATTAAACTTATCGAAACCTTATATACTTGACGAAGATAGTCAACATTGTATTTGGTTACATTGGTTTGTATTGTCAAGATGTAGAAGCCATGTACCGCATAAGTTAAATATTTTCAAATAAGTCAAAATGGTGACTAAAATATAAGTAAATAAAGCAATAATAAATATCGTTTTAGATCTAAAAATAAGGAAATGTTTTCTAATATAACATCAAGCATGCTTCTGTTAAAGAAATAATTGTTTGATTAAAACAAATGACTGATATACATTGTTGTAACAAATGTAAAAAGACAATTATACCAAGTAGTCTTAAATACCAAATAGTGTATTACAATTTTTATAATTTGTTATATATTTTGTTGATATAGATTTTTAGATATTGTAGATGAAGTATATTTATGTGCTAAAAGCTAATGAAGAGTATTAAAACTATAATATCGATAGCGTAGTTTTATTTGAAGATAACACTGAACAAAGAGGATTATATGTTAACGATATTAGTGTGAATTATCACAATTAAATGTTTACTTATAATTAAATTCCGTTATGTCTTTTTTATCGAAAAATATATTAATTCTATCCAATAGTTGGGAATCGGTGATGGTTTTGGCGAGTTGTAGGAAACCGTCGTTGAGTACTGGGCTCACGAGTTGGAACCTCTCCAGTGGGAACGTCAAGACCAGTTCTAGGTATGCCATTAGTATGCTCTGCAAGCTTGAACGTCTTACGTCCATGTCCTGCAAAAATATATTTACATTAAATTCGTAAGTAGCAGAAAATATCATGTAGAACTTAGAGTTAACTCTGCAGATCTCTCTGAGAAATCTGCAGTTTATTCAGGTTCAATCAGAGTCAAGATATAAATGTTTTAAAGAAAAAATATTACGTCTACTGAAATGTTAAATGCTTACTTTATTTATGCTTAGAGTTCTTTGTTGCTCGATCTCCGGAGGCACGGGCTGTGGTGGAATGATAGGTTCAGTAGACTTTGTCTTTTCAAAGCCCGGTCCGTCGCATATTGTGATGTTAACTTTGCGCGCATGGTTGCTGACATCACTCGATGTGCTTCCAACTTTACTGTTCTCAGGACTCTGTCCATTTTCTGGATTATTGTTGACTGATCTATGTGTGATACCTTCTATAAGTTCACG
Organism: Papilio xuthus; assembly: GCF_000836235.2. Taxonomy (NCBI): domain Eukaryota; kingdom Metazoa; phylum Arthropoda; class Insecta; order Lepidoptera; family Papilionidae; genus Papilio; species Papilio xuthus. Next base: position 2,092,334 of record NW_013533657.1, read on the forward strand.
CCTGTTTTTATCCATTTGAGTTTTATCAACTTTTTCGCAATTAATTGGGGACTCGCCATTTGATGTTATGGTTTCTTGATTGTTATCAAAACCATTAGTTTGATTTTTCGTTACAGTGTCATTAGTGACTTTGCTAGCATTCGCTTTAAAATCAGCAAATGTAAAAGGCCTCGGTTTATCAGAAGTATCCTCTTCAGCATTTCCATCGTTGATGTTTTCATTATCAGAATTATTTAGCGAGGGTTCAGGATCATCAGACGCTTCCTGAGCATAGTAATGCTCGTAATTATTTGATGAAGATTCGCTGTCTATGGAACTACAGGATAAACGGTCTCTGCTGTTGTCTATTTCATCATAATCTGCCACATTGCCTGCGTGTCTCATGAAATTATTACATAGTAATTCCCATGTTGCTTTTAAATCAAATATTTTTCTCACAAATCTGTCGTATTCGAGAGTCAAATTAAGAGACGATGTGTAATTGTTCAAAATTATTGCTATATCATTCGATTTCAGTTTGTAAGTATAGACACCGCTGAAGAATATTTCAGTAAGTGCTATAATTTTTATCAACCACGAAGATGTCGTTTGCTTGTAAAGGTTAGCAGCGTGATCCAAATTAGATACTTTCTGAACTAAAAATTTCAGTCCAGGTCGTAAATCAAATTGCATAGCTCGCACATAAGACATCTCTAAACTTTTCAGAAGTAGATCGATATTATCTTTATTCAAGAAGAATCTGTAATTACAAACACTGGAACCAGTTTTCAAGCTTTCTAGCAGTATATTATTGATTCCTTGAAATACGTCTGATGATGCTTGTATAAGGACTGTTGCTATAATTTGTATAAGTATTTGATGAGCAAGCAAACCCACGACTAGCCCTCGGTAAGGAATTCTGACCGTGTACAATTCAGGATTTAAAGAGTTCATAGAGTCTTGAAGATAAATAAGGAAAATGTAACTACGATCATCAATCAACATTTGATTTTGATTAGTGTTTTTGGTATTAGGCTTTACATTGTTATCTCCTCTCAACTGATCAGTCAGAAATACTTGTTGTGCCATCGCATGTAATCTTACGTTGTCATTGACCGAGCAATCGCGTCTCGCTGCAACTTTCACCATGGCCAAGTCTCCATAAAAACTGTTTGAATTTTCTTTGAAAGCATATGTTATTTGTTTCAGAGGGCTCAAACTTACATTACAAGCTCTATGCAGACTAGTGCATACGATTTCCCATTGATTGTCAGTCAGTAAATGCCCTGATGTTAATATTATGTGTCTTATGCAAGACGCTCCCAATCTAGCAATCGGCTCTTGCGGCTGCGCTATACACTCTACCAAGATTAACATTATCTGCTTCAAAGCAAAACTAGCTTCAGCATTTTCTATGGGTTCTATGTCAATGACTTCATTATTTTCATCGGTAGTGGACCTTTCGATGTTGATTTGTTGCAATTGATGTAAAAATACAACAATGGTATCTGTTGTCATACCACAGCACTGTTTAAAATTGGGCATGATGGTGTCCCAATGAGTATTGACGTTGGCGATTTGCCTAAGCCAGTTTTGTACCGTTGGCAACAATAAATGATTGATACAGTGCAGACCAAAATGAGTGCCGGGCACATCCGCGGTGTTTTTCAACAGTTTGAAGAGTGTTTCCATCGCGGCTGGCTGGTTCTTCTTTGAGCATACCACTGTTGCTGATATCAAACCTTCAATTAGTACATACCATACTTTAAGTATGTTACTGGGCTTATCTAGTTTCAACAGACAGGTATTCGTGGTATTCGATGGGTGCAAACTTGTCGATAGTTTTCTGTACGATATCAATTCTTCTTCAAAATTGTCGTTGGTGATGTATTTGGTTACATCTAGTGAACCACTCGGTATAATGGGATCGACGACCGAGAGTGGCATATCCCCCTTGATTCTATTGCCCGTGTTGAAAATAGGACACTTTGGCATATTGTACATCATGGTTAGGATATCTGCGCAGCTTTCCAAATGAAGAAGTGCTTCCCGACACATATCCACGATGACTTTTTCGGATTTTTCTTCACTAAGTGGAATAAACCTACTGTTTTTTGAAAATTTAAGACTCAAACTTGGTTTCGGCTGTGGCGGCGTAGATACTTTTTTCGATTTCACTTCTGTCGCTTGTACTTCTTCAAAGTGTAGACCTTTTATATGACTTAAGAGGCATAGTATGCAATCTAAGGCCGCATTGGCGAAGACCAACGTATTGTCCGTATTCAGGAAGACCTTGAATATTTCCAAAATTGCAGAATATTGATTTGAATTATTTGCAGCGCGTAATGTATTGAAAAGGGGACGCCATCCAGACCTAATTTCCATTCGATTCGTTTCTACAAACTCGCAAATGCAAGAAATAATCTGTTCCTGCAAAATGAAACCAAACATGAAGACAGATGTAAAGTAAAAAGAAGTAATTATAAATTGTTTATGTTATGAATCTTACCTGAATATCGTCATCGCACAGTTCTAGGCAAAGTAAATTTTCAAAAGGCTTGAGCAGAGCCTCGTTAAAGTGAAAATGAGGAAGTTCTACTTGTTGGTTGAGCAGAGTCGTCGCACAGTCATGTAAACATTGTATAGCAAGACTGGATATTTGAATATCTTTGTGACAGGCCGCCTGAAAAAATTTAACCGTCGGAGATTTTTTCGAACTACATGTTGTCATAAATTCTGCTTCTTCCTTGATTTATTATTATGACTTATCTATCTTGGCGGATCGTCGATATTAATAAATATTACCTGCATGAAATGTGGTCCGACGACAGTCCATATCGCCATGCGGTGTGCGAGGGGTCGCGCGGCGCGCAGACAGCGCAGTGCCACGTCGCCGGCACGGCACAGAGCTCGTGCTGCCTCCGCTCCGCCGCCAGCTCCGCCCGCACGTGCACCCCGGCGCCACCATACCGAGTTATTATTGGCCACGTCCTGCTCCCACGATGAGAATAACTGCAAAAAAGAAATCAATTATTAGAATTGCTATGTCGGCTATTAGAACAGTCAGCAGCGAAGCTCACCAGTCGATGTTGGTGGGCTACCAGCCGCTGTAGCGCTGCTCTTAGCGCCGGTAGTGTGGTAGTTGCGGCCAGGCGCGTGAACAGAGTGTCCGCGGCTGCTGCGAGCGCGCAGCAAACGCGCGCTGCTCCCGCACCCGATATCACGTTACCTCCCTGTTTTAAAGTAGATCATTGGCTAGTGCTTTGATTGGTATTAAAATTAATGACTGCACTTTTTTGTATAACCCTACCAGACTTTTTTTGGTAAAGTAAGTAAATACAAATGAGAAGAAAAAAAAGCTGCTTTAATCATAGCATACAAAATATGCTATGTATGCTATGATTAAAGCAATAATAACAAATTATTTCCATATTCTGAAAAACATATATTACGAGGCTTACCTCCTGTCGACACGTCTCAACAATTTTAGCCACAGACATGTCGCTGTTAAAATTGTTCTCCATCACTGGTTGCAAAAAATTGAAAACATCCACACTGGAAAAAAAGAAATTAAATTAGTCTTCCATCCTTAACATTTACTCGTTCTTGTATGTATATGTTATCTTGCATTTATTATTGTTTTCTTAATGGCATGGCATTATAAGCTTATTCCTTTAATTAACACTATTTCCAAGATTTGCTGTTAAATCTTGCTGCTAATGTAAGAAGATACCAAGTCTCATCATCTTTGGCGTCGAGGGCGAGCTTGGCGTCCGCTTGCAGCACGGAGACGGTCTTGTTGCGGCCGGTCTGCACAGTCACGATGGGCGTAGCGTTATTGCCCTGCTGCCCAAATAGCGTGTGTTCGAGGCTGGACACATAGTGGCAAGCGCCAAATATATGCTCCCAACATTCTGGGGCTTTGGAACCAAGCTCCAAACCACCTAGAGAAAAAAACAGAATAGATAGTTTGGTGGTAATACTTACGAAGACAATGATTCACATCATTTACCTGTGATCAGTATATCAAGTGATAGAGCATGCGTTGCCAAGATCTTGCCGTTGGGCGGTTGGGATATTGCGGAGTTGGCCAACAGTGCTAGAATACTGCTGCAGCGGTTTTGTAAGCTCAAAGTGTTACTGATCCTGGCAGCCTAAAAAAGGAAAAGCGTGTTTTTTAGCACGCAAAAAATAATACAAGAGAAGAAGTGAAAAAAAATATTGATGAATAGACGAAGCTTTTAAATTAAAAAATACCTTGTGAAGTCCTTCTAAGCACTGTATAGTGAGTCCCTCCCAAGCAATCCTCTTCCTCTTGCCGAAGGTGTGAATCTTCTTGGATATGATGCCGTGAAGCTTGTCTTTCCTGTTCCTGTAGCCCGTCAGTGGCACACTGAGTACTGTCACCATGGAGTCCCAGATGCAAGTCAGGATCCTGTGTAAAGAATTGTATACCAAATTTTCACATCGTTGTAACATTTGCTATGTAATTAAGTATGAATTTCTTAAATTGGTCAAAATGGTCAAGCAATTTATCGATTCATCTGATATTGATTGATCTTGATAAGATGTGACAACTGTAGATTGCTACCTCAGGAAGAAATCTCTTAAATTAGTAATGATATTGGTATACCTTCTAGCCCAGCGTAAGCTAGCCTGGTGCTGCGGCGTGTCGTCAGTGCCGCTGTACAATCGCGACACCTCCTTCAGCCGCTGCCAGTCAGACATCACCGGGCTCTGCTCCAGTCCGCCCAGATCTGCACACCGCAACATAAACAGGCTATGAAGTACCAGATTTATATCATCTATTACACTTGAACAAATTTTCAAGATACTAAATTGGTAAATAAGTATAGTAGTAGTCCTATTTTGTTTGAATTCTTATATATTTGTGATTCATAGCATTTTTCCTTGCTGTTCACCAATTGATAACTTACCAGACAGTAAATGTATAAGAGGATGGTCAGTGGTGGGGATATCCTTTAGTAAGTCGTTGGCGAGGACTTGCTGGTAGAGTTCTCGAAGCCATGTGGCAGACAAGTACACCAGCACGCCGCTACCTTGAACTTCTTCCACGAACTCATCTTCTGTTAAAGGAACTTGAACTTTCTGGTGGAAAAAATGTTTGTAAAAATAAATTATCGATAATATTTTATGACTTAATCTATAAATCCTAGATGTTCCTCGTTTGTCATCCATTTCTACCTCTACGTTATTAGATGAAATTAAATATATTTATGTATAGCTTACATTAGGTTCATTGTAATAGTTGATGCGCCTCTGTCGGAGCGTGAGCAAAAGTGCGGCGTATGTGGCGAGGTAGACGCCGTCCGCATTCATGATACACGCGGTGGCTGGCGGCTGCGATGCGTTATGTGCACAGCACTTAGACGCAAAATCTTGCATCGCCTCATCCACCTGATTGTTACAGTAAATACTTTTGTGTGTAAAAAGATGTTAATATCTTATGATTAGATAGAAAATATAAAAAATACAGGTATGCGAGATGTAGAGATGATGGATCGTGGTCTACTAGTCACATAAAATGGCAATGATGACCAAGAGTTAGGATTTTTTCATACTAATACTATTCGATGATTCCGACAACGTAAATTTACTTCTAACTCTAGTAGCTAACCTCTATACATGTCCTCAGATTAATAATCTTGGGCAGCAGTGAGTTCTGTAACGTCTTTACAAATTGCCTCGCATTGTGTCTCTCCAGGTCTACGTTACATTCGGTAATTGTGCATCTGAAAATAATTATGAAGAAGTAATGATATTTCTCATAAAACATCACGTAAAAGAGTCGAATTGACAATTTTCAAATAACATTGTAATTATATAGATTCTCACCTGCCGAGGTTCAATGTCTTAGGCACTGCTTTAGTTTTATCAGTGAAGGGATCGTTGGCTTTGCTGGGCGAGGGCCGGGTGGCGCGCGTCGGCAGGAACACGTTGTCAGCGTCAGAGTCAGCCTCGCCCTCGTCTGAACTATTGTTTTCCGGACCAGACGTATCTGTAGATGAAGAAACATTGCTTAGTTTCGATATTGATAATAAAAAAAAACAAAGAATAAACCGTAATGATTACATTATGTAGCTTTATCATATAAAAATAAGGTAAAAGGTTTGTGTTGATGAAAAATATACTAAAATCATTCAAATACCTGAAGAATCGTGTTGCTTTTCTTCATTGCTTTGTAATACAGCAACAACATCTCTGAAACAAGAGATACAAACATTCATTTATTTATCGCATAAAAGAATTATAAATAACTTTGTTTGAAAAATTGTTGACTACATTATAGGACTTGCTTACCGATACGGACTTGGCAATCTAGCCAAAGTCTGATAGGTCAGTGGCCCAGTATAGTCGGCGTCTTGTAGTTTAGGCCACTGTTCTAATAGGAGCGTGGCAACATCAGGAGATATATACTCGATGGCGCCGGAGCAAAGCTTCTCGAGAGCATCTAGCAATGAGACGACGCATTCTACAGCAGCCGCCACCACTTCTGGGTTACCACTGCGACCGCAGTCTTCTATGCCATCCATTATCCTACAAGAAATTGAAGAATACATTAAGTAGTTTCATAAAAAGAAGGAAATACTTACTTATTCTTTTGTTGAAGGAGTTGAAAATATTAACATAATAATTAAACTATGTTCACAAATTGATTGAATCCAAATCAAACAGTTTGGTGAAGTAATGAATTCAAGAAACAGTTTTCTAGAAGATTTTATTCAAGCCCTCGTACCAAGATTTTTTTCGCTTGCCACACGATCGATAATAGTTAGTTGTACTGATGTCCAATCTTCAAAAGTAGAGATGTACCTAAAGCAAGAAGACTTGTACCACGAAACATATTTCACCAGATATTTTCTACTACATATGAAAGTCAACTTACAATCGTACGATAGCCATATCATCGCTATGTCTTTCCGGATGATCTGGTTTCCTCATGAGCATGAGCTGAGCTAGACGTTTGGGGTTCTGCAGCAGTTCTCTTGCGCTCCTGAGCGGTTCCACGCGGTGTGGTACAGGTGGGTACAGTAACATGCGATGGTAGAGCGCCTCCAGAACCGGTCGCAAGTTCGAGATCGATCCCACTAAACGAACTAATTGGTTCGCTATGCTGTAGTAATGTATTAAGTACATATAGTGAAAGCAAGTTGTGAATAAATAAAGATATAGATAAATATATTACCTATAAATAGCTTTAGCTTGCTTACTGTTGAAGCTAGGTGCGCAGACCAGGGCGCCGGATCCCCTTCCTGAATCATCCACTAAGTGGCCGTCGTGCTCCCTGATATATGAGTGTTAATTAGCAATTAAAAATAGAAGCAGGTCAGTAAACATTGATACTGTTATTGAAATATTAAAAAACAATCTGTAACCGAATTTCCTTTCAAATTTTAATAGCAACTAGATTGATTGAAACTTTGCTAATGCAGATGAATGCCTAAACGTCTCTAACTTACCTAGCTTTAATATTCTTGTCGACCTTTGGCGTTCCGAGGAATGAGATGAGAGAGGGACAGAACTTCTGCCAGAGGAAAGCGGTGAAGTGCGAGTTTCCGCTGACGCGTTCCGAAAGGCAGGACATCAGCGTCAACAGGCAGTCAAGAAAGAACAGGGCTAATGGATTTTGCTTCGGAATCCTAGAAAAAAACCATTGCGTATCTCTGTTTTTACTACACGAGGTAAGCGTGCTAGGCACCACTTAACAATTATAAGAGTGACATTATTTATGCAAAGATAAATATGAAAATTATGCAAAATATTTCAGTTACTTACATTTGTGTCTCAGATAAACGGCTACACAGATATTGTATGACAGGAATCACTTCACTGTAGCATCCCACTGCCACAATATGATTCCTGCCAACTGGGGAACCTTCGGAGAGCAATTCTTGACATTCTTCGTCTGTAATAAAGTCTATGAGATGACTATACTGTATTCTTTGAAAGCTGATGCTAAAAATCAATATAAATCTCTTTTCTATCCAATGCTGAATTTAAATTTTTGTTTTTTGTTAAAATTATGACATAAACAAACATTATGTTACAAAATTCGTGTATTCCGTGAAATATTGTTATGTGTCAAAAAGTATTTCACCGGAAATGTTTAGGATTATCCGGTTTTTAGTGAAAATTATTCAGTTTATCTATGGTAAAAATATAGCAGAGAACGCAGTATAGATGATAAAAATATAGTTTTACCGAGTTGCATGCAGTACGCGCGTAGGGCCTGTGCTGCGGCCGCTCTAGCTGCGGCGGCGACCTGGGGTGCTGCGCCAGCCGCCTCGCCGCACCGGCCGCACGCCCACACGCAGAGCCGCCCATTGAGCGTGCGTCGCGGGGAAAGCGCCAACGACAAGTACATGCGGAATATCTGCACCTGAACATACCACAAAAACCAAATGCTTTATTCTCTTCCCATCCTTTTCTTATGAGGCAAGGATGGAAAGGGATGTAGATTTGACAAGGGGAAATATTCTATTTCTTTACGCCCTCTCCTTTGTGGATTAAAGGTAGGCAAAGAATTTGCAATTGCGGATATAAGCAGCGGTTGCCTCGTTATTTCAGCGAATTCAGGTGGCCGTTTGCTAGTTTGCCTCCCATTAATATTAAAAAATTGTGTTGTATTTTTTATGGTCTATTATGTATTTCTACAGTAGAGTCCTTAAAAGACGGAAGACGTGAAATGAATGTTACGGTTACCTGAGTGTCTGGTAAGTGGTACATAACCGAGGAGGTAGCACACAGAAGCTGCGAGGGCATCCATAGTGAGTCATCTTCGGGTTCAATTCCTCGGTGGAATCGATCATCGCGAAGTATTTTCTGATAACAAAGTTTAGTCACTGCGTATTCTTGTTTTTATTTTTAAAAATAAAAACTGCAAAAAAAGCACTTACGTAAAGAAACGTGATGCGTCATACAAACTAAATTCGCTATGACGCAGTTGAAAAACTCCTGAAAGGGAGAGCAATCTAATGACGTCATAGCGATTTACTTGTGTAAAGTACAAAAGAATTTACGTCATAACAATTATAAAAGTAAGTTTGAACTGCAAAAACATTATCAAAAACTAGTTGTGATGTCAGTATTTTCGTGTCAAAACTTCTTTAACGTTAAATTACATGTAATTGCTGGTTAAGTGAATATTTCGTCAGTGTAAAGGATTGTGTTGTAGGTGGGTAGATTTAAGCTGAAGGGTAGTTACATGAAAGCCCTGGAGCGCGTATGCGACGAGGCGGGGGCGCTTGGTCTCGAGCGCCAGCCGCAGCGGCAGAAGGCAGGCGCGCCGCACCTCGTGCGACGCCCTCCGCCCATTGCTTTCTTGTATACAAAGTACTTCTGAAAACAAACATTAAACTAAGTTTATAGTAATACCAGCAGGGGCTATAATTTAGTGAATATATCACTAATATTCCTAAATTCACACTCTTCAATCACATCACGAATCTAAATGACGCGAAATCGTCTATACATTGTTATAGGCCTTGTTTTTTTCATTGTTGATCTATTTCTTCTAAGAAAATTCTATAAGGAACATAGCAGTAGCTTTGATAATAACACTACAAGTCATGATACTTATTATTGAGATTATTTTACGTGAATCGTTACAAAACTTTTTAGCTAGATAAATAAGAAGTGCGCACAGCTGTAGATATTAGCCTTTAGGGATTAAAAAACAACCAATATGAAGGTAAAATATAGTATGGATTTTGCCCCTTAGCGATCACAAGCGATCAATAAAAAGTAAGCAAGAGTAAAATAAAAAGTAAGAAAAGCTCCAAAGTGTACCTAGAATATCGATAATGTCAAGGTGACGCCGCGAAACAATGCAGATGTGCGTTGCAGACTGCACTTATTTCGACGAAATTTAGATATCTTTTATTATTTTTGTTACGTCTTTGCAGGTACACATTGACATTAATGCAAAATATTGATTTTATTAGGGCGCAGCTACAGCGGTAGGTGCAAAATAAAAAAGATGTTGCCATAGTGGTGTAGATACGATCGCTTGGAACAACACTCGTACGACTGTCCTTTTTTGCCCAAGAGAATAAACTCTTTTCGATCATTAACTAAATATTGTCGTTCAGTTACACATAAAAACATATCGAGGAAGACGCGGTGCACATAACGATCAGGTAAGTAAGACACTTCTGAGAAAACCATAATATTAAACATCATAATTTGCCATTCAAGTATTATAAATAAACGCTTTAAAATAAAAATAAATAAAAATAGTTTTATTGTCAAATGCGTAGGCGTAAATAATCAGTCATTCACAAATTTTCCATTCTTTCATTCATTTTATGTTGTACTTTTCCTTTTAAACTTTTATTAAATATATGTTCTATCAATAATTACATACCCAGTGCTTCCTGACATGACTTCTTGAGTGCTATTAACTTTGGTCCAGTAGCTTCTTTGAATATGTCTTGTAACAGTTCCTCCATATCAATCGCACAAACAAAACATATTGAATGGCGAGATAGTCTATTGGAAAGTAACTTGTGCAATAATAAAACTAGTTAAACCCTAAAAATATTTTTTTACAGTAAATTGATAATTTCGTGGGTTACACCAGTCGACGCTTCCATACGAGTGGGTGTTTGAAAGACTTATCAGTAGTTAGCTCATACAGTACGCAGCTGTGAGCACTGAGCATGCTCAGTGAGAAAATCAATACTCTTATTCTATACTTGTATTCTAACCTCATAGTTTTTTTTTAGAATCAACAGGTAGTAAATACATAATAATGTCAAAGCTATGTAGTTTACTAAAATAACGTCGTTATTGGCTAAATTAAAATATGTATTTTCATAACTACTTAAATAAAATTTAGGAAATTATCAATATAGTAATAAATTTTACTAAATGAGTAATTTTATTTACTAGCGCATCGAGATCATTTTATTAGCTTGAAGTAACCATAATTTGTGTTTTCGATAATATTTTGTTGCTAATTTTTTGCATCGCATTATCAAAATTATTTATTTTATTTCATTGCCATTTAAACCAACCAACTAATAAGTTGTTTCCTGCTATTTCTTTGACATTTGTACTTTATCATTAACATGTTTATAATATAAAGTTTATATTCGTTCAGTACTTGTTACGGATATTTACAAATCGATTTATTTTACGGATAAATAGTATTTCTATTAAATAGTTGTGAGTATAATTATCACCATTACCTAAAAAAGTGACCTTACTAAGTTTTTTTCAGCAATGACAAATTAAAACTTGATTTTAACTGGGGTAATCAAGGAATAATGTTAATCAAATCGATGTTTCACAAATCGATACTTCGATTTACTAAAGTCGCTTTATAGTCTTTGGTCAATAAGACTTTTCAATTGACACAAACCATCAACATCAACCATTTGTCATTTGTCACCCTTTCAACCATAATAGAAAAATGGTTTCTTGGAGTGGTTTAGGTCGATCTTTTGGCATCAATTTATTTAAAAACAAGTCAATACCGTTTAAAGGACAAAATGTGAATTTTTCCACCAGCAAAATATTTAACGGTGACCATGGCCATAAGGTTATGGCACTACAACCATCGAGGTATGTCATTCCAGACGCAATGATTACCTAACCAATTTTATTAAAGGAATATTATTTTATGTTCTAATTTGGTAACACGCCTGTCTCTTTCGACTTTAAAATGCTTTTACAGATGGCAATGGCACAAATTCAAGGACATGTTGCATTATTATGCGATGATCGGCTTGATTCCCGTGACTGCTATAATTTTTTACACCAATGTTTTTATTGGTCCGGCTCAACTGGAGCCTATTCCTAAGGATTACACACCAAAATATTGGGAGTATCATCGTCACCCAATAACGAGGTTTATTGCTCGCTATATCCACAATGATCCACAGCAGGTAATTTTTTACATATTACTAACAAATAATGGAGATTATAGTTCATCGACTGCAGTTTTTTCTCAGACTCTTTTCTTTCATTATCTATAATTTATTAAATGTCTAATTGAAATTACAATAATGGTCAAGTGATAGTTAAAATTGAGAAGTAACATGCTGGTTATGACTGGAAGGAGGGATAAAGAGAGGAAAAGGAGCAACTCCTACTCACATGTACAGGAAACCTATCATTTCCGTGATAATTGAAAAACAAGATTTTGACATGCACATAATACATATGTACTTTTTACTTTAACATTAAAGTTATTAACAGAAATTATTTATATTTCAAAGTCCATAATTTTCCAAAGTATAAATGCTCTTGTCATGAAAACTATGTTGTGAATAAAAATTATCTATTTCATATTAATCAAAACAATGTTTACCATTTATAGGATTACGAAAAATTTATGCACTTCATTGATGAAGAGCATCAAAAAATAAAACTCCGTGCTTTGGAGAAGGAGATAATTAAAAAGATGTCTGAACGTCAAGACTATCAAGCATATTACTACAGACCGATGGTCAACAAATACCTACGTATAAACAAACAAGTTGGTGATGAAATCTACAACCGTCTTGGTGATGATGTTAAAGATTAAGACAACTTGGAGCTTGAACCCGGTGTAGATGTATTTAGTGATCAAGTGTATCCTGCAATGTGCTCTTGTAGATAAATAAAAGTTTTATTGTTTAATTATATTTATTCTGCATACCTTAGTTCATGTTTCTTGTGAATATAAAACCAAAAATAAATGATTATGTTAACTTTTTATCATTTCCTCAAGTTATTAAAAATATAATAAGCACTTAAGTTTTAAATATATAACTAGATGTGTTTCATAACCCACTGCAATATTCATTGGCAGTAAAGGGTTAATACATTCAGTGCCAACGCAATATTAGCTCACTTTAGCATTAACAAATAGTAGAAGCTCTGAACATATAATTTTTTGCTAGTACTAGGATTAATTCTTAAAGAATAATCTTTTTTCTTGTGTAGAGTATGCATTTACCTAAGAAAGGGAATTAAATGGTACTGTTTTGACAGTATTTTAATTATTTTATGGAATTTTAAAAGCAAATTATATATTTTAGTAATTGTTATACTTCTTTGTTATAGTAAAATTAGTAATTGTTGGGTAGGTAATTATTTTTTAATGGGAAATTAGAATCAGAAAGGGAAATTATTTTTTAACCGACTTCAAGAATCAGAAGGTTCTAAATACGTCTGTATTTTTTTATTGAAAGGGCAAAGAAAACACAGGTTATGGTAACATTGTTATTTAATTTACAGGAAATTCTAACGATTGACAATTCTTTCCGGCTTATGGAAATTTTATAAAATGTCAACACTTATCTAGTTGTAATGTGAATTGATATGATTCTACATTCCGACCTTTTATATCAATAATGTCTCTAAGTTACATGCGTTCAGATTAATTGTTTAGATCAGTGGTTCCCCCTTAAAATATTACTGGTTTTATTGAATCCCCTGCTATTGCTTGTTATTGCCAACATTCTTCATCTAAGTTTCTTCGTTCACTTTTAAAACTTCAATTTTATCCTGATAAATTCTTGCCGGTCTTCCTTAGGGGAACTCACCTGAATCATAGGTTTTAGTTAATCAATAAAATTGGAAATTTTATGATAATATGAATAGCTAACTAAAATAATTTATTTTAAATATATTTGAAGAGTAAAAGTTACAGCATGCACTATTACTTAAATTAATGCCTGTGAATTAATTCTAAATTTAAATATAAAACAATTTTATCTCAAATAATTGCTTGGTTAACTTAAAATTGTAAACTATAAATTACTTAATTATAAGATTTATAACATTTTTTATCCAGTCCATTTTTAAATCTGGCAGCAACTTTTATCGAGTAGTATCCAGAAAAATAATATACGAAAAATATAACAATTAATAAAGCTCTTAACAATATTGTTACATAAGTAAATTACATAACGATATGATTTCAATATCCCGTTCATTCAGTCTTCGCAGTTTGTATGTTTCCAACTATGACAACTACTTGTAATTAGATTGCTTTTCATATTAACTTCGTAGTTAAAACTATATACAACACTCTAATTATATAACAATTCGAAGAAGAAAATATGGCAAACCAGCTAAATTTATAACTAAAAATTGTATCTTAATAATATCCATATCGAGTTATATTCTGTTTAATATTTAAAAAGAAATTTAGTAATACTGCTAACACAATCAAAAGTTATGGCCATTTGAAAAGTCTTAGAAGTAATCTATTTACGATTCTTTATTAACGATTTCAAATCTAAAACCTAAAGACGGCTACGTTTTTTCTACTGTAAATTTTAAAACCACATCTTCATTTCGCCTTCTCTTTTTCTGCTTGTGCTGCTAACTTAGCTTCTTTCTTTGCCTTCTTCTTCTCTTCTTTTGCTAATAATTTAGCTTGCCGTTCTTCTTCCTTGGCTAGAAGCTTCGCCTGTCTTTCCTCTTCCTTAGCTTGAAGTTTAGCTTCTTTTTTCGCTTCTTTCTCAGCTTTAAGTCGTAATTTCTCTTCCTTCTTTCTCTCCGCTATTTCATTTTTCTTATTATCACTGTTTTCGTCTTTCTTGCTTTTATCTCCAGATTTTGTATTTTCGTCTTCTTTCTTTTTCTTTTCTTCTTTTTTTGGTTTTGCTTTGGGGTTATCTTTTTTCTTATCAGTCTCATTGCTTGGGTCTCTAGATCTAGGGGTTTCGTCTTTATTCAAAGGCTTGAAAGGTCGGAAGAAGTGTTGGTTGTCTTTCTGCGGAGAGGTTTCTAATTGCGTAACTATTTTCTGGGCACATCTGTAAAAAAATACGAGAACAATGTCAATTTTGTATGTTGATTTTTTGATTTAATATTGTTAAATATTAATCTTAAGTTATTAATTTTTAATTTATGCACATTTTATAATACCATGCATATCGTCGGAACATTTGGAGCGTATTTAGTACAGCGAAAGTTTGGACACTCATTGCTATCGATATAAATCTAAAACTACGGGTTATTCAAAGGAACTTTTATAAAAAACAAACAATAAACAAACTATTTCAAATGCCTATCGTATTTACATCTGTTCACTAGAGCAAACAAACTAAATACGTACATTAACGTGCCCCGCGCTCCAGTGGCACACTGCGAAAAACGTGAACCTTCAAGTCTCCCGCCACAAATATAACAAACTCTGGTACTTATAGCCACAGAAGAAATGATAGAAACCCAAGAGTTTACGGTACCCCAAGATTTTATTATAAGTTTAAGGTATTGCTCGTAAAAGTAATAGTCGATCGAAAAACTTTCTACGAGAAAGACATAGAGGCCAATCTTTGTGATCTGCTTTCAACGTGAAAGTTTTCCGTTTAAGGATGTTGGTACTCTACGTGGCGGATCCAGTATTGTAATATAAAAAAATGCAGATAACAACCTTATCCTAGTCGAGGCGCACGTGGCTACGGCGCTCTCGCGTCGTCCCTCGCGGAAGTCTCTCTGGAACTCCCTTATTGGCGGCAGCCGGCCTGATGGCTCGCCCGCCGGTCCACCAGTATAGCTGTGCATCTGATATTCTTGTAATCGAGCCTGAAAACGAAAAATGTCTACAATTAGATCTGTGCTGTGTTGCAGTAATACTGTCTTCCTTATGTGGGAAACCGTAAGAATTTACAGATCCATGACGGTTTTAGTGTAAACGTATTGTACCTTCATGCTGTTTTGCTGCGAGCGACGCAGCGCATTAGAGGCTGGTTGTCGCGGCTTGTGCGTGGCTGTGGGCGGGCGCGGTATGGCACCGAGGCACGCACCGCCGCACTTTGCTCCCCCGCATAACTTCGTGCTGCACCCGCTCACATTGCCACCGCTGTTCGATGAAACGGATGATACTCCTGGATATCGAATTGACAAATTGAAACAATAGGATGGGAATTAGTAGAAGCTTTATAACACGAGCTAATCTGTCCTTTCTGTAATATTTATTTTATCGGCAGTATAAATAGGGTGATTTGTTTCTCCTACTGTTACAACAAGCTTAAAAAGGTGGCTGATTCAAGATAATATACATTAGGTTAATAAGGCAACTAGCGCCATTTATTTCAACGTATATTTTGATTATAATCTTGAGGTATGACAATATTCACTTAACACACACGAAGAGCGTTTACTAAGCTCGAGCTTCAAAGCACCACTAGGAGTAAATAAATTAACCTGAAAGGGAGGATTCCCCGCTGGTGACGGAGTAAAGCGAGGCAGAGGCGGGTACGGAGCGCGCTCCCACAGAGTAGCTAGACACAGAGCCTGGCACGCCCCACGACTTGCCGCTGGAGCTCGACACCTGTACATTCGATTAATATTTTAATACATGACTGAGTTGCATATGTTTGTCACTTCATTATGATCATTGTTTTAAAAATAAAATTATGGAACCGTGTCTTTAATATCAATAATACATAGGTATATATATATCAATGAAGGTCGGTAATAGGCGTGCTGTATATTTAACTGTAATTAAAAATGTTGTTACCAATTGTAATTTGCATTTGAATAGTTCATACATTATTTATTATTTTAATTTGAAGAAATATAATGAATGATGTTACATAATTGTAAGCGCGCTTGGAGAAATTCTCTAAAGTAAATGATTAGTTTTCAGTTTCGCACAAGGTCTTATATTTATTTGTCCGTGACACACTTTTTTCGGAAACGTGATCTGTAAAATTTTCATTAACCGAAATAACTATTTAATTTATTTCGATTTATGCGTCGATGCTATGCTTTTTTATATTTCTTGACCCAGACCTTTTTAATCTCTTTAGCACAGAGACGAGATGACTGCAATCAGCCTGTAAGTTGTCGTAGTAAGTGTGGTTGAGTCATGCCATAATATGGTACAAAAATGCCTGAATTCCATACTTTCTCGTTATTCCCCTCTGCTCATACCCGACAATATAGACTAGCTAAATATGATCAAATGAATAACAGTAACTGAAGTTTAGTCAATTGTTTTTATACGTTTTACACGTGGTACTGACTTGCCAACTCTTGCTGGTGACCAGTCGTGGCGCCTGGCGCAGACGCAGTATCTTGGCACGACAGATGACGCAGCGCAGCGGCAGCAGGCGCTGGCTGACTGCCATCTGAATGGTCTTCACGAAGCATCGCCGGCAGACCACGCGGTGGCCGCACGGCGATGTCTGCATCGTCGCTTTCGCGTTCACGCATATTACACACTGTAATGTAAACCATAAAATTAAAAAAAAAACATAAATATTTTAATATTGAAGAATGGATTTTTTCTGGTTTGTAAATCAATTGAACAGTTCTTACAGTTAATCATCCATAAGTATTCGACCTTATTTTGATAAACATAAATGCAAAACATTTAATAGATAAATCATTTAAAAAGATAAGGACAAAATACACTTACTTCTTCTTCGGGAGATGAAGCTAACTCGGGCTCGTTTTCTTCTAGCTTATTGAGCAATTTGTCCTGGAAATAAAGAAAAGTAAGCTATAAGTAAGGGTCCCCTGTAGTAACAAAAGCGATTTTTACATCATTCTTTAGCAACAAATACCGTACTAACCGTATAAGCAATTATAAATTTGAATTGTTGTTTTACATTGATCTTAGGAGTTTGCATTTATGTTTACTTTTTAAACTTAGGCACCAACTATTTTTGATTCATAAATTAAAAAAAAACTCTTAACTATCTTGGAATTAAAATATAAAAGGTACAACAAATATAATATCTAACCTTTATTATTATATATATCGTGACATTAATGACATTTAAATTTAATTTTTATACAACAATTCAAATGTTTTATTTTAAAATAGAAACAGAATATAAAGACATACTGGATTAATGTCGACGAATTTAAAAAAAAAAACAAAAGCAATTCTCTTTTCCTATAAGTATGTAATTAATTGCAACTTTCAGCTAAATAGAGGGTTCGCTGGTTATGTATACATACATACATTTTTAATATCTCGGGAACCTCCAATAACCGTCTCCCGGTTGATTAGAGGCCGGATCTAATAAGGAGGCGGCACAACGTCTCTAACCAGCTTCTAATTAAATTTAACCGGCCCGTTACCATGTCAACGTCAAATCTATCAAGGTCTGCATTAGGGAGCGTTTACATTGAATATTTTAACATCAAAAATAACTTACATTTAACCTGTATTATATTCGTTAAAATAATGTTATAAATTAAATAAAACAAGGCAATTTGTTACCAAAAGATTTATCCGAAATAGTAATAGGCCGGTCGTATAAAAAAGGTTTTTTAAATAAAATATTCCAATTCCAATAATACAATAAATCCTTAATAAAAATTCAACTCGGAAGTTGGACAATCGATATATCAAACTCTATTGAAGGTCAACACAATATATTTCCATCAGTATTTTTTATCGGTTTTATTTAAAGATGAAAAAGATTTCCGTATATTCCGGATTAAGGTTATCGAAAATTTTAAGGTCAAACAAAAAGAAAACAGTAATTTATTTCAAAGTTATACGAGTCACGAATTTCAACATAAAATGAACTTTTTGTAATTCGCTAGAGTAAGCAAAACAAAAATATGAACTTTTAAAAATATACGTTAAATACCACGTTGTGTACATATGTACCTGCACGGTAATAGTGGGTATTACTATTACGGTAATAATGTACACACAGTAATACATAATGTCATATCGACTAATAGTTGTTTTCTTTTTTGAAACTACAATGACACTAAAGTTAATAAGTTTAAAACACACGACCCAAATTTTTATATAATATGAAAACTGTTTTATTCACGTGCACAATGGTTTGAATTAAACATCAATTTTGCAGTTTTATCTTTCCTAAGTTAACTTAAACTTCGGCATAAAATGATAAGCGTAAGTGGTGACTTACGCTATCTTTTTGTTTAATAGTTTATTATACCATGTTACGTACCGATGAAGGACTCTTCCATGTTTATTTTATTAAACGCAGAATCATCTTCAGTTTCTTTGTTATGGTCGTCATCACTTAACATAAGGCGCACCTTAACTTATTTCCGCTTTTATCAAAGTAAAGCAAAGATAAACTATTAATATTTAGTCTTAATATAGCTTTGATATATCTTAGTTTTCTATGTGCAAATAGCTTTATTATATTGTTAATCAGTTTCTAATTACAAATATTGTAAAGCCTTCGAAACTTTAAAGTAAGTCATTGAAACATGATGTAAGTACAAGTAATTGTATCTTACCAATTTATTTTTTCAATGCTTCGCTAAAAAGGTCATGAACCCAAGAACTTTTGATAGCGGCATATAAGACTAATTATGCTTGAATCGATTGGTTTCTTTATTTTGACAAACAATACATATTTGTCCATGTAAAAATTAAATTTAGAAACGTTTCGTATCGTAAGAAACTAGCCGTGAACTTTCTAAAGCAAAGAGATACATTAATTTAATTTACAACAATGATTATTTTAATAATTATAAAACGTTCAATTATTCGTTTCGTTGTGGCAACGCAATCAATTCGCTACAATTTCGCTCCGTTACGATTGTTCCAGGAGATACTATCAACAATAATTTCCTAACAACTTCTCAGAGAAGTGGCTGGCCAAAAAGGAAAAATCATTGTTTATTTTTTGTGTGAGTTATAAAAAAACTTTCTGTAACATCTAAAGGGGAGGGGGGAATAAGTGTCATAGATAATAAATGTTGAACTAATAGTGGGGACAACTTTATAATTTTTTTTTAATAAATCCTACTTTAAGTCTTGAAAAGTTATGTCAAATGAGTTACACCATTTTTTATCTATCCGAAGTTTTGTTTCCTATGCACAGATGTAACCCTTGAGAACCTAATGGCAAATTTATTTATTATCATTGTCGTTGAAAAAGACAGACATAAAAAGTTTTTGCATAATTTGTTTTTAACAATGGAGACCAATGGCATGAAAAAAGACGACTAATTAATAATTAAATTTACATAATAAGTCAATTATAATTATAAATATTATGATACAAAAAAATTAAGATCCATATTTTTATAATTTTTTTTCTCAGCCATAACTAGTTATAAGTAGAATCATGTTAAGGTCACATGATATAAAATAATTAGCTTAAATAAAATATTGCAGACAAAAATATTAAATCGAGGAACAAATAAAAGATTTCAATATCGTCTGCAAAATTGTAATTTTTTAAATATTTAATTTTAACAAATGCTCAGTCAAATTGTAATTTAAATACGACCGTCTGTAAACACGTTGCGACATTTGTCTTAGCTTTTTTTTTAGTAAATTGCGAAAGATTTACCGTTCGAGTAGACAGAAAAATAGAGAACAGTTGTTGTAGGTACTCTGTGCAATAAACATTCGTAGTAGGCTCTATTGAAAGGTACTCTGTACGTGAATCTGCTTATTCCATTTCAATTTAAAATTACGACATACAATGTCGTGGATATACGGAAGATATCAGTGTATATTGAATATATGTTAATAACAAAAAAACTCTACTTAAATTTCAATGGAATAAAAAAAGTTTTTTTTTAATGAGTCGTAGCATTGTGAGTGCGGCATTGTACTGAGTCTGTGTTCGTTAGGGGAGCATGTGGGGTCGCTCTGTGACTGTGACATGATTTTCCGACGACTCAAGAGTTTTCCTCTTGTCTCCTGTGTGTTAAGATTGCAACATGAAAGCCTCTCCGTGCACGATAATGACCTTTTTCATTGGTAAGTTCTTTATTATTTTCAGTGATAATTTAAGATTTTGAAAAAAAAAACTAAAAAAAAAGTTCAAAATATTTGATAAAATTATTGTATTGAGCTCGATATGCATTTTAATTTGTTATTTAAATTGTTATTTTAATATTTAGTTAATTATAATCAATGGTTATTCTTTTCCTGTATGCTCTTAACATAATAAGTATTACTTTATTTAATATTAGCTGTCAGCCGCGACTCCGCGCGGAATTAAATAAATCTTAATATGTTCTCTAATAATCTTAATATTTGCCTATGTGTTCTTCCAGACTATGTTCCATGTCTGTGCCAAATTTAATTAAAATCCGTTGAGCAGTTTCGGAGACACGTCCAAACATCCATCCATCCATCTAAACTTACGCATTTGTTATATTAGTAAGATTTAATACGTATATTTTACTTAAGATACAGATGTAATATTCCTATGCCAATAATATCTTTGCATAAAGTTCAGTAAACACAGATTATTACAGATTAAATGTATATGAGCAAGTTCAAACTGTTTTAAATGTGTAATTTCATTGTATTTTGGCATTAATCATCATTCATTGAGATCAAAGTCTTTTTGGTCAGAGAATAATTTTTAATCATTCTCATATTCATCAAATAAGCTTACGTAAATAACCGTGAGTTTATAAAATCAAAATGCCTATATCGTTAACCCTGTCATAATCTTTGACAAAACAGAGATAATATGTTTTAACGGAGATTTTGGTCTCAGAAACTCACGGTTATATGTTTACCAATTTACCACGATAAACATCTCAAGTATAGAGTAAATATACAAATTACTTAGCAAATTGTTGATGCACTATAATAGACTCGTGATGCATTCAGGGTTAAATGTTGACTGCAGATACTATTAATTCACGTTGTCATGGAATATTATACTCGTATAGTATACTAGCGGTCGACCGCGACTCCGTCCGAGCGGGATTAAAAAAAATAATTAGCAGCATATGTGTTCTTCCACACTTTGCTCTATATGTATACCAAATTTTATCGAGATACGTTCAGTAGTTCCGGAGATACCTTCAAACAAACATCTAACCATTCATCCAAACATTCACATTTATAATATTAGTAAGATAGTAAGAAGTGAGATGGTATTATTGTACATAATCATTACCTGTTTGTATATGAAAATAGATACATACGTAATGTGTAGCAGCTGAATAAAAATTATGCTATATACAAAAATTGCAGTTTTGTAAATTGGAACCGTAAAATTCCTCTGGATAAAAACTTGCATTAAAAGTAATATTTGTTTTATTGTTTTTATACAATTATTTTGAAAATGAAATCTCATATTTAGTAATATTAAAAAAATATATTTAATTTCAGGTATAGCAGAAATATGTTACACACCAGCTCCGATAGGCGAGTGCATCAACTGTTGTCAAAGAGATGACGGAATTGATATCCAGTACAAGCTATTCAATAGGTGAGGGTCTCCAGGGAATCTCCAGAAAAGGGAAAGGGAAACAGGGAATACACCAGACACCAAGCTTTTTCTGTTAGTTTATAATTTTACGAGCTCACGCTCTTGGTATTAATAAAACTTAGTAGCCCAAGTTCGTTCAGACTATGTTCTATATGTTTGCCAAATTTCATCAAGATCTGTTTTAGTTTTAGAGATACTCCTAAAAAACATCCATCAAAACATTCGCATTTATAATCTTACTAAAATTAGGCATTTCATAAACTCATATTTATTAATACCAATATGGCGATTTGTCTTCAATAGTTTGTAAAATGTCACGACAAATCAATGATTCTTTGAGATCAAAATTTACCAGCAGTTTTGGTATGCCATGTTGTGATTATGTTCAGTTCAGTTTTACAAGACGTTATTCCCATGAAACCAAATTAACATTGTTTTATGAAACAATGTACTAATAATTTAAATGTACACAAATTCTTTGATTATTCATAACATTACGGCATCTTTGACCTTGGATCTCGTGCGTAACAAGAACAGTTTTTATTTTAAGAATACATATGCATACAGTTTTTATAGCATAAGATGGTAATCCGATCAGTTAAGACCACCGAATAACTAACTAAAATAATAAATAAATTGTATAAAATTATATAGCTATCTCGGATTTTAAAGTAAGAACGAGAGGGATAGTTACATATTTGAGTAATTCAGAAACTCACTGATGAGTAACAAATAAAATGTATTGCGATGAACAAACCCGCACATGACTAGCGTATTTATCTATATACGGCTCAGTCATACTTAAATTGGGTAGGCTTTGTGCCCCTCGGTAGGGACCTATAAAACCTGACGACGATAAGAATCCTTACTAATATTATAAATGCAAAAGTAACTTTATCTGTCTGTCCATGTTTCACGCAAAAACTACTAGACCGATTTAAATGAAATTTGGTACACATAGAGCCTGACAAAGGACATAGATTACTTTCTAACGCAGAAAAGAGGTTGTAAGGGCTGGAAAAGAGGATTGGAAATTTGTGTACCGTGATTTTTACAGATAGAAGCTTGAATACTATATAAAATAGTATTATTATTTGATTTCAGAGCGCATCCCACGACGTTCCATACAGTCCCATCAAATAACCTGACAGAATTGTCGAGAACTGATTTCGACATCTCGAAGCCAACCGTCATCTATGTAATGGGCTTCTCGGAGGCTATCACAGGACCAAGCACTATAACAATGAGAGATGGTAAGGAAAGAGTATTCCTTTTTAAGATAATAGTGTTTGAATATTACATTACAAAATAATATTTAACTAATCCAATAATTCCTGATTTGGTCCTGGTGGACATCTTGGGCTGCTAATAATTAATTTAACAGTAGGGTAAATTTAAAATTATCAAAACCAGCAAAATATTGAAAGGAGTCTACGCCAAAAAAACAGTTGTTAATCTTTGACACAAATTATTATCTCCCTTATTAAGTTAAGAATTTGTATAATTAAATATCAAAATCATATCTAAAAAATCTCTTCCGCAGTTCACTTAATTTAATTTACTGTCAAAAACCAGTATAATAAATGCAAAGTCAAAGTGGAAACTTATATTGGATGAAATGCGTTGCCAAAATTTTATCAAGTCTTACACAGCATTAACAAAGTTTTGAAGTTTCAAAGTAAATTTGTCAAGTATCGAAAAGTTTCGATAAAGTTTTATAATATTTGATTTTTGATGAAGCAGTTTTTAAATGGAACTTTCTTAGGCCCTTCGCACACAAGGCGACATAAATCGTCGATATTAATATCGTATGGTTGCGTCGCGAGGATCACGTTGCGTAGGCTGCGTAACCATAACGTTGAATCGTCGACGCGAATCGTCTAGTAAACGCACACCGACTATATGTAGTTGCTATGCCTGTAGCATACAATATTAGTTTCGATCATTTACGTTGCCTTGTGTACAAAGGACCTAACTGGGTAAAATCTTAAACTCTTTAAAATGTGCAAGAGATAAGTACAGATTGTTTTGGCATCTATTTCTTATTTAAACTTGGAACCAAGTTTAGCTATTGAAAATTGTGGTCTATATCGGCTTATTAGCTTTCTTTGTTTTAAAGTCTTTATTGCGTATTAATTTTTTTTGTCGAAATTAGGCATAATCTATTTCACTCATTCGTTGTATATAATTATTATATTATATTTAAACGCAGATTGGTGTTTCTTTTTCAGAATATCTAGCCACCAGTGATTGTAACTTTATATCTGTGGACTGGTCACGTCTTATGCCATTCCCTTGGTAAGTAATTCTATTTGTTTGTTTAACCGTAGAATTCCATTTCCTAGACACGTGTATTATTAAGTATCGTAGTGTCTCTATATCAAAAATAATTATAGGTTACGTATAGGAATTCTACAATAAGTGTTTGAAAATAAAACTGAAATAATGTTGATCCTACAACTACGGAATAGAATCATTGTCAGAAATGTTGAACAGAAGGTAATAAATCTTTATTTAAGAGTCCAACGTTCTGAGTGTAGACAAAAATGGTACGCTTGGGAATCTCAGTTGTAGACGCTAGTATGCGGATTTTATTTATTGCGTCTTTATGGTAATATTTCTCAGTTTCCCGCATATGTACGATGGGCGTGAACATGACAGATGTCTTTTTTGTCTATTCTAACTTTACTTCGAGATTGAATTTGCTTTCATTAGTATCGAAGTAAACAAAATGATAACTAGTAGACCGATGACTTAGCAGGAAGTTTTTATAAGACTTTATATTGTGGTAGGCATTAAAGAAGGCCTATCGAGCAGTGGACTGACACAAGATGACGATGATGATGATTTTAATTTTAAGATTCTAAAAGATACTTAAATAATAAAACTTTTGTAATTTATTCTTCAGGTATGTTACAGCAGTTAAGAACACTCGGTACATGGGAGTGAAATTAGCCGACTTTATACAGTACTTGGACTCTGTGGGCGCGAGGGCATCATCATTACACGTTGTCGGATTTTCTTTAGGCGCTGAAGCTGCGGGATTCGCGGGAAAGATGCTGAAATCCAGAGGTCTACAAATAGGCAGGATAACTGGTGAGAATATTTTAAAAACGTCTTACTCTAATTAGTTAGAAATGTTAGTGTTAGATTAAAAATATTTCTATTTTGAAGAGTTTCAAGTTTTTACTTAATTTATAGAGTAAATCAATTCAAAAGTTATTGTTGTCGTTTAAGTTAAAATTAGTTTACTTACACTAAAACACAGTCGTGTTTGTAGAAATACAATTGAATTGTAGTCAACTTTAGTGTAGTTAAATTAGATTTGTAAGTTTTTGCATTTATTTTTGTTAAAGTAACTAAGTTTGTAGTTTGTTTCTATCGTGCGTTACAGTTAATCTCGGATTTAGGTTCACCCGCGAATTTATTATTCTCTTTATACTTTACGTAGTAAAAAGCTTTGTTTCCTTTTCAGCCAAAGAGCTGTAATCCTCTTTATGGTTTGGATTTAAAAATTAAAAACCACTGCGGTAATCTGAAAGAATATAAAGAAACATATAATTCCAAATGCATATAAGCATTTTAAATATCCTTATAATACATTTGAGTTTAATTTTTCCATAATATCTTTAATCACCAGCTAAAAGCATATCTTTCGAGTAAAAATACAATGTCCGGGAATCAATAAATTTAATTTATATTCTGCTCCGAAAATTATAATCTTATTATGACAAAACTTATTAAGTCTTAAAATTGGATTAATCTTTCCCAGGTTTGGATCCTGCCTACCCAGGTTATACGTTCACGAACACAGATGGCCACCTGTCCAAGGGTGACGCCGCCTTTGTTGACGTCATTCACACGAATCCCGGGATCTTTGGCTTCCTGACTCCTATTGGTGATGTTGACTTTTATCCCAATTATGGGTCTTGGATCCAGCCGGGATGCTGGGTTGATCAGCTCGTTAAGAATATGGAGGTGAAATATATATGTAAGTAAACATTTGAAAATGCTGTTTATATTAAGCTATATATGTTGCAGAAGGAATCGGTTATAACATAAAATATCAAACACTATTCCTAACTTATGTTTGGTAGCATTTTAGGTTAGCCACTACGCATTCTAACCTAGAATAGAAAATATGTTGAGTTTAAAAATTGGCGCGAAATAATGAATTTTCAAAAACTGTTGCACGTTTAACTTGAATTTGGTCTTTTTTATTCTTAACGATATTTTGGTTTAAGGAAGTGTTAATTGAAGTAAAAACAACGCAGTGTCTTTCTATGTCTTAATAATGAAATGTCAAAAAGTACGCAATCAACCAAGGGTTTGCAGTACATGTTTAGAACAAAGAAGATTCGAGTTGCGCACCCTTCATTATCCCAGTACGAGATAAAACTGTCGTAACAGGGTTTCGGCTGGATGCGATCGATGCTCTGACGTCACAGCGCGGATGCTGCAAAGCGGGAGGGGGATACACAGTAGACGCCGTGGGAGGGGGGTACTACAAGCAACGCCAAATACGATTATTTGTGTTGAAGGAGCTATTACTATTACGTTTTATGGGCCGTATCGCTTACACAAGATATTTAATGATTTGTTAACTTATATTTGATTGTGTAACTTTATCCATACTAGTCTTTTTTATTTTAAGTTTGATTTGTGCCAAGGAAGTCCAATTTATTGCCACATTTTTGCCACACGGTTGGACAATGCTAGAATTTAAAGGAAAAATTTTATTAATCCTTATATTTTGTTAAGATCTTAAAGTCGTGCACGGAGATGGAAACAGTTTTTAATCTCGCCTTTTTATCGAGATCTCAGAGTGTTTGAACTTTTAACTCATAAAGCACCTTTGGGAGCAGAACTGCAGGTCGCTGCATGCCCCGCCTGGCTTTAAGCCAAATACCGTACAATGTCCAAATGTCAATAGCGGATTTCTTATCGCACAGTCGTTTCGACCACGATGTAAAAATTTTTGGGCTTTATCCAGGTCACATTTTTTTTCTTTAAAATAGGTATATGACCTTCGTCACAAATTGATTTTGTCAAATACAATGTTGGATTATAAAGATCGAAAGAGTTCAAATATGATTTAACTTCACCAACTCTGCCCTGCGGCGTCGCTAACCGCCTTTAGGTTAGAATAATGGCTATTGTGTAATTTCTCAAATCATTTATTCCGACAAGCAGTTTCAACTTTATCAGGATAGTTTTAATTTAGTGCCCTAATAAATTAAGTTCTGTATCTTCAGATGGTTGCAGCCATATTCGAGCGTGGCGGTATTACGCGGAGTCCCTCAGGAACCCAACTGGATTCCCCGCTACGCTGTGCAAGACATGGCGGAACCCCACGAGTAACTGCGGCTTCAGTGTTGACGGATATATGGGAATAGGAGCTCAACCACCGTTAGTATTAGAATGCAATATCTTTCTGATAACTAATTTGTCATGGGATATCAACTGCCAACACCGTGAAATATATTTATCTCTCTGTTTTATAAAAGAGAATGGTGAGGGATGCCAATATGTTACATGTGTCACTACAGTCGAATCGCAGAGATTGAAAATTACGTAATGATTTTTTTTTTCAGGATCAAAGGGATAATGTACTTGGAGACGAATCAGTATTCACCGTTTGCGAGGAATGGACCATAAATAATTAAGATTGTTGTTGTTGAATAGTTTTTACTGTTTTAAATATATTTCCGTCTGCTATATCTCTCTACAATAAGTTATTAGTGGGAACGAGGACCATTACTAGTCACTATTTTGTGTAAAATTACAAAAGGAATGAAATAAAGCAAAAGAGGATTGGAAAGTTTTATTGCAGTCATTCGAACAATATCTTTAAATCAAAGATGCTATAAAATGCATTTGGTGATTTAGAAGTAGTTGTAATAAAATATATTGAATTTATAATTTTGTTTTCAATACTATGTAACAATGCAATTTTACTACCAGAAATGTCAAAGTATCAGGTATAATTAGTAACACTTGTATATTATCATGGATTACAAAAATAATAAAAATGTAAAATGGATCCCACAACTATATTTATAAATAACATGATCACAGACAGACGGACGGATTGTCTTGATGTGTTTACATATTGGCGTATGCGCAATCATCGAATCTGTCATAATGTTTCGGCGTGAAAAAGTGCAACTGCGAAGCTTCCAATCGACAGGATGAGCTACAGTATTTGTTGTACCACTCGCACACCAGACGTTCTTTGTAACATAATTCGTTCATCGCAACATTCATAAGCGTGACCTCCGTATCCGATAATTTAGGCAATCCAAAGTTCCTCGTGATCCCTGATCCATTGATCTCCACCAAATTTGCTAAAAATCTGAATAAACGTTAAGAATTATGACACGTTGTATGGTTTCCTTAAGGTCCCTTAGTATAGATTCGTAATAAATCTACTCTAAGAGACATCAAGAGACAAAGTCCGCATTTAAAAAGATAACACAACTTATATAAATAGTTTGGCTTCTTTTAAACATAGTATGTTAATATTAAGTTATTTGTAAGGTAAACTGTTTTTTTTTTTAGCATTGAGAACTTTGTATTATAATGAATTAAAATTAATCGGCGTATTACAATCTGTTAACTAAGTTATAAACAAGTTGAAACAGTAACTTATCCAACCAATACTTGTAGACTTATTTCTTAAGTAACTTAAAATGAGCGAGATATCCAAGTTTAAAGCAAAGTTTCAAAATTTCTTTGTTGTTATTTGGTTCATTAATATGAATGCGTATTCCTTTGAAATGCAAATAAGATACGAAACAAAACAACTCATATTAAAATTGATATTTCCTTGTTTTTAGACTGTGAGTGTACACTTGAAAGGGAAAATAAATATTCATGTTTATATTTTACTGTCATGAGGTTACTCTGTTCTGATATTTGAATCACAGGGCTACAAACATAAGAAATAAATCATATTTTTATGAAAGCGGTTGGTGCTATACCGTGACAAAGCCGTATACGAAGGGAAGGTCGTAGTTGAGGCAAGCATAAAGGGACCATACTATTCTGATGCTAAATTACCAAGTTTCAAGATTTGATCAGTGATTACCTCGAACTACAAATAACCTGTCCAGGGTTCATTTGGCAGTATCCAGTGACATGTGGTATATCGGTACATATGAGGGCATTGGCCACTTTGGAGACTAGGCCTGCGAGCGCATGGGCCTCGCTCAGCTCCGCTGCGCGCACGCATTCCCCGTCAGCTCGGGTCACCGCCGCTGATGATGTGCGTACTGTCTCCGTTAACATTTCAGCGTTATGCTAAAATATGAGAGACAACTAAAGGCGAAGAATAGCTTTCATTTAGTAGTTTAAATTTACATAATTGATACTACTGTGGTCTTACTCAACTCAACTCAAAGTTTATCGCAATATTTAGATTTAAGATCATTTAAAAATGTCATTATTTCGATGTACAATAGACCGATTTATAAACACCTCAATTACAGTAAGAAAAGTCAGTAGTTTTTTGAAAGACAACGAGGTGTGTTCTGTGCGCAAAAAATATCAGTCTTGCATGGAAGTTATTTTTAAATAATTTAAAACAATAAATATACCCAAGTAAAATCGAAGTATTCTACAGCTTTGGAGAATAAAGGCACTAAAGCCCCGCCTTCCGTTCCACCGACGCAGGGCACTTTGCAGTAGGAGGGGTCCAGGCACAGGGCCCTTGCGGCTAAAGTACTAGCCCTCATCTCGGGCACCGCGAGGGAACCTAAGAGGCGACGGGGACTGTACCAACCCATGTCTGATAGAGCCTGAGATTAAATTCTAGTTAAAATATTAGTTTATATGTAAGTATGTATATTAAGGATAACCTAAGAGACTGGTAATTAAAAAGTAAAAGAGAAAACAAAGGAATCAATTCTGTCATATTGGCATCAAATATTTTTAATACGCAAAGTATGAGCTAGCCGTAGCGTACTTTTATTACAAAAATCACAAAGTAATTTTTGTCGTAAAGATTCTTTTAATCCTATTATTTAATATAACGTTATAAGTACTAAGAATATATGCGTTATAGAGTCGCGAGATAGGATTTACTGAATACAAAAACAACACAATCCTTGAATATCTTCTTAACAGGATTTTCACACTCGCGTACCGATCGAAATTAATCCGATTGAGGCACTTAATTGATTTAATTGAATTATTTCAATGTCAATTCCGTAACAAAGTATTTATTTATAGTTTACGTTTATCAAGAAATACAATAATCAAACAAAACATTACATTTTAAAGGTTTCTTTTATTAAGAATTTATTGTCGTTAAGACTATGAATACGAGATTTTAAATTCTTAAAATATTCAGCTCGGAATTTTCGGTACAGCTTATAGCAATTTATGACGTAATTTATTCTTTTGTTCCTATCTTATTACATTATCGTTAGTTGTGTTCTAATTGTGCTTCTAAAGGCATTACACGAGGCTTAATATTATGTTACAAACGCGATTTTCTTTGAAAAGGTGTGCAACTGTTTACACCAACAATAGGATCAGGTTACCGACCATTAGCTGCATTGTCTACATTTCATTTTCAATGAGTTAAAACAGTAGTGAAGCAGAATGTTATGAAGTTTGTCGAGATGATAAGAAGAATGGTGTTTACTTAGCAGTTGAATAAATTGTTCAAATAAATCCTTAAGACATTCATAATTTATTTTCTTATTTGGATATTAATAAATTTAGTTAAAGCATTATATGATACGATTTTTATCGTCAATAACGATGAACATAATATTGAGAGGGAGGGAATATTGTGTTCCAC
Organism: Papilio xuthus; assembly: GCF_000836235.2. Classification (NCBI taxonomy): domain Eukaryota; kingdom Metazoa; phylum Arthropoda; class Insecta; order Lepidoptera; family Papilionidae; genus Papilio; species Papilio xuthus. Next base: position 2,123,285 of record NW_013533657.1, read on the forward strand.
TGTAAAAGATATTTAAAGAAATACATATATGTAGTTTTATGTTTCATTTACGATGTTTTGTTTTTATTCGTTTCATTTAATCGAAATGTAAATTAAAATTTATATCCACGCATATTCTACTAATCTTTTTTTCACCGTCGTAATGATAAAATCTTTACGAAAGTGCCTTTTCTATGTTAGTACGTAAAAAGGTTTTACAATCCAAGGTTTATGTCGACGGGTCATTAGCGCATTGCCGCGGGACATTCTACGCACGCCCCTCATAAGCTCACATCAAAGGCATTCTTGGAACAATAATTTGCGAAAGTTCGAGGTTTTTCCTCATAACTTACTTTTTATTTCTGTTTATCATTATTCGTAGTTTTTTGAATCTGTAACGTCTCAAAATATGATGACCAAAAAGAAGTATTTCTCATTTTACATTCTCTGTGTCGAAATATATCTGTATTTTGTGCGTCTTAACATGTAATTATGAGAGTAATTTTTCATTAGAAACTTTCCAACCAAAGTATAGTAAAAAAATCACCACAAAGGCCACAAAATAGCAATAGTGATTATTCGAAAACACCAAATGGAATAAGTTATTCGCTACAACAAACAGAATCAAACTCGACAGCTCAATAAACTTGATTGACTTTGAGAACAATCGCTCCTATAAACTTCTCCATTTCAAATACGTCACCGATACCCACCGGGAATACGCAAGGATTTGCCAACATCATTGGATGAAAAATAAATATTTACACAAGCTTATTGAGAAATTCTGTTATGAAAGGCAAGAAAGATTTAATTGCATTTTATAGATAAGAAACTTGAAAAATAAAACGAATGTCGCTGTCGTCGAAAAATGTAGTAAAAAAAACTCACCAGAAATTTTGTATACAATATATAATACATAAATAATTTGGATTAAACAACGTCCACTGAAATACAATCAACACTAAAATAGGTCAGTAAATTTTTGTTGAACTACGCAGTTTAATGTACCGTGAAACTGCGTCACTAAATTTGCTTGTCGCGACTCAACTCACTGCTGTATCTCGGGTCACGAAGGAAAATTATTTCTTTGTTACATGCTTGACACATTAGATTATAGGATTAAGTAAACTTGATATTTTTAATAAACACTTACATCTACAAGAAAACTCTTATTTGATCCTTTAATAAAATCACTTACAAAGAAATTAAACTTATTATTACTAAATAATATTATATATTTTACATTTAAATGTCAACGTTAAAATTGGAAATAGTATATTCAAAAAATATACTAATCATGGATACTAAAAATGTTTTCAAAAACATTGGTGAATATTGGCATTTCCAATTAGTCTAATAACAGCCAGTTCAGTTCGGAATGTTCTTTATCAAGAGATGAAAGGGCAACAGTTAATTGAGGAAACTTCGAGGAAATTTCTCTATAAATGAGTACCTTTCAACTTGTAGAGATGTCGTTAAGGTAAAATCTGTATTATATTGGATGGAATTGTCGCGTTTATAAGACCGAGGACCCCTAAGTTGCTTTGAGAAATGATTTTTAGGACGGTTAGTTTCTTTATATTATTATAACGTTCTTGATAATTACGATATGACATTGATCTTAGAGCAAGTTAGTAACACTGATAATTCATTTTTTTGTACCTCATTAAATTTTTATTTTGTACATTGGCGTTTAATTACGTGTTACATTTATGAAAAAATATCTCGAACCGACATCACTTATTGAAATGAGGCGGACCTTTTACTTTAAAAGCGTAGATTACAATGTGCAGTCGATGCAAGCCAGCAATAACGGCTTTTATCCGATCTCTAGAACGCACCGCTTCGCTCATAATGAAAGCGTTTGAAGCGGGAACAGAAACCACAGATTGAAAACTGCACCGTTGCGCGCCGAATGCGTTCGAAATTCGAATCGCTTTATTTTTTATGCAAATGCAGCAGCGATATTGTGATATGCCAGTATACAGTTTACTTTTCACAAAAAAAGAGTATTCTTTAAAAAATAGAGGGCAACAATTTTCAATATGACAAACGGAATTTGATCACTCGTCTGTTTGTACATACTCGTAACAATAACTTGTGAGATTATGGCCAGGCTGCATTCATAAAGCGCTGATTACATCCATATCTAAGAATTAACGACTCATATTCCAGCTATAAAGTGCCAATGGCCCAATATTATTAGTTCGTAAAGTTTTATCACACCATGTAACGATCCTGAATTGCAGTAGCTACAACTATGCAAATCTAATTAGTCTTGTATGGTTTTTTTAATTATAAAAAAATATTACGTGTTTATTGCTGTTTTAACGATTTCAAAAGGGGGGATATCCTCAGTCTGAATTTTCTCTTTTACTTTTCTCAATTTAAATAATGTGGACAGACTAAAAATACAATTCCAAATTGAAATATTTTAGGAGAAATTTTTTAAATTTTGTAAGATTCTCATTCATACTATAATGTAGCGAACAAGCAAGAGGTCACGAGAATTCACCAAAGCGAAGTGACTGCTGCCCATTGGCCGTTGCCTATCTTAAATCAACAGAACAACAGGGACCTACAGAAAAATTAGACGTACGGGAAGATATTATCTATCTAGAAAATATCAAACAATTTTCTATTAAATTTTTTTAGAGTGTCTACAAGTGTAAACAGTTTTAAAGTGTCAATACAACCTTGGCCATCAAAGGTACCATGCAGTCAATAGGCGTAGCGGCGACTATGACGAACGCCTTTGGGCACTCATTAGCAATCACGTCCGCATATCGCTTCACTGTCGCCGCTTGGTCGCTGAATCGCTTCTCATACGAATCCGTACTGCAACCTCCATCCATAATAAGCACTAAATCCGTATTCTAAAAAGAAAATATAACGATATACGGAAGAATTAATTTACAGTCCACGGATCATATGATCTATAAATTGCTACTTTAAAAGTTTATTTGATACGGTCTACTCTACTTCTGTTTAGTTTAATCTGGTTATGAAAATGAGAGCAATCCAAAGTTTGACCTAAATTACCATCTCTTGCCACCCCATTACCTTAATACGATCTCGTGAAGTTATTTAATTACGAATAAACAATCACTATAATTAAAACAAATGGAGCGATAGCGACGTGAAATAATTGAACTGGTGTACGGCACGAAATATGGGATTGTTTAAAAATAAGTCATTGACCTGTAACGTAACATAAAGGCATTGGGGGGCGCGGTCAGAGGTTGTCGTTTGTCGGCAACTAGCGCCCAATAAGTGGCACGCTGTTAATCAGTTGTGCGTCTCCATTGACCATCGACACGCGATAGCCTGCCAATTCAGATTCTTATCTAGCATCTTCGCCAAACATTTTTGTTAGTTCGTATATTTCACCGGCATAAGGATTCTTAGCCAAGAAGTTGGATGCTTATCTAAGATCTTGCCTAAACATTCGGATCAGTTGGTCTTTTAGATGAAAAGCACTGTTTGTTTTTCATTGATTTTAGGCGGTAACTACTTAGTTTACTTACATTTTCATTCATCGCCAACCATACATCACGTTAAACGAGAATGAGCGAGCGAGCGTCAGTGGTCCAAAAACAAACTCCGTGTTTCTGACTTTAGGTACAATCATTTCAAATTCAACTGTCTACAATGGCTCATCTTTTGATAGTCTCTGCTGGTGACTCGACAGCCTTTTTAGTACCTATTATATAATAACTTTAATACTTAAGTCGAAAAGTTACGCATGACTCTTTTTTATTTGCATGGATTACACAACCAGATTGAGATAAGGCCAAAATCGATTCTTGCGAAGTTTCATTCGTGTATTTCGCGGTCGGGTGTAGTTTGTCGTATTGATTGGCAGCCCTCGGGGTCGCCACCCGCCTGCAAAAGCCACGCCATGCACGACTGACGAAACAAGTCGAGCGGGAAAAAGTTCTCATTCCACCCACGCTATTGTTGTAGAAGTTTTGTTCAGCCTTTAATGACTGCTTTGGTATTTGTGACTAATACACTTTACTTGGAATATTTGCTAATGAAAATGTTATTCGAAGAAGGTAAAAATTGATTTGTTTTAATCATTGTTCCTTTCACAAAGGCTTATTTGAGTTTCAATTCAAGTTCAGCCAGGAGTCCACCGATTGCGATGTTTAGGGATTCAATTCAAAGAAGCACTATATTATACTGGCTTAGGATTCTACTGCTATGAGAAACGATGATGGGATTTTGTGTTACAAAATTCATCCCAATAAAATTGTAGATAAGCAGAAAGCGATTATTGTAACTTATACGATAAAGAAGCTGGTAATGTTTTAAGAAAACAGCTCGCGTATACCCAATTTAACACATTTTACCGTGTTACATAACCGTGTATCAATCGCTTACACCGAAGAGTGCAGCGGTGCTGATAATAAAGTTAAGTGCAAAGTGGAGCAAACTTGTTCAGTTTCTCTGGTGCTTGCGGTGTCGAGGCTCTACGAAATGCAAATTTCGTAGGGGCATAGAGAACGGTGCCTATCGAATTTTACTTAAAATAGATTACTGAAACTGAAGTCTTGGCTTTAAACTTATAGTAAGTACATGAGAAACACCTTAGACGCCTTATATGTGAAAGAGAGAGAGAGAGAATTTTAATTATTTCCATTATAAGTTTTTTGAAGGAGAGTCGTTGTATGATAAATATCGAATTGACATTAAACCATTTTATTTATACGTAGTCTTGGTTCATGATTTGAACAGCGCGCTTCGGAAGCATAAAAAGTAAAGATAGACATTTTATATTGAAAGAGAAGACATAAATCAAATATATTACGCTATTGGGAGGTTTTTATCGATGTTTGCTTTTAGGTATGAGGAAACTGAAAATTTATACAAATTTTGTGTCTTTAGTAATAAGTTGGTAAGGTTTCAGATTAACATAAACTTGGAAATTAATAAAAAGTATATGAGATCGACCAATTTTTTTTAGAGTAGTTTAATTTTTTTATCTTAAGTTGAAAAATTTTACAAAAACGGTAAATATGACAAAATGTTGAAGGTAAAATTGTAGTCATATTTTCGCTTGAAATAAATACCTCTCCAACGGTCATCAACTTGTAAAAGGGCTTATGGTGCGCCACATTTTGCTGTATTTTTAATTGTTAGACCATTTTAAAGGTCTTTACATAAAATGGGTCAAAAACATAAATAGTAGGAGTGTACTCTTCAAAGTTTTTAATAATTTGTCGTAATTTTGAAATAAGGTATAATTAGTTTGATAGCTTAACTAAACTCTAGAACCCATAACTTTTTTGTTACCGTAAGACGGTGGCAAGAACTAGCGGACTAACTATGTCTTCTATTGATGATCTTCCATTTTAATTATAAACTTTCGATTACTTTTAAATAACGATACTTCAAAGTACAATTGTCAGTTTAAACAAAGATACAGATAACTATTATAAATAAACTCTACTATAATTATTTGTAAATCTTTACAACGAACTAAACTTAATAAAAGTCTGTTTAAAATACAAACATACGTCTAAAATACGTTCTAACAGTATCGGATGTTTGATTGAGATTAATATCTAGCAAGTTACAGTAACTAATCGTCAAAGGGCACCTGCAAACATCTTTCCAGATCGCAGCAGGTGCAGCTGAATGCCTGGATGTGGCAGTTGGTGTTGATATGCTGCAGGTCTTCCACCACTTGGCACAAGTCGCGATCGCAGTTTGGCAGGGGACAATGCGCCTCGTATAGGCGTAGTCTGAAATCGAACCCAGTATTTGGATACTTAGCCTCAAAAGATAGAAAGTCGGCACTGGACTTTCCTGACTACACATGGTTGAGTCGACATACATGTGTAGTTCAACTGTTTTGACTGTCTATTGCCAGTTAGGAATTCCAGTTGTCTACAATTGAGTTCTATTATTAACACTCTCCATGTTACTACGACTTTTTGGTATAAAAATAAAATACACTCTCCAAGCGAGAAGCACTGAAAATATCAAATCAAACACAATATTTGATTTTATTTATATTAAATTTATCTAAGTTAAGATCTATCTTCGTGAATGCTTCATAAAGTGCCATTTAAACTATTCGTTCCGCCTATTAGTTGTATTATTTAATGGCTTCATAATTAATAACATTTGACTGTGGACTGATTATGTTTGCCGCAGTAGACAGCTGGCAAACGCGAGCGGCGAGCTGTGATCTCTTGACATGGAAATGCGAACACTCTGAGAGCTGTGTGCAAGTCTATCTAAATAATTAAAGATGACTATTTAAAAAAAAATTCACATTAAGCTTTTATTAAATGTAGGCTATTTATTCTTTACGATATAAAGTGTGTAGGATTAATTCCAAGATAGATAATAATTAATAGAAGATACTCGGAAATATGATTGTTATTTTGTAGAGATAAAAAGAGAAAAACGCATGGAGTCTATTGATATAAATCCTTTTTTCATATATAATATTTTATCTTATATTTACACCCACGAGACTAACATTATGCAACAACACCTTACACTGGGTACGACGAAAAAAAAATTGTGATTCAAAACTGAGTGGCAGTGGTCGTACAGATTGTTCTAGTTCTAGGCAAACGTACAGACTAATAATAGATCTCATTTACACAGCTTAGATACGACAGGTACTACTGTAGACTGGCTAAAGCTAGATTTTGTTGATTTTATTATGACTCATACGTTCTATTTGTCAGAAAATTAAAAACTCAACATTTTTTCTATTTTGTAAAGTGCACTCAAGGTCGTTAATTGATCACTAAGTAAAAGAAAGACCTTGATTGCGGCAATATGTGTCCAAGTAAATATTCCAGTCTTAATTGCTAGAACAGACTAGACTACACTCAAGATTAATTTTAGAAAAAATATTTAAAATAAGTGATAAAAGCATTTTTTAATAAAATTTGCAATCAATGACAACGTATGTAATTGACTGTATTATTTGGTTGCAATAAAGGGCATTATAAACAATCAAATAACGCGACACGAATCGTAAAATCTCTGCTCCGTTTATTACGTTTACTGAATGATCCATATAACAAACGTCCAAGGTTTGTGTAAATGTTTGATGCGCGCCTATTTCATACCTTAGAGGTCCCACGTGCGGGGAATCGTGTATGGCAGTTTTACGCGGCCTGAAAATGTAATTTACCTCTTTCATTTTCAAGATTTAATGTTAAGTTAGAATATATGTAAGTTATTGAAAATGAAAATTAGCTGAAAAATTCCAACTTCACCTTTTTACGTACGTAAAAAACTTAAAAAAAAAATTATTTGCGACATCAAAAAGTCATTGACTTTGTAGATTTTATTTCAAGTTTAACTGAAATTGCTTTTCAAAAACACATCATAAATTCCATTAACGCTCCATTGCGATGAATTCAAGTGTCGAAGGTAAACGAAATTTCCCGGAAGGCTGCCCTGGTGTTCAGCTAAATGTCTGTTGACTCTTTATAATGTGTGGATGGTGAAATTATGATTTTTTTCATTAATTTGTCCTGAATCAATGAATATTAATCATACACACGCCTGCACTATAATTATTCGTTTATCCCTCGTTTTACGAATATGTCAATTAAGATCAAGTTATTTTTTTATTTAAAAGCATTCCAGAGTAGCAGTAAAGTTTGATTTACTTTTGCTCCGTAAGAAGCAGTCATGAGGCCGTGACGTCATTGCAAGACTCGGCTCATAAATCCGTTCGACTGCGTCTCTAGAGATGTTCCGTCTTATCCAGTGACAGGGGTGTCAAAACACGGTTCGTTTTCCCGACAAAGATCCAAATTTATTGCTGGCCGCTGAGGGAAAATACATTACACGGGCGTTTGAATGTTGTATCTATTTCTTAAATTTTGGCTTGAGGGCATATAAAATATAAATATTATGTTTTTTGTAATACTTCTGTACGCGCACAAAAATGTAATACACGGCGTCATAAACTACGGAAATACGACGAAAAATTAAAATGTATTTATCGAAACATATGTTAAGTAACTCGCAACCATCCATCTGGTTTCCAAAAAAAAATACGAAAACAAATATATTTTACGTATTTTGAATTATCTTAAACCGTTCATCTTCTTCTAATGCCTCTCCATTACTGGAGGTTGGCCGTCAGCTCAGCGAACCCATCCCTGTCCTGTGCCAAGCGAAAAAGTAAACCTTTATGGATTGATTTTCAACAAATGAAGATTTAGACTCACTTTTTAATACAAGGGCATTGCTTTAGCAGGAGCGATGTGTACTGGCCTACGGTGGTTTCAGCGCCAAGCACCGATACCTGAACCCCGGGGCGCGGTGCGGGCAGCGGGAGGGGCTCGCGCACGGGGGCGGGCAACGCCTTCTGACCCTCCGGCACAATCTGTGCAGCCGCTTTCTTCTTGCCCTCCTTCTGCGTTTCTTCACAACGCAATTCACGAAATGGCGCTACCAGAATTTATAAAAATTTATTTCGTATTATAATTCTATAAGAATATCTTCTTTGTAAAAAAAAAGGTGCAATAATTTTATAATGCAATTTTTGAGAATAAAAAAAGATTCGAAAGGTTTGTTACAACTTTAAAGGATGCAATATGTCCTGATGGGTAATATTTGCGGATACGAAGCCGATGTCGCTTATTTCTATTTCCCAGTTGTGTGTATAAAACGTTATTTACTAATACAGAACATACATAACTCTCGAAATTACAGCTCCGTCGAGACGTAGCACTTTATTACACCTTAGAGTGAAATGAACAATCACGGTGTTACACAGAATTTCATCGTCGCTTGTAACACTGACTTATAAGCTGTCTTAGTGGTAAAATGTCTTTAGGCGATATTTTATTAACAGTAGGTACTTCATTTTCATTGCAAAAAACAACTTTTACCGTTACAATAACCATATTTTGATGACTAAACCATTGTCAACCAGTCCTTTTGGAGCGGAAGCGAGAATTACTTTTCGGACCAAAGGGAAGACCTCCATAAGTGGAACACTCGGGTTGGAGCGCAACCTCTATAAGCGTGGAAAACGTCGTGATCCTTGCACTCTTGCTTATCCAGGTTCGATTGTACTACTCTTCCACTGATTTTTTAGCCCCGAAATCTGAATTCAATCCTTTCACTCATGTCCTCTCTCAATCTTATCATCGCAACATAAATCAAATTAAGAGCATACTTCCAAAGTTAGTGCCTCCTTCAATAATTTTCAATTTTATTTTGTGCAGTATCCCCTTCTTTTTCTTCCTTCTCTCACAAGGCCCGGGACACACTTCATCCTTCTTAGCTGGTATGTCTACAATAGCTCTTCTGCAATCCCTATTATCGTCTTTAAATTTCGCATAACATCTAAAGTAATTATCATGTCTATTTATCAGACTCCCGAACAGATATTTAGATTTTGATATAAGATTTGATGTAAACATTGCAAAAATTTAGATATATTTACGAAAAAATATTCTTTCAGGATCGTTTAAAAATCTAAAGTCACATGCCAAAGTTTGACAGCATTACTTTGTTTTATAATGCTTCAAACAATGATATCTGAGCCGGTAAGAGAGGCGCTGCTGTCGAGGTAGGTTGTGTCAGAAAATGTGTAAAATTGTAAAACATATATGGGAATAGAAGAAAAAATTGACAGTGACAAAAAGGCGCTAGTGAGCTGTAATATTTTAGTTTGACGTTTGACTTATATTCAAACGATCAAAGTAATTGGATACACATTGTTTATATTTAATGACAAATATAACTAAGGGTTTCCAATTTCGATATAAGCCTAAACTCCTGGAGATAGCAAATAAAGTATTTCATCGTACATCTATTAGTCTAATTCAATGTCAAGAGTTAATCTCTACAATCGATCAATGAAAGCTATAGTCGAGATTCGATAACGAACGATTCGAACGGTAATTGAGTTGTTTCGATAGTCTGATGTATTTATAGTCCGGTCTTTAACAATGGACTGAGTCGAGAGGGAAAGCGCTCCGGGCAACGGCTCACCTTGGCACTGACGTATTAATAGTGCATTCTGAACGGACGGCTTACCACAAGATTGTTGTGAAACGGAAATAGACGTAGTGACAAGAGTTTTTGCATTTAGGGTCATTGAGAATGCAGTCGAGATAGTCCATAAGAGATAGCACGATGATAGATCTAAGATTATAGCTCTTATTATTTATTAATTTTATTTTAACACTATGCCTTAAGATACTGTTGCCAAAATTGTACTGAGTGTAACCGTTTTTGATAAGTTTGGATATTTCCAGTTTGAACATATTTCGTTTTATTAAGTTCATAATCATCTTCAACAATTTTTTAGTTACGGGCATTATTATATGATAAAACTGAAGAGAAAGAAATATGTTTCTATAATGAAATATTCAATAAATATTTTCCACAGCTAGCATGAGACGCCCTCGACCTCGCTCGCTCTAATCCGGTAACGTTGACTCGTATCTACTCCATTCGAGATAACTTCTATTTATAAAGCCATTAACTTTTATTTTTAAACGACAAAAGTTTTTACTTTCACTATTATGGCTACAAATATAAGTTTTTGCATTCAAAATATACTATTTTATGTCACTGGGAGACTTTTGTCTCTCTGTCGATGTTCTAAGTACGAAAAAGTTGTGACTAAGTTATATTCGATTTACGCACTCGGATATGCAAGACAAGTTAAATACATATAATTAACTAGCTATCGCCCGCGACTCCGTCCGCGTGTTTGTCTAAAAAATTAAAATTCTGGGGTAGACTACCCTTAACATTTAGGGGGATGAAAAATAGATGTTGGCCGATTTTCAGACCTACTCAATATGCTCACAGAATTTTATGAGAATCGGTCAAACCGTTTCGGAGGAGTATTAGAACGAAAATTGTGACACGAGAATTTTACATATAAGAAAATAATATTCAATAATTATTTTATAAATAAAAAATTTCATCTGAAACAATGATAAATGAATAAATAATGTCATTGTATTACAATACCAAAAGTACATAACGAGGTGTAAACCGTGATCCATCATAAATGTACGACCGGAAGTCGCGTGACGCGCACGCGATGCTTTGAGTCGCAAGTTAGGAATCAAGCTTATGTAACTGCCGATAACAGCTTAGGTATGGTTTGGTACGTTTTGATAACCTAACAGCGAGTTTGCGAAAACACTATATAAGAGCATATTTTCATCCCTCCTTAAAATATAGTTTAAATAATATTTGCTTCAGACAATGATTGCGCAATTGTTGAATTTTGATATTTTATAATACATTTTATGCAATATGTTATTGTTTATTTTTTATAAGCTTTGCTTTAATAATGTATGGTATATAAAAATAAGTTCAATAAATGAAAATAAACATAATAGGAACAGCATAGTAGAACAATTTTATGAAATGTTTAGCTACGATATTAAGCAAATTATATTGCACAAAATCAACGGCAGAACCATTGATTTTCACGGTCTAAATTCCATAACCTATTGAGACTATTACGTCGCTTCGAAATGAAACTTTTACCATTGGTGTTGGCACTTGTAACTTTGTTTTATTAACAAAACACTTTAACATCGTTTTCGAAGATTCTTTTTTACTAAAATCAACTAATGATAATCTCGTTATGTGAGAAGCCAATTAATTAGAAGTGTTTCTACATTACCAATAACTTGGATACAAATACAATTTTTACCTTGATTTTATTTAGATATGTTTTATCTTGGTAATTAAAAATTTGCAACATTATGGAAGACACGATGATCGCATGTAGGTCGCACCTACAATAGCCGCCGTAAAAATTGCTCTTATAATTATTACGTTATATTTTCTAAGCATAGTTTAACGTCATGTTTATGTTATGAAATTCATCATTGTCGTCATAGGGCTGCCTCAGTACTGTTAAGGTTGTCACTCATATTAAAAAATCTCAATGGCCTGCGGCGTGGCCACATTGTACCATCATAGGCCACACTCAATGGCCTTCAGCGGTCGTGTCAGTGTTGCTGGGTTGCTTGATGTGTCTTTAATATTAAAAACTTTAACTGAATAATGAAATTACTTACGATCTTGGTGTTAAGATGCATCAGCTCCCGCTCGGTGACTCGTCGCCGCGCTGTCTCCATTTGCTGTTGCCGATACTGGTTGTATTTATACAGCAAATACATCCCGGGCAGCGCCAACACCACGAAGGGTCGCATTAAGCTGGACGAAGAGGACGCGCGTTGCGGCATCTTTGTATTATCATTATTCCCCCCAGTCTAACTAGGCACACACATCACCAACCGGTGTACACCTCGTGAAGTGAATCACACAACTTGATATGAACTTTATGACAATTGTCATAGAATTCATCTTGCACTATCACAACGTCTACTCTACAGACTTAGTATGGAAGAATTTGTATGCACTACGACTAGACTTTTTAGCACTTTTTATAGCGTCACTATGCTACGGGGTTTCTACGTTAAATGGTTTTTATTGCTTTAATAATAGACCTATTTTCACATTATTGTGTTGTTTAATCAATTGCTTTTGGCCGGCATCTGTAACAAAAAGAAAAAAAATACGATAAATGATTTATAAAAAAAGTGTAACTCAATATGACAAATAGTGTTGAAATCCAATTTTGCAGACGTCACGTCTTCAAGCGAGTGGATCATCATGGAAAATTAGTTTTTCCGAAGCTACCGTTATAGTCACGAGGTAATTTGCCTAAGCCCGAAATAGAAGCAATAAACGGGCAATAAATTGATTGATAGCTTCCTCCGGGGACCTGCGCCGATATACGACTTGCAATTTCTTACAACTTCAATGTAACGAGTATGACGGACATTTTTCTTGGACAGAAACTTCATAGTGTTTGGAAGGTTTTTGTAATGATTTTGTCATTCTTTTTTAAAGTCATTAATTTAGAAAACTGCATATTTTTAACTTAATTATTAGTAAACCTTGAAAATAAAAATTTGGCAAGCGTTGCTTTGTATTTGAATATATTCGTATTTCTTCACAACAGTCGTTTTCAATGAAAATAATTAAAAGGTCTCGCTCCAAATTATATAGTATAATATAAGTATAATACGAAACAATCTAACTGAATGGCGACTAACACGAAATACAATATACACGAATTAAAACTAGGCAGCGCGATTTTAGCAGTTTAGTAGTTCCACAAGTTGTTTTTTTATTTTACAAAAATTAATCGTTTAAATTAAAAGTGGCCAGGTCGTTTAAGGTGTATAAAATGTTCAGTAGGCTCTTCAACTTTGGAAGAGTTGATCGGAGCACTTCTGGTGCTCCAATTAACTGCTGACGTAAAAACTTTTTACATTATTCGTTGGGAAAAAAATTAAAAGCTTTAAATTTGAAATAGGAACTTTATACTTGGTAACTAGCCGGGTTAAAGTGAAGGACAAATTATTTAAATTATAATAAACGCTAAGTACAGCTTTTTGCGTACAAAACAATACCTTTTACGAAATTTTATTCTTACTTAATTATACTGAAATTTTTTTTTTAATTATTGCTTGGAGATCATGAATCTAAGATTCACATTGAGAGACATATAATAAGCATTACAGGAATTTTATGTAAATTAAAATGCGATCTAAAAAATATCAATGACCTATTGTGAATACCAAATAAAAACGCAATTTAAAAAAATAATCTTGTTGCAAACAGGAAACTTGTAAACGTCGAACGATATTGATGTCTACATAGATAGCGGTCGTATTGGTGCTTGTATTGGGTATACGGTATTACCCTGTGCCAGTCGACGCCACATATTGCCCCGACTAGCTCAGTCTCCCGATGTCACAATATCCCTCTACTCAATAGCCGTTTTATCGCAAACAGTAGCTACCGACGTTGATTTTTTAGGACCTTTACTACTGCAATTTTTTTCTAGATGTAATTAAATTAGAATATCCATGTAATAAAGGCTTTCATTGATTGAAAAAAGAGTTAGTATTAAAAAAGCAAAATTGCTTTCCATATGTAAAAAATAAGGCTACTAAAAGAGTAAAAAAGTAAGAGATGAATAACAGTATTTTTAGCACCTCGCGGTTCCCATATAAGCTAGTAGTTGCAATCTTAGCGAGGCTACCAAGTGAAAGTCATTTCTTGTCGGGAGCCCGGGGCGGGCAGGTATTGCCGTCGCTGTATACTGTAGTAAATCCCAGGTTTATTTCAAATGGATGCTTTTTGTGCACATGAAGTGCAAAGAAATGTTAACTTTATATCTCACGAGCTGTAACCCGCAATTCCTTCCCCACAGGATTAAAAAATATTATTGCCCATTCTCAAACTACTTAATATGAATATAAAGTTCCATTAAAATCGGTCAACGTTTTCGGAGGAGTATGGTAACTGACATTGTGACACGATAATTTTATATATGAGATGACATTTTACTCTGTGTTTAGAATAAGAACATACAGACGAATTAATAACCTCCTTCTTTTTAAAGTCGTTTAAAAAAAGAAACAATTAAAAACAAAAACCTTTTTTATAACGAATTCTGCCTATTTATTCACGCTACAGAATGCAATAAAATACAGGAAAACCTCAAAATTATAAACGAGAAACTGAAAATATTGACAGAGTAAATTACACATATCAAGTGTTTTTAATTTGTTACTCTGAAAATTGCTTGTATGAAGCCTTTGTGTTGTTTCGTGCCGTTTATTAACTTTATTGTTTACATTTTCATATGTTTTATTTTGCTTTCGACTAATTTCGAAAAAAATAAAATAAGAACACCTGTATAAATAGACACTTTATTTTTAAGGAATTTTATTTGATGATATTTAAATCAAAAGCTAGTGAAATCGTAAAATCTTATTAACATTAAAAACAAAACACTGCAAACTTGATTTTTTCATAGCTATTAAAACTAATGCTCTTATCGCAAAGCCGAGTAAAACCTCTTAAGAGATTCTTAATTTACTTGAGTATTTTTAATACTCTAGTAACAAAATGTTAAGTCCATTAATACTCAATATAGAAAATTATGAAGCGCTATCAAGATGAATCATAGAACTTCTTAACTAGACAAGTGTCTGACATATCAGATCAAATCTCGATGATGCTTGAAACTTTTGCTGAAATAGATTATGCATTAAAAATCTAAGCCTATAAACTGACAACTTTATTACGCTGATTATCGATATTTACACAACCTTACATTTTTTTACTAATAGTAATTTTTATTAATAAGTAGCTATCGCCCGCGACTCTGTCCGCGCGTAATTATAAAAAAAAACTTAGTAGCCTATGTGTTGTTCCTGCGTATACTCTATCTACATGCCGAATTTCATCGAGAGCTATCATGCCGTTATAGAGTTTCCTTCTAACAAACATCCATCCATCCATCAAAACATTCACATTTATACGAGTAACATTAGTAAGATAGTAAGAAGTAAGATATACTTATCCGATATCTAAAATCCCTATAGCATTTTATTGTACATTTTCCTCGTTGCCTTTCAAAAATTCAAAATAAATTAATAGATAATTTATTTAAAACAACATAAAAGGTTTCAAAGTGCAGGAAGGTGCATAAAACTCGAGCGAGAATAGAGGAAACTGGTGCATTTCCGACGCCGGTCATGCAAAACGGCGCATATATTTATTTGAAATATTTGCACCAAATTTGCTATTTGCATTATTTATTTGCCATTCACTTGTTTATATGTTTCAGATAAAATGCAATAATAATTTGTCTTACAAACATTTGTTACCAGACACAAGTCTATTTTAAATATTTGTTGTTTAGTAAAAAGACAGTCGTCTTTCAGAGGCTCTTATCCTTGTTTTTAATCATACAATAAATACCTAATAATAAAAAGAATCGTCTTGAATAATCCAAAGCAGTTAAAGTGTAACACAATACACGAATCGTTATTAAATAACTCCCGTCTACATACATAAGTCAGTTTATACATTCAACATATTGTACGTATATTGTTACACGCTTCTCTTGCCACCTTAAACTCGACGAGATGAATCGACAGTCGCTTGATTGCTTCGTTAGATCAAACTAACAACTCGTTAACGAAGTGCGCCTTGTCGATCCGATCTTACCCGAAATTTACCTAGTCACTATTGCTATTTTAAATTGAAAGGAGAATAAATAAATCACGTAAATTGATATCTAACGTAGCTCAAGGTTTATACTTAATGTTTAGTCTTCCTGGCTGTATTAAAAAAAACGATAAAGGGATATTTATTTATATGACGTACATAATTTCGGCCATATTCAGAGAGCACTTGTTATGAATCAAAGGCACTAAATCAACCTAACCTCATCTGAAGTCCTTTGAAAATTATAACAGACATGCCAAGTAAATTATATACTACGTACTATAATTTCGTGATTTTAATATGCTTATTTGGACACAATTTGAGCAAGAATTTATACTCAATTTCTACGCATCTTTTACAATCAGAATATCTATCTCTCTGCTCTATTACTATCGTAAAACTTTCCTGATTGTTTAAGGTTGCTGGTATTTATGTTACGGTATTATCTAAAGTGAAGATAAAATAGTGTGTCCCTAAATTTTATTTTTTCAGTGCGATACATTTCGAAAAGGTTAGACTTACTTAAATAAGTTTATTATTATTCTAATATTGTTAAAAATACAAATACCAAATTCACAACACCGATGACTCAATCAATTCAGTGACCAGGAAAAAAATCTGTATTACTTTAACACAGATGTGAATAATACATTTTTGCCTCAATGGCATATCCATGTAAGTTTCTATACCCATGGAGTTGGATACAATGTAAATGATTGTATACTTGAACTACACGACCTTGATACAAAAAATCGTACCCTCCCATTGTGAGCAATCTTTACTGCGGCGAATAAAAAAGCTAAAGGTTTTTTTACACAAATGGGAAAAATATTCTTGATACTTTCAGTTTATTTCAGATGACTTGTAAAATACATAAAAAAACATAATTTTTAAGTAGTAGAAAGCAAATACTTACTGTAAAATATCTTGCTCTCGCTTGATCTAACCTTAACCTAACGAGTTGAAAATTTTATTTATAATTTTAATTTAAACTTATATATTAAAAATAACTATTAGACATCAAAAAGCGTAATAAAATTCTTTTCTCATTTTAATAAATTAACCAAATTCAAACCGCATCCAAGACATTAATGTCTTTCTTGTAATTACGAGATTTTTATCTTCCGGAACGCGCGCCAAAATGCACGAATTATGGATACAAAAAATCGTGTCGCCTACAAAACAGTGACTACGTTTATAATAGCACTTTAATTATAAAACGCGTTGTCAGAACATAACCCTCCCTTTTTCTTCTTTACGTTTAAAGTATACCGACTCTTTAAAAGGTTTATGCATATTTAACCCAAAAGGAGAGAGTCAAAAGGTTTTTACGGTAGTACCAAAACAACAAAAAGAAATGTAAAGATTTAAAAAGATAATAGAAAATCGGTTTCATAGACATCTCTCACTCTCTATCTATAAATTAATACGGATAGAATTTTAAATGTACAACAATTTCATGTCAAAACGTTGATACCAAAAATAACTACGACATTTGTATGCAAAAGCAAAGTGTAAACATGAACACAAAACACAGTGTCGTCAAAAGGCAGGTAATAAAAAGGCGCGCTCTAAACTTTTCAGACGAGATTTTTGCAAAAGCGGACGAAACAAAAGACGGCACGTCAACAGGAAGGTAATGGGTACGTGCTGATTGAAAGTGCCTTCTTTTGTTTGCGATACCAAAAATACTGATGAAAATCCCAATTAAATGGGAATCGTAAAAGAAATTGGATTGCTATCAATAATAAGTAAGTAATATCTCATTGTTTCATTTAAATTCTTGAGAGGAACGGTTTGTCTTTGGTGCAATAAGTGACATTTAAAATCAACATGAATAAAAACGATTGTATCGTTATTTATCAAGACTTTTTTAAATCAGTATTAAGAGTGGGTAAAGTCAACCATCCCGCAGTGTGCCAGCGTTGTTGACTATGACCTAGTCAACCCTAACTTGGTAGACTCCGAGCCTCTGTGTGTGGAGCTGACGATGAAAGATAAGAGCTTTCATGTTAGATTCTCAGGATGTTGTTAAGCCTTTAAATTGTTTACTCTAGTTTATTAGAAAACAATGGTTCTTCTTGTATTTAATTGTAAGGCAGTATTAAATTACATGCAGCGAGCGTCGCAAATAAGATTAACAGCAATCAACATGACAAACACAGCATTAACTTCACGACGAACAAACAGATATATGTTGGTCTTATTCGTTATATTATTATCTCCATTTCTCCAAAGAGAAAGAAAAGGACAACAATGTTGTTTAGGTTAAATAATTCTGCATGGTTTTACACGAAGATAATATTAAGCTCAAGATTTTTTAAATATGCCATGCCAATCTCGCTATCAAGATTACCTTAATCCTAACTACGAGTGTCCGGGCTATGGACAGAGGCCAAGAGGAGGGGTGAGGGGGATAGTGACGTCACACCGGCCCCCGGCCTGCCGTGCCGCAGCGCGCCAAACGCTGACGTTACGGATCACCGAGCAATAGTCATACTAATTTAACTGGGAAAGGTGATATCATTTTATACTTCTAAGACACAATATAATATCAATCAGTCTTTAGAGTACTCCGTATATCTTAAAACAGTCTCTCTTCATGTTAACAAAAGATGGTAGAGAGCTTAATAAGAGCGCTAAATAAGGTGCTATAGAAACGTACAAGGGCGAACAAGGACATAAAATATACTTATTGAATCTTAATACATGATAGTACTTTGTTTATGGTGAATTTTTAGGTATTTTTGTTAAACAAATGAGTAACGTTTTAATGTATAATCAAATATCCTTTAAGGCCTGGCAGAAAAATTGCAGTATTCATATGATCGTAAAGGTTTAGGTGTTTGTAGTTTTTGTTGCATGTATTTATTTAAATATCAAACATCTGCGCAATGCGGTCCTATAAGGAGTCACGTAAATAGCCTCAATCAACGTAACCACAAAGTTATCTGATATACGAGTAGCAATTTGTCGTTGAATCGTCTCGTCTCAACTTCTAATCACAACTAATTTGTATTCTTTACTTTTCTTAGATCAATCTCTTAGCGATACAATATATTTCGTTTCATTATGTTATCAAAATATTTTAATTTTAGATGTTAAAACTCGTAAGTATCAAAGTGAAAAATGTTCATAAAATAATAATAATTTAGGCAAACCATTCGAGAGGCGTATTGCGCAAATTTGTTGGTTTTTTTGAAACTTATTTTTCAAAAATGTACAGAATTATTTTACATGTAACTTTTCGCAAAATATACGAATAAAGTGTAGGTAAAGTAATTGAAACAAAGTTTGGTTACCGCAACATAACATAACACTTCTCATGCAATATTTATTTTGTTCCTAGCAACTTTTTATTTACACTAACTTTGTTCGTAAACTTTTAAATGAGGGTTTTCGTATATATCCTTAACTAGCTGTTGCCTGCAACTTAATCCGAGTGATATTAAAAAAAACACTTAAGTAGTACGTACCAGGCTATATTTTACATCTATGCCACATTTCGGCGAGATCCATGCAGTCATTTTAGGGATACTTTCTGACAAACATCCATCCATCAATACATCCATACATTCACATTTATAATATTAATAAAATAAACCATACTGATATTAAATGCTTTGTTAAATGACGGTTTTCGGACGGTTTCAGGTGAGGTATATGTAAATTTTCTTTAGCAGCATGATGTCGCATTAAATCTCATATCCAACCATCCAGCCTTCATATATGGTAATATTGCGTTCATTATTCATGATTTCACTTTCTAAAACACCAGATTTATCTCTACTCAAGTAAATTAATGCAAATCATACGCGATGAAGTATAAAGTAAACCTCAAGGAATAGTAATTTATTTTCTTATACATGTAATTTTATAATTTAATCTAGGAATTCTTTTCTATTCTGAGCCAGATTAAAAAAAAAATCATAGGTACCATTGTGAACGGTTCGTGAATATAAACATGGTACAGCCTAAAATTCAAAACTCTCCCCGCTAAAAATCGAATACCATAAACTGCTACTACAGCTGAAATGTAATACTTATGTATGAAATGGGAAGGAAATAAAAATCCTCGACTAGTCTTTTCGTATATTCCACCTTTCATTTAGAGTATTCACCTACTTTATTGCTCATATTACAAACGAAACAATCATTGCAAAACAAACATTGTACTGTAAGTACCGAGCGGGCAAAGCGAAGCGGGCCGAAATTAAAAACCTCGTATTTCGGTAAATAAATAGAATTTATAAAACAAATAGCACGAACTCGCATCAATTATTCTTTTGTTATTTTACACTCATGTTAAGTAAAACGATGTGAAACGTTATGTTGAAAAATAATTCATTTCATATAAAAACAAATTAGAAAAATAACTTATGTTAACAGACAACATACGTCTCTATAGAAGGGCTGGAGCTGGGGTGACTAGGTTTTACTCAAATAAGATGGCATAGTGCCGGTTGACTTAAAGACTAATCTATGTTTCCTCACAATGTTAGTGAGAAAAACTACGCAGGGAACAGAACAGATATCTAGCATATGAAAGCGCATATCTGTGGAGGTATAATGATGTGCTATATCTGTCTACTTTATTAAAAAAAAAACTTTGTTGACAATTCCAGTGCACTGTAAATATGTTCCGTTGAGTCGGAAAGGTTAATTACAACTGGAGTCATTTGTAAGCTGAACATTTCTATTGTTAGTAAAGTCTTCATTTAATAACAGTTTCCAACTCTCATAACCTTTGTTATTCGCAGTCGAGTTAAGGCCAAAAGTTATTCCAACAAGAGAACCTCTTTGATGATTTCTGTTTATGACGTATAAACACATTAATGCTTAATTTAATTCGCGAAAATAAAACCTGAGGTAAAGCTTTATCGGAAAGTACTTGTATTGGTGGAAACGTTTATTGGTGTAGAAAACTTTTAGTAATTCATCTAGAGTAGATTTTATATGGAAACAATAATATGGTGAATCTAAAGGCAAAAGAATAGCCTTTTAGATCTGAAATGTTGCATGAATCAGCACATGAAAATTGTTACTAGAAATTTATTTGAAGTAATTATTATGAAGAAATGCTTACGTAGATAAGCTAGACAGTGAATAGGGGGTTGGACTGCGCTGTAATTTGACCCCTGATTTCACCTATGCCATATTATATTGAATCTTCCAATAATTCTGCGTGGGATCGTCTAATCAGTTGTCTATCGCCTTCCATTACGCTAATACTATTATTAGCTTAATTTATTAATATAATTGAAAACTTTATAGAATAAACAATAATAAAATACTGAAAAAAAATTATTACATAATCTTTTTTTTTTCACTCGACTTTTAAACAATTGCTACACACAAGTAAAACCTATACAAAAAGGTCACCACACCCACCTTAATTTAGTCATGAAACCGCGTCAACCTTTAACCTACTACTAAAGTTTAAGCGGTCAAACTTTAAAAGAACACCTTTTTGACCGCTTTTGTTTTTTTTTTATTTACCACACAGTGGGTGGAAATTGAGGCTATCTGTGGAGCAGCCTTTAAGCGCTTGCCCGGATTGGAACGAAACCAACACGTCCAGGTTCAATCCATGTCTCCCCCGTCTCGGTATAAGTTAAACATAAGGTAACCATTGCCGGAACATCTGTTTAAAAATATATTATCATCTCTTTCTTTTTCTTTGACATAACTGAAATAGCAATATGTTTTTGTATAGGCGGGGGTGGAAGAGAAATCCACGGTTAATCCAAACCTTTCGTTACTGCGACATTCCCATCACTTTCTCATTATGACGATCGCTGTCTCTATCTTACCCCATGAATTTGATAGAGATAAAATATAACATAAAACATTTTTCGCTTTTAACATTGCCTTTTTTACAACTATTAACTAATCCCGGTGTCAGCAAAATCAATTTTAACAACTTGATAAAAGTTACAAAGAGTGATGTGCAACAATAAAGTTTTCTAACTTGTATAACTTCGTGCTTGAGCTTTTGAAGAGATTGATCATGCAATTGGGTTAATAACCCTTGGGGCTATGTAGATTGTATCAAATATTCGTACCTATACGATAAAAGAATTCTAAATCATTTGAGAAACGCATAATCGTTTCAATACGGATTTTTTGTATAAAACGTTTTCCTTTCTATACGTAATAGTACAGAAAATAAAATTTGGTAGATTTTTTCGAGGTGTTACGTATATAATATGATTCGTGTTTAATTAACCTCTGTCAATTTTGCCATTAAAAACGCTGCACCTTATGATTGTTATGAAATGTGAGGTAGTTACAATAATGCAATGATTTGCCGACATTGTCACGCGAATTAATTTGCCACACGGGGACTGATGGCGTGTGGTTGTTCGCCACCACACAAGGACGAGCTCCGGCCTTAAACTTATTAGGCACTTACCTCATCAAAACAATCGGTGCACCTCAAACAAGCGATCGCGAATCGTACAAAGGAAGACACGACAGTTGAGTTATCACATACAAAATAAAAGACACAAACAAATTGACATGTCGATCTGTCACACAATTTTAGTCAGCACTCGAATGAATATCATCTTTTTCATTAATGTCTGTTATTTGGTGAATAGCGGCGCAGCTCTGGCCTGATGGCGGGCGAGCGCGCTAGTCGGCGCGCCGCCTCACTTTGACGAACACACGCTCGCGGAGTGAACTTTGCGCATGCGCTACAAGACGCAGGATCGCCCGAAATTCACAACACTTCAAGCTTTAATAAATGACGCAAGTATAAACTTATGTTCATACAAATTTAGCACCTATAACGATGCGTCTTAAGACGCAAATAGCAAAACTTATTTGAGGTTATAAATTCGTTTTGAAAGGTACTCGCGCGTGCCGCACTGCACACGTTGGTAATTAAATATGTGTTTGACAATAGCATAGGGTACGGTACGGTGGCTGTGCTGTGCTGTAGCGCTGATGACGTCAATCTGCACAAGTTGTTTATCGCAAGCCGGGTCGCAAGATAAAAAATTGGAACTTAGAAAAACTTTTAATTATTCAATTTCAATACATTACGTAAACGAACAACGAAGCTTTGTTACGAAAGAAATGACCTTTGAATACTTTTAACAACCGTTGTTAGCTAAGCTTTCTAAACAAAAAGTAACAATTTTCTAGAAAAAAAAACATCTAATATCTATGGAAAACAAATAAACATCAACACGAAACATTTAAATCTCTTTGTAGTAGTAGTAAATGTATTTTGGGAGGCTGTGTTTGCATATCCGGTCAGCGCCCCCGATGTCTCTAGGCTCTACCGGCTGGTGGAAATAGATAGGCTAGAAATAAACTTTGCACACGTAAAATATTCTAAATATTTCATGAGAGCTGTGTACCAATTTGCATATTTATCTTGATTTATCGATATTTGTCTTTGTTATAATAATATATTTAGAGATCTTAAAATTAAAGCTTAATTCTTAGTCTATGGAATATTTAACCTAAACTTTGGTCCAAATTTAATTTTCGTTCATTTATGATGGTTAAAATGTGGTGCTTAAAATAGACAGTTACAAAATTCCTTTGTCTGAAATTTTAAAATAAAATTATCTGTCATATTTTCATATAGTTGAGTAGTGAATGGTTTTTAAATTGGTTTAACAAAGTCATTTGGGTCTGTATAAATTATACCATTAATTAAATTTTCCAGAATAAAGGGTTTTAAAAATATAAGTACACACTACACTAATTCACTACACACTACACATTCAATACACTAATTTCACTGTGCTTCAACAACCTTCGATAGCTCAGTTGGTAGAGCGGTGGACTGTAGAGGCTATGCAAAATTGTCATCCATAGGTCGCTGGTTCAAATCCGGCTCGAAGGAGTTATTTTTCTTGTCTTTAAAAAAATCGCAACTAAAATAGAAATTAAAAAATTACAATTTTGTCCTTTTGTTCAATAAAGTAGACATGTCTGTCTTAAAAATATTTCGTTTCTCATAACTTTCCAGCTGTTTTAAATTTTGCAAAAGTTGTATTGTTTAAAATATGAATTAATTGGAGTTAGCAAATGTCAAGACGAAAGTTTTAAAGTTAGTAAGAAATTTAGGTGTTTTTGTGCTGAACTGAACCGATAAAAATTTTAGCCGCTGCGGACAGGATTCGAACCTGTGCGGGTAGAACCCAATGGATTTCAAGTCCATCTCCTTAACCACTCGGACACCGCAGCTTCGACTCTTAAAGTCAAAATAGTCATCACTAAGAGGAACATTAAAATAACAGTTTTTAAAGCATATTACAATTTAAAGTTACTTTAATATAAAAGTAATGATGAAAATCGTAAGATAATTATGAGACTTTCATATCTGAAAATATTAACTTCTTTGCCTTATTACGCTTAATCAAACGTTATTCCTTGTGAAGTAATTTTTGTTTTTATTTAATATTTATTGATTGATTATTTTGTCTATGGTTTTATTTTTATTTATATGTCCCGTCATCTAATATGTGCCACCTAGCGGTAAAAAGTTAAACTAAAAGATAATGCCATCTATGAATTTAAAGACAAAAAAAAGGACAGATAAGTATTTTCTACTCATCGTTAGATGGCGCTGAACATTTTTGTTACATCTATTGTTCAACAGATGGCATTAAGAATTAGGCAAAGCGAATATTAAGTATTACATTTTTATCTAGCTTACAGTCTGCAGTTATTTTGTAAATTTATAAAAAATACGACATATAATACTCAAATAAAATTATTTTAAATGTTTTATTTAAAGTATTAAATACTCCTGTAATTAATACTTTAAATAAAACATTTAAAAGAATTGCTTACAGTATGTTAGGGGTAAAGAAAACGCACCGATAAACGAGAAATAGTTGTATATTATTCATGGCCTTAATTAAAAGTAGATGTCTGTAAGAAGGCGCTCATCGCCACCGAGTCAGATGTACTTTCATGGTAGGCCTCTTCTATATAACTTTTGTTAGTACCTATAACAGTCTAACTTCAAAGGAGAAAGGTAAACCTTATGACAAATATATTTATTTAAACCGAGTAGTTCCTTAAACTAAACTATTTGGAAATACATACGAATAATTTATCTTGTATTTAAAGGGGACAATTACAGTGATACATAATTAAAACTAACTAATATTTTTCCTAAAAATATTTTTCTCTTTTAATGAATGTTACATATTTACATACCTATAAATTTTTACTGTTATTTTAAGAAATAGCTTCATGATAATATGATTTTATCGCGGATGCCTTTACCAACATTCATTACAATACAAAAGAGAGAAAGCTTAACAAAATCTTATCATCATACATTAGTTGACAACTATTTACGAACACATTCAACTTTCCAACTAAACATAATTACTTTTTACATTAACGTAATTTGTTTATTAAATATTATCTGTAGAATAAAAACATATTAATTAAATGTATCATAATATTTACTTATAACTAATTTAACGTTTTCCTAAATATGATACATTCATCGTATGGACATAAGATGATGATTTTATTTAAAAAAAAAAAACAAATGTTCGCGTGATATCACAGGTAACTTTTACAGCGTTCTATGCCCAAAATGTATACAATAAAACATGATTAAATCTATAAAATTAGTTTATTTCAATATCTAGTTTTTCTTCAAACTTACTTAGAAACAAAATAACAAATGAGAAAAACCTTTTTTAATCAATCTTTGACAATACGAATAAAAAGTCTCTGTTTTTTGTGTTTGCCAGTTCGATCAGGAAATGATATTGACCTTCGACATTTTGTTGTGTTGTAGACAAGAAAAGTTTTTATCGATCTGAAACACATAGTTTACTTAGTCATAAATCTATACAATTTAGATGTCTAAACAATCTTGAGACTCTCAATAAAAAGCAACATAATATTTAATAACCATGAGTGTAAAAATAAGTTTATAAAAATATAAAAAAAATTTGTGATACTGTAACCTTTTCAATTAAGGCATTAAATAAAAAAAAATTATTTTATTAAAATTTAAATATAGAAAACATTTGATAACTTTTAACATAGATTGTTTTAATTGATTCCAATCGATGAGCAACAACAGTTATAATCCAATTTAAATTTCATCCGTGTTCTTGAGACGAAAACCTTTTACGGCTTGAAAGGGATCGTTAATACGCCACCAAGTAATAAAAAGCAAAGGCATAAAGTTTACAGCGACTCAGTTAAGGCGAGACGGACAGACGGACAAGACGTAAAAACAAAAGTGTATAGCTAGATGTCGTAAAACTTGCATTAGACACCGTTTACTAAAATGTAAACAGTATAGTCGTGAACGAAAGTTGTTAAGACATATTTTAATATTGCAGTTAGTTATCATATCTGTATAGTATACAAACTAGTAACACGCCATGGCTTCTCTCATTTAGACATTTAATAAATGCTTAGTTTTAAACTAGCGAACAAAAAATAATTTGGAAAGTGCCACTCTTTTAATAATATAATAGCTATCGCCCGCGACTTCATGAAGCCGTTCTGAAGACACCTTCTTATAAACATCCATTTATCCATACATCGAAACATTCGCATTTATAATATTAGTAAGATATTTTTTTTAGCCACATGAATATAACCGAGGTTCAAAAATTATAACAGTATAATTAATATTGAGTCACAGACAACTTTTGTCTCCGACTATACATACTTCGAATAGGAAACAAGCAAGAAATTTAAGGATAGGTGAAGTGATTAAATCTTCCACACAGGCTTTCTTTCTCTACAACGTTTTATAGTTATTGAACTTTACAAGTGGCCATTTCAAATAGAATTTCGCTTCAAGCCTTTTAAAGGAAAAGTAAACTAAAGATAAAGTCTTACAGTTCACCACTCACCGATTATGTTTTAAAACCTTTCAATAGTCTATGACTGTATATCACTGACATTTGAAAATGGAACGCTTATATTCAAAATACACATTTGTTTTTAAAAGACAAGTTGCTGCTACTGTAACCTTCGACTATCAAAGCACTGGTACTAAATAATATTCATATCCCTCTCATTCTCTTTCAAAATATAGAGACAACCATATAGTCCAGCACAAATGTCACGTTAGTGTTTCACGGTTATGACCAACTAGCTTTCGCTCGCGACTCCGTTTGTGCGGGATTGAAAAAACCTCAATATGTAGCCTATTGTGTTCTTCAACACTATGTTCTATATGTATGCCAAACAAATATCCATCCAAACATTCGTATTTATAATATTAGTAAGATTGTGAGATATTAGTAAGATTTAATCGAAATCTTATGTAGATTCCATTTGTCTTGTTGATCGCGTTTCCATTGTTTTACATTTTACGTTTCTTGTCGCATAATCGTTGGTCGCGTGCGCACGAACAAACAATCACGTACGCAAGCAAGGCTTCCCAGAAGGGTACACGATGTACAAGAATTATAGTACTATAGATTAAATGATAATCTTGTATATTTTACGGATAAGACTATGTTTTTATATAATAAGGGGATGAACGAGCATTGCGGTTACCAAATCGCCTAAGTCCATAGAACCCAACATCAGAAGAACTGTAGATGCGTTGCCGGCCTAGGAACCCTAAGTCATACTTGTTTGGACATACCTTTTTACTTTTGATATTTTTTAATTTAACTGGAACTTAAAATCCATGTATTTGATAAACCGATGTATTTGAGCAGAGTGAATGAATCTATTATTTTGAGGACTTTTGTTGTACTTATATAATTGATTACTTTTGATGTACCTATATATTTGCATATCTTGTCTGCTACGGTATTTATGACGCTGACTGTACATTGAAATCATTGTAACATTGTTAAAAATATTTTAGTCTATAATTCGCGCTATTAATATTTATTCAGATCATTAAATAAAACGCTCAGTGAAATAATGGTCCTTAATTACTCTGTGATTGCAGTGTTCGACTTCGACTAGTTCGATAATACTACAAAATTAAGTGAATACTTATACTTTTTGCACGTAAAAGAATAACAACGCAAATATGAAGTATGCATTTTTTGTTCCATTCTTACGACCTTAAGATTCTTGTGTTGGGTGAGTTTATTTTGTCAGAATGTTGAAAGCCTTGTGTAGGACAATGACTATGAAACACTGATCATCTGATATTTCTTACTTATCTTATAAATTAAATCTTTACAAAATGTATAAACAGAACGTTAAGTCCTAATCAACCTGTATAATTGATTATACATACTACCACAATAAAATCTCTATAGAAATCCATCTTTACAAAACTAAGTGTAAATCTACGTATTAGTGATGTATGTTACTAGTTCACTGAAACAATCCAAATCCTTGCCAAATTCATAGCAAGAGACGTCCCGTTTTAAACTCATTAGATTTTAGCTTATAAAAGTTCCAAGAAGGACTTGAAATATCTAACTGTTATTACTAATGTTAACATATTAATTTAGTTACATATTTTATATTTAACAAATCATAATAATTATACAAAAATTAGTACACCACCGGTTGCAGAATGCAATGACGCAAGCAACCTGTGTTCAGAGCTGCGGAGACAGGAACCACCTCACTATGCGCACGACTTTACTAATATCGTTATGAAAACGGTTTAGCGTGAAAAAGGTAATCCATGTAATATGAATTTTAGTTGTATATCCGCTAATCGTACATCTCTGTAATTTACATAAAAAATGCAAGTCAGTAATTGCAAATCGATTCAAGAATGTAAGAGTGCTTGGAAATCGATTCTATCGAGGTATGTGATTTGCTCGAACGCATCGATTACTCGTTTCCACATCTCGGAGATTATACGGTCTGTTTAACGGTCGCCTGGCTTAGTGGTAGCAGTAGTATGACAAGGATTCAAAACCTTGATGAGATGGGACTGTTAGGATGGATGTTTGTTTGAAAGTATATCCAAAATAGCTGAACGAATCTCGATGAAATTTGGCATACATATAGGACATAGTCTGGAAGAATACATAATTATTTTTTTCAATTCCGCGCGGACGGAGTATTAAAAAGTAGCCTTTGACCCGTATACCTTAATGTTTTTCTATACCTAAATGAACTTCGACATCAAAATAAAATAATCTTTTTTCAGAAAATATTGGGATATTTGCAAAGTACGAATTTCCCATCGTAACCTTTGATATTTTCATGATATTCCCAACAATATTTTTGTTCTCTATCTTCTACGTATTTTCATATTTTTACGATAAAAGTGATCGTTACTATCATATCTAAATTGGTATAACAATATCCAAAAACACTAACTCGATAAGGAAAGCATGCGACCATCCATGACTGCCGTACTCGGGAATTGATAAGATTATCGAAGTGAAATGTTCAGATAAACTTTCTGCTTAGCGATAACAAATAGCCAACCTGTTTGTGACAGGTTATTTAGCTATCGGTAAAAAATAGAGCTAATACTATAGTATGGATTTACTTGGTTAGTTAAACAATTCTTTGGAAATTAAATATTGCATTTTTTAAATATCTGGGTGAGCTGAAACATCGTACGAGTAAGCAGAATACTATTTTAGTCCTAGCAAATCGTAAAGGGATGTTAGAGAAAGGCAACGTTCAAGGTCAAGGTCATTCAAGGTCAGACTCCATTAAAATTAAAACAATATTGTACCAAAATATTATTACAAAATTCAATACATGTTAATAAAATCTCGTCAAAACTGTTTCTAACTTTTGTATCAAATTAAATGATCTGATACTTTATACTAACTCAATTTTAACGTCAATATTTGAAAGTATTGCTACGTGTACAAAATCGGGGCGCATCGTTAATACAACACAGTATTGGATATCATATGGAGTTATTTCCTGGACGAATTTTAAACATATAATTTAAAACAACTTTAACAATGGCTTAATACGATCTTTAGTTATTATTACACCTCATTCAAGTCTGAAACAAGACCAGTGAGATATCAATCTTAATTTAATTAAAAGAAATATATTTGTAACTAGCTGTCTCCCGCGACTCCGTCCGGAAAAAAATTAATTAGTTCCCGGCAATTATTCGAATTTTTCTCACCTAGAACCTTCCCTAGACCTCCACGAACATTTTAATACCAAGATAAGATAAACCTGTTCAGCTGTTCTCGAGTTTTAGCGAGACGAACGAACAGCAATTGATTTTTTTATAAATAATAGATATTCGTCAAGATAATCGTTTTGCCTTCGAACTGCGTTTGCAATGCATTCTTTAATTAAGAGTTCATTCGCCTTTGTTAATTGCATACGATTTAAACATCTTACATTTAATTACTCAGAAGTGTGTGCTGAATAATGAGGTTGTGTTTTTAAAGCACCTTTTTGTTTCGCGAGAATTAAAAGATTATTTCCTGATATGAATATTGAGTTTTGTAATTAAGTTCTTAAATAACACAAACACTTTCCGGTTTTGTTTACACATTTGTTACATTTCTTTTATTCTAAACGAATATAAGAAAGAATATTCACATCAAAGCAAAGTACAAGTCTATTAATTACGGTTAATACAAAAACCGATCTAGTTTCTTTTTTCTCCTATATCGTAACAGTTATGATTCAAAAGAAAAAAGTATAGCTTAAGTGTCTTAACAAAATAAACATAAATATGCGAACACATTATTTATCTGCTTTGATTAAACATAACCTCTTACTCAGCGCTTAATGTGTTCAGGATGTGCTCGTGACGCATAAGGTCACATCTTGTCACTGTCAACGCACTGCTTAACCATTAACCATTTCAACGCTAATTGCATCACATATAAAGGACAATCAACAGCTAATTCGAAAGAGTAATAATTCGTACCATAGATTATTTGAAAGAATACAAAAGGAACAAAACTGTTATGACCATCAGTATTAAAACCTCTTTCTTTAACCGTTTAGGCGACTATTAATGGAGACTTTACCCTTCTACAAATTAGACAATAATTTTATTTATTGGTACGAACGCCAACAACCTTTAGTATATTGAATATTTTTCGCCTGCCTTAAAATGTACGATAATTAATTACTGATTACGAATGCTTGCTTCCCCGCCCACGGCTTAGCTGGGTTGTTGTACACAATTATTGGCTTATTGTCGACCCACTGGGTGCGACGACCTAGGCTTCCATTGTCTTACCTGAGGCTAGGTTAGCTAATTGGATATGTAATTCGAGACAACGCGGTTACGCATTCCCTGGGTCAGGTTCTTTTATGTTTTATACTAGCTGTCACCCGCGACTCCGTCCGTGCGATTAAATTAAAACTCAATAAGTAGCCGATGTTTTCTTACAGACTACGTTCTACATTTATGCAAAGTTTAAGCTAGATTATTGCAGCCGTTCTGGAGATACCTTCTAACAAACATCCATCAATCCACGTGCGATCGACAGCTAAAAAGCAGTGTGCTCGCTCGTTAATCAACATCGAATGGGCGGCAGAAACAAAATAATTGATATTAATTGAATAAATACGTGGAACGAGCAAATGTGAACAAACGAGTCATGTGTGGGAGTAGAGCGCAAAATATATTCTTCGTAAACATTAAAAACGGTTTGTTACTTTAATTATATCCTATGTTTTGATAGACAAACCTATTTCTTTAAACTTGTAGCGATCTAGACTAAAATCTTATGGTGCGCAAGCATATAGGATTTAAAATTTACTTGTAGAATCTTAGCTAATAACTACATGTGTATCTTTTTTAATACGAAATCATTTCAAGAATGTGTTTAAATAATACGATTTGTTACTTTAACCCTTAATTCGATCGTATCCAGTGTGACGAACAACTAATTTAAAAAAAATCTACTGAACTAGTTTAGAGAAGATAAAATCACTTTATTAAAAAAAAAACAGTTTTTTTGCTACAAAAATTTCGTGGAATTAGGGGTTAACAGGCAAGTAACCAGGTTAAATCTATATTGATATTATAAACAGGAAAATTTTGATTATGGGTTTGTTTGGATTGGATGGGATCGGAACTGAACCAATTCAAAAAATTCTTACACTGTTGGGAAGCTACATTATATTCTAGTATTGGATATATTTTTAATTCAACACGGGTGAATTCGCGGGCAACTACTAGTCTAATATAAATGTTCAAAGTTAAGCAAAATACGTAAATAAGAATTTAAAAACATAAGTTACTATTTAGTTAATGAAAAAATTTTGAAAATACATAATTGCCGTTACTGATATTAGGTGCGCAACTAAGTTCTCGCTGTTTGTCAGTAGATGGCTCTAGCAGTAAGAGCTGGTCGATTTTGACATATCCAAAAAGTTTTTGATTTATTTTCAATAATAGAATTACTATAATAACAAACTAGAATTTAGCAACGCATTTAAGAATTACATTAGCTTGAAATTATAACTACGATATTAATAGAATTATTTATGTGGGACGATGTATGTAAGGATTCAGGTGTTCATCAATAAAGTTCTTCGAAGCGGTTGAATTCTTTACAACGTAGGTTGTTTGTGTAGGAAGGGCGATACCTATGCGAGAGGAAATATTTTAATTGTTATTGACAACAATTAGGATTCCTAGGCAGTATACTTTTTTGCTTTATAAAAATTGTATTACTTGAACTAGTTTTTTTAATTAAATATAGCTATATACCGAGACTCCGTCCGCGCGGAATTAAAAAAAAATTAGTAGCCTATCTGTCTCATTTCATGATAAACACCTATTTATATCTGTGCAAATTTAGCGAGACCCGTTGAGCCTGTCCGCAGATACCTTCAAACAAACATCCATCCATCCATCCATCTAAACATTCGCATTTATTAAATCAGTTGAAGAGATGTTGCGAGAAGCGAAAATACATGAATTTATGGTCAGTTGCTGAAGTTGCTGAAATGACGATTTACTTCTACATAAAAAAAGATAATTTAGGAAGTGATTATGTATAAATAAAAAAAATATATATTTATTTTTGCAAAATGCTCTTTTAATGGATTTAATATAGCGAAATATCTAACTACGTCCTCAATCGTATACAGGATGTCGTCGATTTGAGGAAAATACTAATCATATCTATAGCAAAAACCTTTTGAGTATTTATGGTTTTTATGGACATGAAACTAAAATCATACTTGAGATGTGAAAATATGGAGATGAACGGATAAATGATACGGTACATAAAATCAACCGTAGCATTAGCTCATTGGTATATTAATTTTTCCATCGTCATGACTAAATTAAGAAAATTAATTTGTTATGGTATATAAACGAGCAAGCGATAACACGAATTCGCCGAAATAGCGAACGCTGCTCAAAGACATCCGCAGTTGCAAATGCGTTACTATGCACTGAACAACATTTTCCCTTCACATTTCCCCCATTCTGCGAAATAAATTTCAATAAATGCGAACTTTAGTATAAACTTATGATTGACATATTAAATATATCTATACTTTAAGACAGTATTAGAATCATTTGGCGCGAATGATGTGCTTTCGTTACAAAGTCTAGTCAAAGACTGAATAATGAGGGGACATAAACATCGATATTTTAGTAAGGCTAGTGTTGCGTCAATACACTGACACATTTTCGGATTTTCTTCCTAACAAAACTAATATAAAAAGAAGAAAAATTTGATTATTTGCATTGAATAGACTCCGAAACTATTGAACAGATTTGATAATTTCTTTCACTGTTGGGTTCAATTCATTTATACAGTTTCTTTAATAGCTATAATCTTCTCTGCAATGCGTTTGAAATGGTGAAACCATAATGATCCATAAAAACAAATATTAAGTCGTGAGCAAAGAAATCATCACTAATATACGCGTAACAAGTAAATGGGAAAGCCAATAATGTCGCTTTTCACTAACGACGAAAACATTGGAAGACAAGCACGAATTATTGCAAATTGTTTGGTGCATAGAAGTGGCATAAATTGCTGCTTTCCGAGACCAAAATCCCTGTATAAAACATAATCTTATTTCTGATTTCTCGAAGATAACGTGGGGGATGATATGTTTTACACAGTCTCCGAACTCAACGGTAAGTAAATCAAACTTTTAATTAAGTAAATTGAAATATTTCAGTCTTTAATTGATAAAAATATTTGCTCAATTAAGTATGTGAAATCGTCATGTGTAATTTTGTAAAAAAAATTACTAAATATCACAAACTCTTACGAAACGAAGTAAGGGAAAGAAATCTAGTATACCAACATACATTGCAAGTGTTACCACGAGATATGCTAGGTTAAAATATCTACTATACTAAAACATTGAGGCCGTTAATCAAGACAATGTTTAGAAAATAAAGATCAATGTATTGTCGGCAAGTCGGTGACGGACAAACACAAAGGGGATGTAATTGTATAGTGTGTACATATCACCTAATTATTTACATAATAAACTCTTCCGCAAGCAGCCGACCCCACGGTGTACCTTGCCTAACCTGTGTATACCAAAACATAACTTATAGACGGTATCATAATATATAGTATATATACTATCCTATGTTTTACTAATATTATAAGTGCGAATGTTTAGATGGATGGATTGATGGATGATTGTTTGAAGGTATCTCCAGAACGGCTACATGTTTCTCAATGAAATTTGGCATAAATGTAGACAATAATCTGGAAGAACACATAGGCTAAATTAAGATTTTTTTACTTTCGCGCAGAAGATGTCGCGGTCAACAGCTAGTATGTAGATACATACTTATACCTATCATAAATCATTGTTTTAGATTTAATTGCAAACTTATTTTAATCCCTGTTTTATTTATTTTAATTATTGTAATTATTTTGTCAAAAATCTTCTTTAAGCAGCTTTCTATCAGAAAGGAAGAAAAATTTTCCACAGATCAGATTTTGTTCTTAATACATTTAATGATGTCCATATACTCGTAAATAGCGTGAAAATACATTTCTATGCGTAAATTAATTTTATTCGTTAATGCAATGAAAGGAATAAAAAAAAAGAAAGATTTTATTTCTCTAACCCTGTAATTAATATAATTAGATAGATGTTTTGACCCGTAACATGAGAGACAATCGTATTTTTTTAGCGCCGATTGCTGGGAATCCAAAGCGGAAACTCAAAATGGAGGACAAAGGCTAGCGGTCGCAAAAAGTCGATGCCAAAATGCCATGTCGTTGAACTTAAAAGTAAATTAGGCATTGTCACTAAATTATATGTAATGTACCGTAAATACTGGCGAGTGAGAAAATTAAAACAATTACAGTAATAACGTGACTTCTATGTTATATACCGTTTCAAAAACTATATAATTTAGTTATCCTTTCTAAATTATTAGAAAGGAAACCGTAATATATATCTTTATGTGTAGTTTAAGCAATAATAGTTGGAGAATGGATGAAGAACGCTTTTTGAAGCACATAAGTAGTACAGCGAAATAATACATATAAGTAAATGCGAATAGTTTGTGATCTTTGGATTATCTTACTAATATTATAAATGCGAAAGTTTAGATGGATGGATGGATGGATGTTTGTTTGAAGGTACCTCCGAAACGGCTGAATGGATTTTGATTAAATTTGTGATACATGTAGAACATAGTCTAGAAGAACACAGAGGCTAATTATTTAATAAATGCCCCTGAATATATGTTTTGTCTGATAATTTTGTCTCGGAACTAGATTAGTGTAACTTGATAATTATACTAAGTATTCCGTTGCGTATCTAAACAAAAAATAGACGAGAATCACACATCTAGCGATTATTTTACAGTAATTACTGATATAATCTCAACGATACTTTTTTTTTCAGTAACTCGATACTCGGTATAAAAAATCTCCGGGTCACTTTTGTTTTGGAACGTTTAGAAGATAAATGGGTTTAAATTCAAGCATCAGTTTTTCTCGGAAGACGCTTTGCTTGACACAAATAGGGCTGTTCTCTTTCGCGCCATGTGTACCGAAGACTGGGATCTGTAATATGATAGTGCGGTGCCGCTTTGTACAAAATAAACAATCGTGTGTGGTTCCACTCTTATTATTTTTTGGTACTAATCAATCTTAATTTCATTGATTAATCCTTTTTAAGGACTTCTAATTTGTTAAAGTAATACGGAGACAAGATTAAAAGCTTCGTATTATTATTATTTTTTTACGCGAATGTCATGATTCCTTGAACTTGTCATTGAAGGTTTTTTCTTTCAACAGCAACTACCTTATTGGAGTTATTTGATCAAAGTTCTTTATTTGACGAAGTCATTTTTTTGTCCGAAGTTATTTAAAAAAATAAATCTTTATTAGTTAGTGACTGTCATTGGATAATTGCAAACTACATCAAGGTGGTCCATCAAATGTCGTTCATTTTCAATATGATTTACATGTCACTTAATGCTTAACTAGAAGGGACTATTTTTAATCAGTCAAGATAAAAAAATAGTAATTGCCAAATGATAACGCAATGAGTCCCATTAGCCAAATGTGATAGAGTTCTCTTCCCACGAGCTTGGTCAGGAAGCGTTTATCTCTGACCTTCATGGTGTGCGGCCACTAATCTCTCGCCTTCCTCGTCCGCGGCGCCGGCGCTGACTACTACACAATGGGCTTTAGTAGCTGTTGAAATGAATATCCTCTTTATACTCTATGTTTTCCTAGTATCATGGCGACAGTTAAACTTTTTTTTAATTAAAAAAGAAATATATTTGCATGCTGTTTTCTTATTTAACTAATAAAAATTTAATCTTACTAATATAATAAATGTAAATGTTTGGATGTACGGATGGATGGATGTTTATTAGAAAGTATCTCTAGATCGTGTGCATGGTTTTCACTGAAATTCTGCATAGATGCAGAAAATAGTCTGGAAGAACACTTAGGCTACTAATTAGGTATTTTTTTCCACGAGGACGGAGTCGCAGGCGACAGCTAGTTATACTATAATTCACGTTTATTGCAATAGTGTTGAAAAATATGTACGCACAAAGATTTCTGTTGTGATTTAATTTTGGTTTTATTTTACTTATTTGTTTGATATTATTAAAAGTTATAAACTGAAATGAATCACTTACTAAGGTCCCAACATAAAAAAGTTAAAAGGTACAACTTCCATTTTACGGTTCGTTGCCTATTGGGGTTAAACTTATTTAAGACCTTGTTTTATATGCATATGGGAACTTAACATGTTAATTAGCTAAACATAATTAGTAAATAAATACTTAAGACGCAACAAACACTATGAGGAATGCTATAAACTATAAAAATTCCATTAGAAACTGCAAAGTATTGCACAATAAGGAAGTTTTGCAATATATCACTGCAGTTGTTTATAATATTGTACTTTTACTATCATAATTTTGTTTGTTACTAACTTTGAGGTACAGATACCTCATCAATGTCACCGACCAAGTATTAATTTGAGCGATGTATATTTGGGCTGGGATTTTTCAAAGTTGTTAGCATAACTAACAAAGAACGAATGCTCAATAGTTTATTTATAAATTGCATAAATTTACAGTCTGTCGTCAAATTATGTATTTTATAACACATTAGTGTATTAACACTGTTTAAAAACCGCACAATGGTTTTCCCCAAACATGCAAAACTTATATTAAAATGTTTTATTTGCGTATCAGGATGTTATGTCCTCTTCCGATTGATAACGATGCTAAAATCTATTAAAGTACATTAACATTACATTTTTAATACGTATTTCGAAACATTAATTCTTCTTTTTTTGTTGACGAATCCATATCAGTAGGAATTGCTAAAACAGCAACACAAAGACAACGCTGCCAGTATAATAGGTTTAATTAACTATTTTGACGGCTGATAGAGATGTATGGAGGAGTAGTACATACTGTGCCGACCCTCAATAGGGATAAGAGCAGGTTGATGATTGACTATTTCCTATTATAATAAACTATCCTCATTAAAAAAAGGACAATATAATCAAAGAGGAAAGTATCTCAAATGCTATTCGTTTGAATGACCACGGCCTTTCACCTGCGGCTTCGTTGTTCTGTGCTAAATAGGTACTTCCAGTCATTAGTGTCGGCATACTTTCACAACATGCTTCCTTTAAACAAAGTGCATGAAATTAAGAATAGCAAAATGAAACTAGCTGACTTATGGAAACTATTGCAAGACGTGTTAGTCCTATTTAGGGGTCCGTGCCTCGAAAGGAATAAAACGAAAGTCTTATAGGCTCGCTTCGTTTTAATAAAAAGCACTGTTAGAGTTACTTTTTATTTACTTATTACCTCATCCTTAATTGCAGTGCCGGAGTAGTAAGGCGTTGT
Organism: Papilio xuthus; assembly: GCF_000836235.2. Classification (NCBI taxonomy): domain Eukaryota; kingdom Metazoa; phylum Arthropoda; class Insecta; order Lepidoptera; family Papilionidae; genus Papilio; species Papilio xuthus. The sequence continues at coordinate 2,161,557 of NW_013533657.1, forward strand.
ACGACCGCCCAAGAATGCTTGCCAGAAAGAGGCGCTCTTGGCATATGAATATAACAATAGTAAAGTAATAGTAACCCCTTTTAAGCATGGTAAAAAGTAGAGCTGAAACCGTTAATACTTATTTAGTTACTAAGAGATCCACTTAGTGTAGATTTAGTGTGGGAAATCTAAACTCAGGAACGACTTAAGTAAATAGTTATCTATCATCGTTGCAAAAGAAAAAAGTGCTCTTGTATTAAATTTTATTCAAATTTTACATTAAGAAATACATTTTGCACAGAATTGTTGCTAAATGCATTGTTTTGGTGTCGATTAATATCTCGCGTATTTAGTTTTCTTGGAATAACGACCACCCAGATTATTTAATTAAGAACTCGATTAAGAATAAGATTCAGTAAAAAATATTAATTTGTACTCTGATAAACACCACAATAAAAGTAATTTTCTTACGAAAGTTTTGTAGATGTTCTTTTAGCAAAATACTTAGCGAAAAATTATATAATCTTTAAAATAACAGAGGCGTTATACGACTCATATTCTCTCAGCTCAAATTTAATTTATAACTGACTTTATATGAGAATAATAGTCGTCCGGTCCCTTGTAATTGCATTAATGGATACCAAATATAATGCGGGCAGCTGTCTCTTGCGTTCGTGGGCGTTACCCGGTGTAAATGTTTAACTGATAGAAGTAAATTTATATTGTTAACATTTATAAATCATCATTTGACATACGAGATGTTAATTCATGATTACTATATTTTATGTGAGTGTGGTTTCTAAATACTCTCGTTTATTAATAAATAAAACCAGTTAGGATACGAAAAAAATTGTATTTTAAGTCTGTTATCGTTCGTGATGTATTCGCAACTAAAATAGCCTATTCTTCCAGATAATAATATTGCATATTAACGTAACCGTAATAAATAAATGCGAAAGTTTGGATAAATGGATGGATATATGTTTGTTACAAGATATCTCCGGAACGGTTATACGGATCTTGATGGATTGGCACAGATGTAGAACATAGTCTGGAGTAACACAAAGATTATTAAGTTTTTTAATCTGCGCGGACGGAGTAGCGGGCAACTACTAGTATTATATATCAGTAGTTAATTGAGAACACTTTGTTGGCCATATTACAAGAATTGCAAATAGAATTATTTGTAGTACAAAACGTGACAAAAACAATACATACAACGATAGTTTTAATCACGTTTTACAAACAATATATTTGAATCCCTTCCCGGAAGTTTCTATTGTGGTAATAAACGAGACATCGGAAGTGTAACAGTTGGATATTTTGTTTGTTCCTTTACCGCTATTCTTAGACTGATTAATTGGAAAAATATCTTATAAAGTTAATTATTATATTATAATACTACAGTTACGGTTCAGTAAAATATGCTTATTATGGAACAAAAATAATTAATTTCATATTATATATTAATTTTAAAATTATTATTATAATATTTATTATACTTAAAGTCAGGACAGAATCGCATCATTTTATGGAACATAATCTAAATTTTTACTAATACTATAAATGCGAATGTTTAGATGGATGGATGGATGTTTGCTTGTCGGAACGGATCTTGATGTAATTGGCACAGATGTAAAATATAGTCTGGAAGAACTCATAGGCTACTAATTTTTTTTTAATACCGCGCGGACGCAATCAGCTAGTATTTCAATAGAAGTAAAAGTGGGGAACTCTGTCAAGACCAAGAAGTTCTTATATTTAAACTTAGGACAAAATGGATCAGTACATCAATGAGACTTACGTTTCGGTTGATATAAAAAAAAAACAAATCTTTTTAATAATATGAATAGAAGCGATATGGGTAAATAACAAAGGTGTTAAATAACTCATTGTTAAGTCAAACATCTTATTATTCGTAGGTTTATAACAAATTACTACTTTGGCTTACTAGACATCGTTAAATATATTTTTATAAGAATAAAATGAACACTGACATGATGGATGATACGATAAATGGTTTGTTGTTATGCCGTAACGAATCTATTGGGTTTGTGTGAAATATTGAGAAATTAATGTATATGTCGAAATCGTATATAACGTGATTGTTAAATTCATATTCTTAACTGAATGTTAGAATCAACGCATTAACAGTTATTGTAGTACACGTAGGTATTTATCAAAAATAAATTTTAATTTTATTATGGTTCATATTCATACAACTATGACCAAAATTTTATCACATTATATCACAATACGTCGATATTTTTTTAGTAAAAAAAGTCCAGTGCTTTGGCTATAATGTAGCACTCTTACCGTAGGTTTCTTAGACCAAAATCTCCGTTTAAATGAAATTGTTATATCTGTTTTGTTAAAGGTAATGACAGGGATAATGATATGGTTAAAACGGAAATTTTGACCTCAGAAACCCACGGCTACACGCAGTTAATGTAGTTTGAAATGACAGCAACCGCTATCGACGTTTCAGCATTAAAAATTCGCACAAGTAACTGAGAAAAATAAGCAGTTCACTTGTCTGTATAAAGAACCTATCTTCAATTAAATCCTTCAATAAAAAGACCGAAGGAGACGTACGTTTCGAATTAAATTCTTTTCTATCCGTGTCGGTTAAACGCCGGTACAATAGGCACAGCGGTGACCGGTCCCTTCACAGCTGATTTCGACAAAGGGACACCAACATCTGTTGGAAACTAACTTACGAGTGACTCGTAGGGAACCGGTAGTGTAGGGCGACTAGGCGGCGAAAAGCTCGGGATATTCTATCTTAGTGAGGTATTGCTGCATGTCTCAAGATCAAGTCTTGGAAAATGTCATTGTTAGAAGGGCTTCAAATTATAAGGAATAGTTTCACGGGTGACAATTTTTATTTTTACTATAAAATTTTCTGTCTCGATATTGAGATCATTGTATACCGATACATTAGCTATTTGTTGGCGATATTAAAAATATATTAACGCGTGTGGAAGAGGTTCTTTATGGCGATAGAATACGTAATTGTCAGTTTCCAAATCCAAGAAATTAATTGCTTTTGTTTTTGCGATTAGCTTGTTAAAATGTCCTTTAATTCAGATTCATAAATATGGTATACCTCGTGTTGTATAATAGGCAGCCATGCGACTCCTGTGTATTTATAAGTAGACACGTGGCTACAATCCAAGGACGCGAGGTTCGCACGCAAAAACAATGTAGCCTACGACTTAAAGTAGCCATACACGTGATACCTATGTCTTAGAATTGTAAATAAATGTAAGAATTTGAACCTTATGCTATTACACCAAATATCATACGTACTTCTGGAAATGTGGTTTCCACTAAAAATGGACATCATAACCTCCAAACAAATATACATTAAATTGTTATAGAATATACATGCTATCATGTTATATGGTTTTTAAAATTTATAATATTAATCAACTTAAACTGCGCAATATCACCTCAACCTATATAATTATCACCACGATTTCGTATAACTTTATTTCCTATTACTACTTTAGTGATTACTGGACAATAAAATATAAGTAAAGTTTGGTTCAGAGCTACATTTAATAAAAATATATTACTTCGCGTAATACTTGCAAGAATTTACGTTATAAAAAACTCGTCCGCTCTATTACAAATCTGCATACCATAATCATAAGCTTTTAAAGACGAAGATAAATTGTCGATAGATAGGACATTCGCCTGTCATTCTGTCACATTACATGAATAAGATATTAAGATATTAACGCCCTATATTCCGTTGAATAATTTTAGCAACCCTTCTCTTTGGACATTATACCGTAAGTTCACACAGCAAATCAATCAACGTCGCCAATGTAAACAGGTCTTGGACTCCGGTATCAGTTCTGCAACCATTTATGTTTGCGTAAGCGTAAATTCATGAATAATAAGCGAACATTCAAACAGATATGATGTCTATTGTATGAGCGGTCAGCTGGAGCATTCGGTAATCCGACAAGTGCTATAATACTATGGTTACCATAATATAATTGTCTGATATCAAGACATTAAAGCAAAGTCTGGGACAAATTCCAACTATTCAGGAACCTAACATTACACCGTTCCGTTAGGAGAAACATATCATAAAGGCTTACTGCACGACTGCGGCTTTCGTATTCCAATTCCGATCCGAGAATGTATTTTAATGTTTTAGGGGCGTTCAAATCATTGCTTAAACAAGTGGCCTTTCCGGATGAGAGGATGCATGGAAAGGGAAGATATTTTCTTTCTTTGCAACCTCTCCTCCGTCGATTAAAGGTAGGCAACGCATATGCAATTGCGTATGTCTATGGGCAACAGTCACTTCGCTACTTCAGCGATTTCAGGTGGCCGCTCGCTCGTTTGCCACCTTTTGATATGAAAAAAAACAATATTGAAGTAGAACTGACGGCAGTTAATGCGAAGTGTTTTATTAAATACTTCTTTGTAAGACTCATTTTTGACACGCATTATGTATTCTATCTTTTAAAGTCTGAATTAAAAAAAATATGTGATAGTGTATTTGTCCTAATTTTATTAAATATCTTGCTACCCCAGTAAATAGTGAAACAATCCAAACATATCAATTTACCCGACCTTGGTGTTTCGTAACAATCGCTACGAATTGTCACTGCACGTTTTTTTATCTATGATTGAAAAACTATGCTAAAACGAATTGTTATTGTTAATATAAAAATCACTTTGCGAACAGCACTGGCTATATTATACGCTAAACATTTTTAAATTGTTTTACGTTACATTGTTACATTAAAAATATGTGTATTGCTTTTGCAATACAATCGCTATTTACACATAAATCTCATAAACATTAAGTACGTTAAATTACTATTTTTTATTACCAACGAAAATTATACGATTATGAAATAACTAATTGGATTGGAAGGTCTTTGGTGTAATTTAAGAAAACAGAAGTATTATTCGACCAACAACTTTCAATACTTGAGAGGAATATTTGTACTAAGTCCAAAGAAAGGTGGCCAGGAATATTTTTCGTTTATTCTATCTCTACATTTAAACATCTCAATTATTTATCTTTCATTTGTCTTTTGAATTTTGTAAAAAAAAAGCTTTTTAGTTTACAAGAACTCTACTATTGAATCCTAATTCATTCTGATCAGGTCAGGTAAAAGAGATCTGATAAAAAAGTGGCCGCTACCACAATCATAAGCGACTGTGCTCAGAACATTCCGTCGTAATGGTGCGTCGACCACAACTAAATGATATTTCGAGCCCCACTTTCGGAGACGAACTCTAACGGACACTAATGATATAATAATTGTAGAGTATAGCCAGCTTGCGTGTAATTGCCTTGAATCGGAACTCTTATATGAGCGGACGAAGATATTGACAGACTAGATACGTCAAAATTAAAAAAAAAAGTAGATTGAGTGAGAAAATATTGTTTTTAAAGCTTACACAAAGGATGAATAGACCAAAAGTTTTAAATCACTTTTTTATATTTATCCCCCAAATTTCTGTCGTATTAAACATAATGTTACGTTTGCCATACATACTAATAGCAAAGAATATATGAATGTTAATCATGTTAAAGCTATTTAGAAAATGAATTTAACGATAATTAAGGGATCGTTTCTAGAAAGATGTATTCAAAGATCTTTGTACGATAATAATAGTTTCGCGGTATACGACAATCTAGAGGCATAACAGAATTAGACGATTATTTAATGTTACCCAAATGTAGGTTAAAATAACTTGATTAAATAACATTTGTGACATACTTATTCTTCTTACTGAAATAATTCTGAATTAATTTCTGTAGTATAGAAATGATAATGTAATGGGTGCCAATGAAGAATGGAAACAAACTTAGCTGAATTTTTCAAAGATCATGACATAGGTACGTCTAGAAGGAGTACCTACGAATATATTATATACTAACGGGCCCGACAGACGTTGTCCTGTCTACACGTCTTTAAATTGAATAAATTATTATGAAGTTAATATTTGATGAAAATTGTGAATCTGGTTTAGATTTCCCAGATCCCCTTGAACACACACAAAAAATTTCATCAAAATCGGTACAGTCGTTTGAGAGAAGTTCAGTGACATACACACGCACTGAAGAATTATATGTATAAAGATATATTTTTTAATCGTAACAATTAGATTTATGATCGTTCCAATGTTGTTGAAACTAAACAGTACAACAGTTTAACAAAACAAAGGAAAATTATTTAGATATTTATAACAGATTGCACCAAACATTTTCAATAATCATCAGCCTTAAACAAAAGCCTTCCCTAATCACTTCCACAGTAAAATAGTTTAAAAAAAATTCAATGTCGTAAATACTCATCTGTAACTTTTCAATCGATTCAAATTCTTTGACAACAGCAATGAGCATTACGCAACATCTTTTTGTCCCTGAACCAAGATTAAATGGATTTAAAACACGATAGTGTGTAAATTGTGAGAGAAAGTCGACGTGCAGGCAGTCACGTCTCACACGGAAACTATTTTGAAATGAAGAAAAAACACGAAATATATTTGACAAGTCTGTACTAATCCCTTCGATATTTTTATGCAACGCAGCAATAACACTCAATTATAAATATGACATTTATTTGGTACTAGAATATTAAATGCTAACTTATTATTATGGGAAACGGTACTAAATCAAAAATACAGTGCATGAACATTCCACATCAATTTAAAACCTTCAAATATGTATAAAAGATAGTAGACAAATTAAAAAGATAATAATTTTGGTAGGTTCTACGAGCAATTCATCATGCCAAATATTCTACTATTAAGTTTATTTTTAACAATTTTTTTTAATTACAAGAATAGTTAACTAATTATCGTATGCCTCATAACTAACCGTTCATTTCTGAGACGAAAATCTCTGTATAAAATATATCGTCGTCCTTATTATTATCTTTTCCAACACAGAGATAACAAGATGTTTTAAACGAAGATTTTGACTCAGAAACTCACGGTAAAAACAAATGACATTCAAATAAATATAGATAAAAGTGAACGTATTCTAAAGAAACAAATAAATAATTTATTTCCGTTGGATTTATCCATTCATTGATAATAACAAAGTAAACACATAGATTATGTACCAATTATATAAACTATCTTTTATTATTTCACACGGTATTAAGTATATCGTCAATAACTCATTATGTACAATTAAATGCAAATAAAATGTCAGATAACGTTCCGTACTAACGACAGTACTGTGCGACCAACTCAATAAATCCGAAGCTTGTTGATCAGTTAAATTATTAATGACTATTACTACATGCAATATAAAATGCATGGAATAAATGTAAACAACATACTCATAATATTATGACCGAGCTCGTAGTGTCATTGTGTCATTATACTATGAAATTTAAATAAAATTGGTGCTAAACATGTTTTTCGCCAAATCAAATAGTTTGGTGTTAAAGCGATAGGGGTTTCCTCAAAAGCTTATTAAGAACGATTGCCGAAAGTTAAGTTTTTTTTTATTTTAATAGTAGTTTATTTTACAAATGTGTGGTTGCATTTGTTGACAGTTTTCTTTGACATTAGGAAGTAAAGATTATAAAATTCGTCACGATTTCGCTTCAATCGTTTGCTATGCGTCGTAAAGTGCAAAAAGGGAAAGTAAAATTGAACGCTACTTACAGAGCTTTGAACCTTAAATTGGAGAAAAAGATAAAAAGACTCGGAAAACATGATGTCGGGAGAGCAATAGAAAATCTTTAACATGAATGTGGACGTAGAGAAAATGGTTGTAGCGAGAGATTATTGTAAGGGAAGTGCCGAATAGAAATTCTCATTCCTTCTTCTCTTATGGAGAGAAGTTAATATTTGTTTCTTTAAAACCTGTGTTAACAACTATTCAAGATACAGAAATGTTTAGAAATAATTATTTTTTATGTTCAGTATTTACATGAAGCTTTGACACGAGCTATACCGATTAATAACCATGTAGACACGTCCAATTTGTCCTTGTGCCTCGCCCACACAGACGTGATCTCAATTACAATGACACAAAATCGGACGGTTAGTTGGTTTTTTTAAGACCGTTGGTGATGGAATGCGAAGCAAAAACTTGGCTACACGTGGCATCGGGATGCGCAGCATGTGCCTTACATGCGGACAGTTTGATTTTGTATTTTACGATCAAACTTAAAAGTTTCGTTTCATCCTGTTTTACATTCATAGCGTTTACATCAGGTATTCTACTTCTTAATTCCCTGGTCGTCGAGATGTCGGAAGTAAGCTCTTCTTTTTGTTATTCTTGTAAAACTAAGATTAAAAGGGGTTTTGACTATCTTCTAAAAGTATATATTTTCTGACCGACGACGTCAATCAATGAATCTTAGTTAGTTAACTATTTTTGACTCCTTTATGGGTAAAAATATTGCTAGTTCAATTAACTTACTCGATGTTCTTAATATCGGCACGTTTAAACGATGTAATGACGTGCAAAATTAACATTTTGTTTATGTTCCAGATCAAGCGTTCACTTAGCTCGATACAACCTAAAGACCTTGATCTACAGAGCGGAACCAAAAGATCGTGCTGTAATCCACTAGCGTTTGTAACGCATTGGCTGTCAGAACGTGATTAGCAATAAAAACGTAATTGTAGAACAAGTATTCATTACGAATACAAATTTGCATCGTCAGATAATAGGTTACGTAAAAGATCAACGTGTAATCTTTACCTTTAATTTCGTTGTTTGACTTCTGATCGACAACTCCCATGACCTTGAGATTTTGAATTCTGGACGAACAAAAGCGATGACTGTGATTATAAATGTAATTAATTAAAAATATCATAATCAACACTTTCAGAATCGAACTTATTCAAACTTTTCTTCTCTTAGATAAAATTAGCATTATTTTACCAATAAATGAATATATGAATAAAATACAAACAAGAGTAGAGAATTAAAGTCGTACAACTAAGAGCTTGTAGCAACAATTACATTGTTTATTATCTGTGAACATGTGTTCGATGCTACCATCTGCAATTAAAGCATCGATTACAATGCTCCTTTAACTTGACATTTCGATAGGGTTAACAGCACAAGTTATGTCTTCTTCCATTGTACACTTACGACAAATGTATTTTCATTAATTACACTCACGTATACATTAGTAGTGTACTTTAGTATCATGCAATTGAAATCAAGGAGGAATAACAATATAATCTTTACCATATAAGTTTAAAACAATTAGATACCTCATTATTAAATTGTCATAGTTTTATTGCTAAAGAAATAGACTGTCCAAAAGAATCCAATTTATAAAGCGTATCCCATTTTATACTGTGGAATGGAAACTTAATGTTTTTATTTTTTACGTGATATTAATGCGTAAAATGCACGATTAAATTTTATGTCGTGTCCTGTGGTGTTATGGAAACGCACCGCTGTGGAGCAATTGACAGGACAGACAAGCGCACAAACAAGTCAAGAAGGCAGACAAAATAAGACAAGTGTGCGTCCACCCACTTGATTAAATGCAGATGTTCTTCGTAAATATTACCAAAGAATTGAGCTTTCTGATGCCTTTTCATTAAGAGTATTGGTGAATTAAGTACTGAGCTTTAAAAGCATTTGAACAAGTAAGGATGTCATCCAGATATTGTTGAACTTTAGTTATGAGTTTAATAATGCACCAACCTGATTATAGTCTACTTGAACATCGTAGTTTCAAATAAAATTTTCTAAAAACCATATTTAAAACATATTGTCATCTCTGTTTTTTCAAAGAAAAACAGGGAAGACAGAATATTATATACATAGATTTTGGTGTCAGAAGCCCACGGTCAGTATTTGATATCAAAAAGATAATTATGTATTAATTGTTGATTTCTTAAATCAAAATCTCTGTACAAAACATATCGTTTTCTCTGTCATTATATTTGACAAAACAGAGATAACAATATGTTTTAAAAAGGTACAATCTTAGAAACCCACTGTAAGCATCACTCATGTGTTCTAAATTCAAAAGATTCATATTCAATGCGAATATTATAACGGTTATTTAGCGTTGAGCAGTCTCCCACGCATCTCCTTATTGAGCAGGCCTCGGTAATTCGCAGAGCTTCATCCCAACCACATGTGAAGATTAACGATCTAATGCATTTCGCAGAACTGAATATTACTTTAAAATATTTGAACCAGTACTTAATAGTAGCACTGATTAGTGTAGTCAATAAATGACAATATAAAAAAAATGTCATAGACAAATTAATGTAACGTACCGTAATTATGAGTCCGAGGAAATTAAATCCAATAACAATGATTTCATGGCCCCTACGATAATAACCGTATCCCACTTTTTTGCCATTTGCAGAATAATAAATATTTTTTGTTTTCAATAGTTTTCATTAATTATTTACCAATTAATTTCGTTTCAGTTCTAGAATAATGACTTAATTATTTATTAATACAGGTCCAACAACTGTCATTTGCTCTAAAAGCGAAAAAAAGAACTCATTAAGAACTATATTTATCCGTTTCAATCTATTTCATTAGGGTGAAGCCTAGAGAGTTTTTGTGTGTAAACTTCTGTCAAAGATAATTTCCTTTTTGTTTACTTTCAACATAATTCATGTCATTATTTGAAGCGATGGCTATTAGGGATTCACAGTTTATAATAAAATGTATAATTTATTTAATGAAACGTATAATGAACGGCAGCTGTGACTAACAACAAGATACGAATCCTAAAAATACGTCTACGCGTGGTCCAACTCGGCCGATGTTCCCCTGCAGTGATGGGTTTAGTTTCACAGTTAATGTAAATAATGTTTGATTACCACTGCGCATTTTGTCTCTGTATTATTAATAAACCATCGATGTTTAACAGCAATGTATGTCGTGTAATGCTAAAAAGTCATTAAAATAAAAATAAATCTATTTAAGGGCATTTCAATGGTATCGGGTTGTGTCCCAAATGTGTCACTAAAGTGAGTCAATTCGCACGGGACGTACCCAGTATGGAATTTGCGGATTCGCACATGTTGAGCAAATATAATATTATACTATAAATAATAGCAGTATATTGCAAATATGAAGAAGCAATTACATTCTACTTATTAACTTGTATGACTACTTATTATTGATGTGTAATTATTATACTACTTTCTAATTAAATAATAGACTATCATACTTCTATTTCGTTTAGTTATCAATTAGGCGTTTAAAATCAATTTCAATATAGGTAGTATAGGCGATCGCAACGTACCCGGCAACATGCCAAGGATACACGTAAAGCATTTATAAAAACCCACGCATTCAATATAAAGAGATCGTAATCTGACTCACTAATTGTATTTTTCATAAACTTTAATCAAGTGGGAGGCTATTTTTTATTTTCTTCATATAACCATCCGTAGATGGGATAACATGATAATATATAAAATTAATTTCAAATTTCGAACGAAATCAATTATTTTAAATGTTTTCTATTACGTTTGTAATATAGATACTGGCATATTAGAAAAAAAACAATAAAGAGTGCGGGAAGAAGTAATTAACGCACGCTTGTTGGTCATTCATGTTTATTGCTTTACAATGGCATCAAAACATTGTATTCGAATAGGGTTCGTATATTGACCCAATAATTTTTATTAATAATTTGACATTTACGATACAGGGAAAGCGCGGCGATTGATCTATATGTAATAACGTCGAAAGACAAAGAATGGAAGGCCAATAATTTTGTCCCGGTAAAAGTATTTTTACTGAAACATAGCAATGGATTTTCTAATATTATTGTGGCACCGCGTGGCCTGAATTTTAAGGTTGGAGCTATTTAATAAAAATTTTCTTTGCTCTAAACGAGTTATCCAGTATTACTTGAGGGTGCTTATAACAAACATACCCTTAGTCTACAAATCTTTTACTTTAATCTGCCATAATCCTTATTTATGGGGCGAGGGGAGGCATCTGAATAAGCAACTGGAATTAGTGTGATGAAGGACGAAGGAAACAAGTCTGATTTTCTATCAAAATCATGAATACTATGCTAAAATGAATCTTATAGCTGTGGTCTAAAGGGCTATAAGGTCTTGGATGTCGATAATATAGTGGTGTAAAATACTATAGAGTTATTTATCACTGTTGAAATAAGACGCTGCGGTGGCAGGACAACCCTTCCTTTGATATTGGTTCGTTGTGATTAATATTCATCAGACGTCATCATTTTTAAAATAAATATAAGACAATTTACTATGTTCAATGTACCCCTATCTCGATTCTTATCCTAAATCTGTTAGTTGCAGCTCTCAGGTCTTTATAATACTTGCCCAGTGAGAAGTATTTTATTCATGAAGACAGAAACTTTGAATTTTATTATATTATAGTTTAATTTTAAATTACATTTTTTTAAATACTATCAAATAATTTGTTATTACACTGTTGTGTACTTTAGTATTTTAATAATTTTATTTTCGTTTTTATTAGATTTTTATGTTTGTGTATTTAACTAGCATGGTCTATAACCATACTAAGGGCGACAAATCACGTACGCAGGATAATATATCAGACAATGATTAAGCAAAAATTACACTTATTTACAGTAGTGTAAAGTTTAAAATTGAATAACTATAAGTTATCTCAACATGTCAAGCCACATGTTAGTAAAGATTCCTTCTTCGAAATCAGTCAAATCTCATGATTATTTATAAAAAATACAAGATTGATGACTTTTTAGGTGCGAAGTCTTCTATCATCTAATCTTTGGAACTGTCAACATGACACTATGCCCTCCCTCATGTAGAGATTATCTTGATTTACTTTAACAGTTAAAAAAAATTTCAGAAGCTGATATGTTTTGGTTGACAAGGAACAATTAATTATTAGCAATTTCAATCTTACTATCTCACTATAATGCGAATGTTTAAATAGATGGATGTTTGTTTGAAGGTGTCTCCAGAACGTCTGAACGGATCTCAATTTGGCATACATATAGAACATAGTCTGGATAAAGTTAAAAATGTGTATATTAGAGGAAGTTTGAAAGTAGCGCCAGTGATCGAGAAATTGAGGAGTAAAAGATTAGCATGGTTTGGACGTGTTATGCGGAGGGATGATGATGATATAAGCAAAAAAGTAATGAGATTGAATGTGGATGGCTACAAAGGTAGAGGAAGACCAAAAAAAGTATGGAATGACTGTGTGAAAGAGGATATGCGTAGGAAGGGGGTAGACTCAGATATGACGGCTGATAGAGATGTATGGTGGAGTAGTACACACTGTGCCGACCCTCAATAGGGATAAGGGCAGATTGATGAGTCTGGAAGAACGCATAGGCTACTAATTATTTTTTCTCCTAATACCGCGAGGACGCCGGCGATAGCAAATATTAAAAGAAATTGATCCATGTTTCGTAACGGTCAATAATAATCTCACAATATAAAATTTTTACAACCGCGTTGATAAATATCGATGCTAAATTGTTTGAAAAGTTTTTATAAAACATCTGTTCCCAAATATTCTAACGGGTGGCAACATTTTACGACATGCTTAATGCCCTTCTCTACTTTAGGATCGTTAAAATTTTAACGACTCAAAATGAGATGTTTATAACTGATCGTATTTTACGCTATTATACCCAACGCTACGAATTATTTCGAAAATTTATAACAAAAGGAGAAAATTTATTATTTATTGCCATGTGACAAAATTAAAAAAATCTTTAATTCTATAGTAAGTCAGTTAGCTCACATATGTATCTGATTTCACATTTTCCCAGTTACACATAACGTAAATTTGTTTTATATTTATCAGGGCCTCTATTTAAATATTAGTGGTCTTAGTAAAGTCCTGATAGTTTAATAAATGTTGTTGTTTTATATCAAGACCTAAACTTTTTTAAACAAAGGCGGCACAGTCTACGTTTTTTCACACTTTATGCCCAATTCACAAGTTTAAATATAACCATTTATGTTAATAGTATGTAATCAACATAATCTATTCAAAATTAGTCTGAAAACTTGATAACGATGAAATATCGTGCCGTGTGTATAAGAATTAGATTTAGTTACGCAAAATTACTATGCGACGTTTGACAAATCGAATTTGAATAGAATTAAAGAAATATTTAAAAATAATTTACATAAACTGGAAATAGTCTATTAATCTTAAGATAACCGTTCGCTTAAATATAATCAATTTTATTTAAATAAACCTTATTTTAGTTTTATTTTAATACTACAAAGAGATTTTATTCTTTATGTCAGTAAACTATTAACAAAAACACTGGCCGTAAAAAGAAAGGCACTATACATAATTCATCTCAGGATTTAAAAAAAATAGCTACGCTACCTGTTTTCAATCGATGAAATTAAAAATATGTTTTTTATGATCATGATAATCATAAAATGTATCTACAAGTTTAGAAAATGTTTTTTTTATTATAAATTTTAATTGAATGCCTTCTAAAAGGTTAAGGTCAATAATTTGGTTCTACGTTTTGTATAGATATAATATTTGTGTAAAACTGTCTAACGGTTTATTGAAGAACGATATTTCTATGAGTACAAATTTTTCTTTTTCATAAAATTAAAAAAAAAACCTTAAAGGAAGAATTCTTAACATAATTCCTTTATCCTTTTAGATAACTTTAAATATGTTTATTAGCAGTACTTAAGATTTTATGGAGCTTTAAAATTGTCCCTTTAGATAAAAAACAAAGCTTTTCGGCAAGACGGCAGCCAATCCCCAGATAAACGATGCTCGTCTGTCGGGCGCCGTCACCGTCGCGTCCAAATACCCTTTTTGTTTTAGGTGCGGTCAAATGTCCCTAAGCATGATGTGTCACTTAGTAAGGACATCTACATAAAAATATGTTGGTCTGTCAGTTTGTTGAACATTTTACGTAAATCGTTTGACAAAATTAACAATCAATCGTAGAGAAAGAAAGACTTTAACTAAGTGTGTATTCAGTTACAAGTATTATAAATATTATTATTTATTCATAGAAAACTCCACACAAATAAATAACAAAGAGAGGTTACATCGTAGTACAATACTAGTTTCTTTGACATGCTCTTCCTGTTTGCATAAATATTCTAAAAAATAATATTTTCAAACAGGCAAAACCGTGCGGTTAAACTAGTCTTTATTTGCGCAAACCCCATCGGCGCCGCGCTAAAAGGCGTCGCCTTTTTTAATCACAATACTGAATCACAATGAGTGTTTCGAGTTACATTTCAATACTTTCTATTGTAAGTATATTTTAAACGGAATAAGGAGACCAGGTTTCCGGTCTCTTTGAAATTCAACGCTACATATAATATGGAGATTTATGAGTTGAAGAGATTCAGAGATACGATATTCGATTGCATTGATTGTTGTTAAAATATTTAAATATATTTATGAAGGCGTTATAAAGTCAGCACTCCGAATAATTTCTTTTTTTATATCATAAGGTGGCAAACAAGCGAGCGGCCAACTAAAATCGCTGAAATAGCAAAGCGAAAATTCGCCAAATTATTTTTAGTTTTCTATACGAGTAAATGAAATAAAAATATAGGCACTAACATGTCAAATAAGAAATCATTGTCAGTATCTGTTTACTACGACCTTGATGGATCGAATCGGATATCTCGGACCAGATGTAACAGTTACATAACAATTATACATGAGATGTAATAAATATGTAGTTATAATATATGTTATAATATGATATAACATTATTTTTTACTCATAAGTTAGAAGATACATTTACCCACACTCAGAGTAACTTGATGGACATGACGGAAATAAACGTTAGTAGAGTTTTATGAAAAATGAGGAAATGGTCTAACGTTTGGTATTTTTTTCAATGTTGTCACAATACATCAGCAGTAATTCTAAAATTATAAATCTATAATTTTTAAGTACTTTACTAAAAGTTAGAATCACAAACTTTAACAAGAGCAATGTTTCCCGGGTCTTTTCCCAATTTAGGGTTATTTAAACCAGACTATGTATTTAAACACTGTTACATCTGTTTTTTTAAAGAATAAGATATGACAATATGTTTATGTAGATAAAAAAATAAATTGGGATAAAAATACTGAATATTTTCTTACATTCATAGACATAAAATACAAGTTTATTATGTTTTAAAAATATTTTTTTCCTTACGTGTATTTACGAGTACATATTTTAATAGTCGAATAAGAGGTCATGACCATGGAGTTTTGATGTTAAACGCAAACAAGACAAGGAATTATTCTGAGTATATTAAGTAAGTCAAGGAATAAAACGTGAGTTGAATTAAAGTTATTTAGACAATAGATGCATGAACGAAAAAACACGACTCCGCAAAATTGTCTACTATCCAAATAACAACTAAAATCACCATCAGTCGTCTATACGTCTCCACCGAGGGCCTCGGAGACTACCCTAAGTAAGGGGTGACTTGGCCATAGTCAACTACACAAGCCAAGTGCGGGTTGGTTGACTTCACACATACTTCACCGTAAGAACGTCGGATAAATGTACATATGCAAATCAGAAATCGAAAGACACATTGGTACATGGCGGGATTCGAACCCAGGACCTGCAGATTGCAAGTCAAAGGTCTTGACTCCTGAGCCACCGACGCTCTCACACAAGTAAAATAGAGTGACCATATGTTTCTGACCAGTTAACCGACCAATCAATCGGCCGATCAATTGACCAGTTATTTTTTCTGGTAAAACACTTTAAAGATAAAGTGTTATTTATGAATGTTTAGTTAGGTTAAGGATTATTGAATAATGTATTGAAATATCCTTCATATTGCGGAGGATTGTTTTATAGTATTGAGAATAAGGTCACACCACCTACTGCACAATTTCTGTGTTAAAACAAGTGAAGTGGGATGCGTAAGGTCGCATCACTTTGTGTAATTAATTGGTACTAACATTGCGTGATACTAGGTAGGCGTGCCGAGTATTCGTCATGCCTAATTAGACCATTATTTAAGATTAATTTGGGATTTGTCTCGCATGTCAAAGTACGATGTAAAGCTATGGTATGTTTTGAGCTTCTTCGTTTCAGTGGCACGGCAGAGAATTAATAACTTAAGTTTTTTGAATGTTTATTTGATTAGTGTGGAACGTTTTACAATACTTCTAAACTATACAATTACATCAACAAAAATTTAGGTTATTCCGTGATTAAAGAGAAAGACCACGTATTTCCCTGTAGAAAATGACAAGACATTTCTAGAATTTTCTATAAATTACTACTAATTCTTACCTGACATAACAACGTCATTATATGCATCACATTTGACGTCTGTCCTTAATATGACGACACCGATTTAATAATTATTAAGTACTAATAACAAAGACCTAGGGTAATAATATAGGTATATTGAAATACATTGAATCAGGACACTCAGATGTAGTCAAGGACGTTTATGTCCTACCCATTACATTGAAATGTGATTTGATTCTATAAATGCGGTTCATACGTGATAAGTTATAGTTTTTTTTTGTTGATTGTTGTACGACGTTAAATTTTTAGTGGTAAGCTTCGTATTACTTAGAAGCAAGCATGGTAGCCCTACAAATAATACGGCTATCAATGCCGCGCGGCAATTGGAGCGTTGTTAATCATTAACGATAACCAATTAAATTGATCTGAGTGCGCCGAACGAGGGCAATGAACTTTTGACAGCACACAACATGTTTACCTCAATACTTGTATTTCTTTAGGAATGCGAACTGTGCCATTGTTGTGGTTGTAATTTGTACTAACATTTTGCAAATTAGTTCGTTTGCTTAGCATAACATATCGTAATAATTAAACAATTTTATTTTGACTAGCTGTCATTTGCGACTCCGTCCACGCGGAATTAAATAAAAAACTTAATAAGTAGCCTAATAATATGTTCTTACAGACGATATTCTATATCTGTGCAAAATTCATCAAGATCCGTTGAGTCGTTCCGGATATGCCTTGTAACAAATATCCATCCATCTGTCCGTCTAAACTTTCGCATTTCTACGAGTAATATTAATTATATTATATACTTAAATCTAATTCATGTTTACTTCACATATTTATTGTTACGTTTTGTAATTTCAATTTAATTTTTATAATAAAATTCACATTTTTACGAGCATGCTTAGTACTCATTACAAAATGCACTGTAGTTTATTACAAAACTTAATGTGTTTCATTACAAAAGAAAATTGTACCGCGACTGCTAACCTAAATTAGTAACAGATAATCAATTTTTAAGTTACATTTAAGTAAGAAAGTATACCGTAAAGAAATTAGGGCGTTACTTTGCGTTATCAATTGAGCTGGAACTAATGTTGCAATCTTTTAAAACCATTACAAGAATTTTCACTAAGGCATCAAAATACTTAAGTATGTTATCGTAACATAGATAATCGTTATCGTAACTAGTATTTGGCTCAGCAATCGGAAAACTAATGCCACCTTTATTGTTTCTACTTAAGGAAAAATATACTACGAATAACGTGCGAAATAAGTAATTTTAAAGTCATTGAACCCTTTGACTATCATTAGACTTAGGTTAAATTAAGAAACGAATTCCTCGGTCTTTAAAATTGGTCATGCCTTTAGGCTAAATAGGTGACATTCTTAAAGAGGCGATAGGTTTGTCAGATCGAACAAGCCAGCGATTTCAGATGGGGTTGAATATAATGGAATGAAGGCCACGGTTGGGGCCCGAAGCATACTATCCGACCTTGTGAGGACGGTCGAAGTTGTTATATACAGAGAGCGATGGACCGCAAACTGTAAAAGGCGTTTAGGAACGACTCACAGGAACTGACACTGAGATAAATACATATTCGTGAAAAACATTACCTTCTTGTCAGTAGTGGAATAAAAAAGGTTTGTCTACAGTAAGATGGCGACACGACAGACGGCTCGGCGCCGCACCTGCGTCGACGGCAGTGGGCCATCGCGTTTTAAACTGGTTCCTGCGCATCTTACGCAACCTAATGACCATTAACCCATGCCGTTATATACACGACTACAATGTTTATGTATGTTCGTTAATCGACAGGGTGAAATAATAAGTATGGGTCTTTTAACTTGGTTTTTATTTTGATGTTAATATGTCTATTCCTTTTTACTTTTAAGCCAAGGTGAAATTGTTACATCATTTAGAAAGGGCTGTAGATTACAGCAGGCTTCTATAGAGACCCGCAAGTAATAACAAAACTTTAAGAACTGTCTAATACCATAATATAAAAGAGCATTAAAATCCTTGAAGACCAGCCTCGAAAATTTAAGTACAATGAGTAATTATCACTTTGCCAGCGTATTACGATTAAGAAAATTTATTCGAAACGTAAATCTTTATTCGTTAGTATGTAAATTTTCGTTAAAAAGCTATAAAGTATTATTTAATCTCTTAATTGTGAGATCATTAGTGAAGCCAGATTTAAATCCTTTACGACCACGTTAAAGTATAAGCTTTCACTTCTTTATTTCCCTTAAAAGCTTTCAAACTGATTGATTTTAAAAGAAAGTGCCTCTCAGAATCCACTATTGAGTTAATCGAAATTTAAATCGACTTTCTTTTGTAAAGCCCAAGAGAATAAAATCCTTGTTGAAAAAGGTAACGCTTTTCGGTCGCCTGCGACTTTTTCCGCGCCGAATTAAAAGAAAACTTAATAAGTAGTCTATGTGTACTTCCAGTATGTTGTACATCCATGTCTAATTTTATAGAGATCCCTTGTGCCGTTCTGGAGATAACTTTTAACAAACATCCATTCTAACAATTGCATTTATAATATTAGTTAGATAGAAATTACTTACAATAATTGCTTACTGAGGAATGCAAAATAGTTTTGAAGTTAAAACAAATATTTATGAAAATACTCAATATTTAAGTATGCCAGTAGTTTTTATTTATAAACTTTGTTGGATCACAAATTAAAAAAAGAATGATGAACTCTAGTTTATCACTATTTTAACAGCTGTGATATACAGCTTTTAATCTATCGATCACATTAACATAGGTCGATTTGGAAACGACAAAACATGGGAACATGGCATCCATCTTGATAATCTGACTCGATATATCTACGTCGCATGTCGAAGTTACAGATATATGTTATCTTTTTCACTTAAAGTTATTTACATAACTGTGAAAGTAATTTTTTAAATAAAACCTCTTTCAAAAATTATACTCGTCTGGTCTTTGACATTTAAAATGAATTATTCGCTTTAATTGCAGTTGTTATAACTGAAAGATTATAAAAATGATAAAAGATTTCTCTTCACGCATATTATTTAAATTAAAAATTTAAGTTAAATCGATTTGAAAATATAGATAATTTATTTTATTTATCTTAATAAAACATGTAGTATTATTATGGTACTACAAAAGAATCGATATATTATGACGCTATCCATTAATCAAAATCTAACTAAGAAATAATTAAGGTATACTCCAAACACCATAAATAAGAATATCTACAAAAAGTTTTCATTTCTCAAACATCACATAAAAGAAAAAAGACGTTCAAACAATTGTCTAAAATAAATAAAACTTAGAATTTATGTACATTCATTCCTCTCCCTTTAAATAATAATGACTCATTTATTTTAACACCAAAATGTGTAATATTTTACTTTACGAATACAACGTTCAAATTTATGGAAACATCCACCATATTGGTCTATTTTCACTCTCACCGAGTATTTTAATTTTCAACCTATTCTAGGATACATAAACATAAAAGCTAATGGATTCTTTCTTCAGTGTTTTGACTAAAGATTTTAATTGGAACACACTTTAATGGATTATATGGATTCTTTGGTTGTGTGCTATTTGGGTCAGCTTTTGTTCAATAATGGATTATGGATATCTAGTTAAGGCAATGTATTTTTTGAAACTAAATTTTCCAAAAAGCAACAAATTTTAGTTTTCATACTTTTGATCTCGAGTTAGAAGGAAATTTACGTCGTATTCGTAATTTATTTAATGCTAATATAAGATGCTACGTATTGACGCTGTTAGTAAATAAAACCTAGAAGACATTGAAGGTGAATAGACGTGTTAATTAAGACACATGATCGTCTGTCTGTCACTTGAATATCGTGATGGTTTAATTCACTGTGATGTATTAAAGTCGTAAATCACGCTATGTTTTGACGCAATATTTTTGAGCAAATTTTAATATCACGACTACGCTTACTTTTGTAAAGTATGGCCAAAGATCCTGAATCTAGACTATATTTAATTACCTTTGTTAGAAAGTATATATAATTGGCTAAACACTCACATTTGTCCGGTATCGGCACTGGTTAGTATAATGAATATTCAAAGCACTGGACAAATTAATGAGTGTTTAGGCATTTACATATATGTCTTACATATAAAAATCTCGTGTCACAATGTTAGTTACCATATTCCTCCGAAACGGCTTGACCGATTTTTATGAAATTTTATATGCATATTCAGTAGGTCTGAGAATCGCTACTATCTGTTTTTAAATCCCGCGCAGACGGCAACGCTGGCGATAGCTAGTTAGTTTATAAAATATCTCACGACAAATTGAATAATTTGCGTCATAGAATGCAGAACTTGACAGTGGAATTCGTTTAGAAACACAGTTACAGTAAATCACCTTTGAGTAGTATCTGGAAATATACAAAACAATTCTAAAATTCTAACGCATAGGGCAGTCCGTTTATATCGATAAATGAAAACATGACATATCGAGGCCCACGAGATAAAGTATCGATAATGAGAACGAATGTCTTTATTGTTTTGATATCGACTGTAGCAGTGCCAACGATTCAATGATACACAACACTTGAATACGACCTCAGAGGTCGATGACTCCCTTTTTCTTTCCGAGTTCAAATCGATTTATTTGTTTTACTAATGTAAGTTTAAAGATTTTATCCGGATTTTAACGCAAACCCGCTTACATGTATGCTATTTTTATTCCGTCATGTTTAAATACTGCTACTTATTTGGTGTTAAATGCAAAACCTTGAGAAAAGTGAAAACAGAATACGATAAATTTAATAGGAAGCCATTACAACGTGTTTTT